>NW_024510321.1:7107607-7707607 GCF_017590135.1 Pyrgilauda ruficollis
TTTTTTTTTTTTTTTTTTGGGGGGTTTTTTTTTTTCAGAGGAAAGGACTATAAACTGGTAGCTGAGAATTAAAAGAACTCAACACTTCCCCTCTCTTTTCAGTTCTTGCACTATTCCTATTTGATGTGATGGCTTTCTATATACTCTCAAATTAACCCTGTGATTCTCTATAACATGTCATTACTCTGAAATCTTTGCAATGATCTAAAACATCCAAGTCTACACTGTTACTTTCTAGCCACTGGGAATTCTTGGACAGAAAAGAGAGAACTGAGAATTCCAGACCAAGCAAATACTCAGGTCAGAGTTAAAGTAGGCTAGTATGACAAATTCTCACCCCTGTTATAACTCTTCTTTCTCCAGGTTGACTGATAGCTTTTTCTACATAACTTCCCAATTTTTACCCAAAAAAAAGACTTTAAGAAAAAGGATACTTTTAGCTGCCAGTGAAATAAAATAAATTACTCATGATGCCTTAGGCCAATTAAGAAACATATTTCCTGAGAAATATTTCTTGATATGTCAGTGGTGACTTTGACATGACATCAGGTTTTTCCTGGAACCCCTCTCCATGAGGTCACAGAGAAGCTAACCAGAGTATTCAAATTCATACTTTTTTCCACTGATAGTGGTGCAATGGCAAGAAAACAACAAATCCAAAAAGTGTTAACTCTTTTTTTGGCAAGGCCTTTTTCTAAATCTTCTACTACTGCTTTATCTACTGGTCAGCTCCACCTTCCTTTAGTACTTTATGGGTTTAACCTGAGTCAAGGAATCTCATTCTCTTGAACAAAGAAAATTTATTATGGATGAATTCTTCACTGATTTGAGATTTAGGATAACCCTTCACAGACTTATAGGTTTTTAAAAAGGTAAAGACTGATAAAAACATTGTATGGATAGAAAGAATGCTCAGTCCTGTTTGGACTTCCTGTAATTCACACCACACTTTTAAGGTACTGACCATACAAATATTTTCAGTACATTCACGTGACTGCATATTAATAGATGCAAAATAAGAAGCTAATTCTGCACATCAAAAGAAAGGTCTATCATGGCTGCTTATACCACTGGAAGGATATTTTTCATTAGAGAACAGGTCCACAGCCTATCAACTGCAATGTGTTGTGATTTATGAAATGATAAAAAGTAACCAAAAAGCTTTACACTAACTATTAAAAAGGTAGGTGAAAGTGCTCTCATACTGTAAATAAATGAAGTTAATGAAGCTGAACCCACTGATTCCAGCAGAGAGATTGTTCCATGGGATTTCTCCTTTAAATGTGTAGTAGACTTTATCTGCTAGTGTCCAAGGTCAAGGGTATAAATTCTCTTTACAAGAAAGATAATAGAATATCATATTTATTTTTCAATTTAAAAACTCAGTATCCATTAAAAAATGTATTTCATGAAATACAGCCAAAAAACATTAATCAAAACAAACAAAATGTGGGAATATTTTCCTTCTCAATAACTAAAGCCAATATACCTGGAATTTTCCAGGTTTCTGAAAAGATTTTCTCACCAGTAGTCCATTTCTCCATTCAAATACAGTTATAGAAGGGTTACAATTTTTTTTTTTGTTTTTTTTTAAATCAAGAACAAACACTTCCACTACAGACAAAACATCATCAGACTATGATTTAAAAATGAGTATTAAACAATGAATTCCATTCTGTAAATGAAGATCAAAGAGTAGCTGATGGCAGCACAGGTGAGGCTGAGAAAGATGCTGCACTTCAGCAACCCAACTCTTCATGGGCCAAGGCAAGTAGTCCCAAACCTTCCGAAACTCAGGCAGGAGCTGGATGCTACCCAGGCATCAGTTATTTCTGTGTGCCCAAGATGTGACTTCTTTTCACAAAACCCTCCAACAGCTGACCCTTCTTTTCAATTACCTTTACATCAAACTCCTTCTGTTTTACACAGAGAGGATGAAGTTTTGTGAAGTACATGTTTCTTCGAAAATGCCTTCAGAAAATCCTCAATCTAAAACTCTTTACTAGACATGGCAGATCATAACCTCCTAGTTCATGACATTAACATGCAGAGCATTCATCAGTATGAATCATAGGAGGAAAACCAGTGCTCAGCATAGCTGAACTCCCTGTGACTTGTTAAATAAATAGCTGACCAAAAAGCATGACCTAGTGTGTCATGTGCCAGACTCAAAGTCAGGCACCCAAGTTTTTATCCATCTCTGATATCTTTTTTCCCCCCTGGCAATGCTGGGTAAAATGACCCTTCAGAAGACTTTCCTTACCTAGAAACTGTTAAATTAAGGTTGTAATATTTGTATGGCATTTGGAAGAGATTATTTTTCCCTAAGAAATAAGAAAAAAAATTCATTCTTTACAATTTTCTCAAAATAGTTTGTTCCCATGTGTAGGGAATATTACAAAGATCATCAATATTTTTTCCCCTCTTGCCTGTTCTCCTTAATTTTGACAGTAAAGAGCAGATATTTCCTTGTAAGACAAACTATTCAAAAATAATGAGACATCCAATAAAATAAAAAAGGAGAAAATCCCATGTACATACTTGACATCATCGAAGACACTCATCTGCAGCTTCAGGAGATCTGCCACTTCCTTTATTAACTCCAAGCCCTTTTCCACACTCAGGGGGCTGTTGAAAGGGAGCAAGAAAACAGAGCATTAAAAAAATGGAACTCATCAATACTTGAGAGGGTAAAGGTCCCAAAAGAGTTATCACCTTGGCCTCTTTGAGTCTGAAAGCCACCACTAACTGTATTCCTGTCACATAGTGATCGTGATATCAAGGGAATTGGGATCAGGTGCTTCTTCAGGCATGATGAATCACCTGAATTTTCCAGCAATAAGACAAACAATAAGGTGCAAATGGAATTGTTAGGAAGTGTAATGGGCCCATGATGCAGCAACCAGTTCATCTCAGTCCTCAATAAAAAATGTAATAAAGTAAAAGGACAGAAAGAAAGAAAAGGATTGACGAGACAAGGAGGGAAACAAACAATGAAAGTCAAATTGCAAGCTCAGTATCAAATGGACAAGTGAAAAGCATATTTTTAAATTCATTAGATTTTAAAATGAATCTTTGCCCAGGGAAAAGATGCAAAAATTATTATGGATTTGAAAGTAAACAATGGAGCAAGACACACAGTCCAGAGGACATTGATTAGATACATAGGATTTAGCTTGGTGTGTGCATACACTGCTGACAGAGACCCCTTTAAATCTTTTTAACCTTTGTCAATGCCACATTTACATTTTTTAATTTAGAAAACAGGTTGCAATCAAGCCTAACACAATATGACTGCTATCATTTTAAGAAGCACTTATCCAGATGCAAAATTTATATTTGCAAAAATTTCAGGCTATTAAAGCTGATACAACTCTAAAGATGTATTAAGAACATCCCATCCCTAATATACAGATCCTACCTTGCTTAGTTGTTCAGTATTGTGGAACCAAATAAAAAAGCATTAAGAAAGAAAAAAGATGCAGAAATGATGTAACAGTGTCCAGTGAAAACAACATTCTCTGCCTAAATTGTGATCGCAGATTTATTCTCAACATTGTTAAAGCCTCAAAGACCATAAAATTATACCTTACAAGCATATCTAACTTATGCCATGGAAAGCAGAAACAACTTTGCTGAGATTAACTCACAGGAAAAAAAGGTTCTGAATTTGTTCCTTCAAGGATCTATAATAAGCAGGAGAAGAAGGTGTCAAAAAAAGTGTGTAGTATTAGACACAATCTTTTCAACTAGACTCAGGAAAAAAGATTTTTTTCAAAGCTTTTTACAAAGGTCACTATTTCTACCTCAGAGCTGAAGCTTTTTTGATCTAATTTTATATCACAGTAATTCATTGCCACTATTTTATTTATTGACTGCAGTGACCACTGGGGGTTTGGGTTTTGTTTCTGGTTGGTTTTCTTTTTTGGTTGTGTGGTTTGTTTTTTGGTTTTTGTTTTTTGGTTTTTTGGGTTTTTTTTCACTGCATTTTTGGTGTTTTTTTTGGTTTCTGCATGTACTGCCCTAAGGGCACTTCTATTTAAATTATGGGATATCTCATGTGGATCTTGGTTAGGATGGAATTGCTCAGCCTCCCTTCATGCTACTAGCCCAAAATGCTCAAGAGACCTTCTGTCACACAACCAGAGGTAGCCCCTCAAGGCACCAGATAAATATAGAGATTTTCTGGATTTCTAAGACAGAAATGCTCCTGTGTGAAAGCAACAAAAGAATCTGACTGATTGTGTAAGGTAAAAAAAAAAGTACTACAGATTATTCAAAAAACAGTTATATTTCAAGGACTGACAGCGGATAGAAACGTGATTATTCTCATCACTATGAAAGCAGACTGTCATAGTTACTCTAGGGTTTATGTGTTAATTAAATCTTTTCTCCCAAAGAGGTTGGCTTAAATTACAGAAATGATTGGTGTCAGCAAGTGGGCTTTTACTGTAACAGCAAGTCTGATGCAGGCAAAGGCTGCTGTGCCCATTGGTGCTGCTTTTTAACCAAGGGAGCCTCACTTGCAAAGCTCAGCCTCCTACTCCCAGCTTACCCCTCCCTACTGCCCTGAAAAAGCATCTCCCAGACTCAAAAAGAAGATATGCTGCAACAAGCCAATGCAGGAGCAGTAAATGGGGGGTGTAATCAGAGCATTTGAATGCTACAAACCAGCAATAATGTTGGAGGGGAAATGGGTGAGAAAATGGTACAGGAAGGCCATTGTTTTGCAAGCCTGAGCATCCAAGAGCAGTCTCAGTAACTCTCACGCAATATCAAACTCAAACACAAAGGTTCACAAACTCAGATGCAGTTTGATAGGCTAAGAAATTATCATTGATAATAGCTCGGGAAAGCTGCAGGATGAGCATTCTATGGTAGCAATACTATTACTGATCCCACAGTCATATTTGAGAGCCCCCATTAAGAATGATTACCATCACAATATTTTGAAATGCCATTTTTCCAACTTTCCAACACTGATACAATCTAGTACTGTTTATTACAGTTCTATGAAAGCTGTCTGTAGGACAGTAGACTCTTAAAAACCTTTCTCTAAAAATTCCAAGGCCATGATTTTCCACCCTGAATTAAAGCTTTGCTTTTGTTTAGTGTTTCATTTTGCTCATTGTTGCATGGTTTGTATGGTGATTGCCTTTAACTTTGTTTACATGGAGAGAATCATACCATTTCCACCAGAATGGTGCTAACCAAACTGACCTACCTTGCAACAGCACCATTCACCCACATCACCCATCTGACTTCAGGCTTTCACAAGGACAATCTTTCAAATATCACCTGTTCTCCCGCCCATAGTCCTCCCACTCATCCTCAGTGCAAGCACTCAATACTCGTAGACCGGATGATATTTGTGATCTTTCACATACTTAGTTTTGAGCCTTCTCAATTCAGTTTCTGTATTAGGGAGTATTAGGGAGTTTTTTTCTTAGAAATATTTTTTGTCTATTGATTATGAGGGTTCAACAACTATGGAATTAATTCAACAGGAAGTGTTAGACAAACCAATAAAGAATGACAAAAAATAAGTGTTGAGATAAGGAACAAATAGCGAGACACTGTAGACTGAAGTTGTAAGAGTAGAAAGAAGGCTCGTTAGACAACTGAAATATTTTATCAAGGCCAAAGACTTGGAGAAAAATTGTGGGAAGGGTTCACACTGCTTTGTCTGATCTGTGAAGATGGTCACTGCAGTCCCCAGTGGGGGATCTGGGAACTCCTTTGGTGCCGGGCCTTGCTGGCACTCCAAGCAGTAGAGCACAGAGGGAGTCCCTGGGCTGTGGCCCCTCACATTCCAGGGCCAACTCAATGCATTTTCTTTCAGAGTCTGTGAAAAGGCATTTCAGTACACCGCAACAGTGAATCCTTAAGAGAGGAATCACAATTTACATAGCCCTCAGCTCAAAGCATGAGCTGGTAAAAAAAAACAAATGCAGAAAAAGGACCTCTCATGGATGCTATTTATATTTTCCAAGTTCTCCTGAGGCTGGCTAACCCTTTCTGTGTCCAGGAAAATGAATGGTTTCTGCAGTGCCTTTAACTCCCAGCTTGATGGCCACTGGAACAGGCTCCCAGGTCACAGCACTCTCAGCAGAGTTCAAGTGTTTGGACAATATTCTTGAGCACGTGCTGTGATTTTTGAGGTGTCCTGTGCAGAGCAGGAATTGGACTTCAGTGATCCTCATGGGTACCTTCCCACTCAGGATATCCTATGATTCTATGATTTGATTTTACCACTACATTTTTGGATTGCCTTGAAGGTTTCTGATCACCTTTGGGCTAGATTTCGGCCTTAGGAAGAGTCAACTGCTGGATGGCAGATCACCTTTTTGCAGATGATATATATGTTGCCAGCTGACATCTTGAGACAGTGCTTACTTCGGGTTTCCTACCTTTGCTCTCATTCAATTTGCTGTAGATTTCTCTTTTGAGCCTTCTTTCAAGGTATCTGTAATAACAGCAGCTAAAAGAAAATGTGATACATCTCACTATTTAAAATAATTCTTTTGAGGTCCTTTTTAAGTTTCCATCTCCAGCGCTCTTGGAAGATGAAAAGAGAGTCAGAAAGTATATAAAATTCACGTATAATGTACTTTTTTCCATTGCTTTATCTTCTAATACCATCTCTATCTGTGAGCACTATCCTAATTGTTATTTTTTTAGTTGATAGATTCAGACCCTTCTGCATCAGTAGCAGAACTCTCTCTCACTTACATACCAATCTCTATCTCATATTATTGGTAGAATAACTTTGACACACTAATGACAATGAATAAATAAGTGGGGAATGAAATATAAATATTTCCTTTGGGATTTATAAAGATACATAGATTATAGATAGAGTTTCAAAGTCTTTCAGAGTGTCATCTGCAAAATACTTCACTACTGATTTTTTTTGATCTCACTTTTCAGGGCAGGGCTCTTGCACTGTTATACCTCCTGGAGAATATGGTTTATACCTCAGCTAAAAATAGACAATATTATATGGTAGTACTGCATTATCCCTTCAGATGAAATTACTCCCCAGCTCAGTTCAAGACTCTGATGTCATGATTTAACATCATGACGTAGTTATGAAAACTTCTGTATCCAGTTTAATCATGTCAAAAATAAATCATCCAATTCAGATCTACTTGGTTGACCTAAAATAATCCTAGGCCAATCAGCTCCCCTTAAGTTCATCAGGAGTTTTGTGTAGTGCACACAAAAAAAAGAAAAAACAAAACAAACCCAAAAAAATCCCCAAAAAACAAACAAAAAAAAAAAAAAAAAAACCACAAAAAACCCCAAACCAAACAAACAGCCAAATCAAAAAAGGCAGGATCTAGCCTATGAAGCTATTTTATTTAGAGATGAATCTGAAATAAAAGCACAGGAATAAATATCTCTTAAATTTAATGTGAGCTGCTGAGCACTTCTGAAAATTAGTGCAATCCATTTAAATGCTCAGGAGTGGATTTGGAAGCCCAACTTTATGTAATTGCCAAAGTGTCTCCACAAAGTGTAATGGACATTGAATACCAGAAAATTAGATTGTCTGGTGAAAATAAGATTTTGTATCTTCCAGTGTCTAGGTCCCTACCAGTGAGGAAGCTGAAAACAGAAATATTTTAAGGAACAATCCACTTACAGAGCTAATTTAAATAATAGAACACTGAATGATAATCTTCCTCTGCTATTGACTATTAAGATTTAACTTTTCAATTTACAAGAAAAATGCAGTGATGAGAAGTAATTTTTAAATCTGCTCCCAGGAAGTTGGCATAACTCAGAACACTCCCATTAAGTAAGTTTCTCCTCAATTCCAGATAAAAAATGTATAGTAATGCTAGCCTTTTTTTTTTTTTTTGTTTTTGTTTTTTTTGGCTGTCTAAACAATCCCACTCTCTTCAGTGGTTTTATGAGAGAACACTTGTAGCTAAACAAGTAATTAATAAGCAACAGAATATGTCTTCACCTGGGAGAGGTCTATCAAGTTACCCCGGTCAAGACATCCTCCTGATCTGCAATTCCACTGTCCATAAAATGAAAGCAATTACACCAGCTTTCCTTGTCAGCTGCCTGGTGTTGTTATATAAAAGGCAATAATGTTATTATTTGACTTGCATGCATTCTGGATCTAACAGCAGAAGCACCAACACTATTGGCTCTTTATACCACTCCCTACCAAATATGAAAGAGATGTAGTAGCAAATACTATGTCACCTGAAAATTGATTTAAAAACTTTACTTATTCCCCTACCAAAAATTTTGCTCCAAACTAGGTTAGCACAAGGCCTCTGACTGGTTTTAGAGCACATCTTGCTGATTTAGAGCATATTTGGAGCACTCTGATCCCAGTGAAGTTAACTTCTGCCTCACAGGTGAGTTGGAAGTCTTGCTAAAGGCCTGCTGTGGGCAAATAGAGCAGGAGACCAGACTTATGGACCAGACTCGCTTCATGAATGGCCAGTGAGAGCACTTTAACAGAAGAGTAGTGCTGAATATTGGATGCTGATCTCACTACCAGTTCAGCTTCATGCTCCAATTCTCTGAACAATGTTACAAATGGATTCCACGTTTTCAAGAAATTCCCAAGATTAAGTACAAATCTGATGAGTGAGAACAAACATTTTGAATAATGGCCTATTTTTGACCTGGATCTAATGATTTATGCATTCAAGGCTCAGAGTTTCCCCTTCTGGTTAAAAAACAAAAGGAAGCATGTAAATGAAGGCACAGGAGGAGTTCTGTGGGGACACTGGCAGCATGGCCAGGCTCTGCATGCTGAGCTAAATGGAGCTCAAACTCTAATATGAGCCAGTGGGCAATGTCAAAGGGAACAAGAGGAAAAACAGAAGTAAACAATGATGAAAACTATATGTTCTGTATTTCCCAACATGCCTGTCAAAACAATCCCATAAATTGAACCATTTTGGTAGCAAGAAATCCGACGCAGTTATACAGATGGCTTGATTGGTGGCGTGTGCCAAGCCTGCTCTCAGCCCAAGGAGAACAACGCGTAGTTCAGTGTTGTGCTGAGGTTATGTCAGTCTCACAAGCAGTTGCTCTCACTTGCTTTTCCTCCTCCCAATTGCCAAGTGCCATTGGAAACCCACTTACCGAACTTTGAAATGCTCCCTTAGTGCCATCATTCAAATTATGTATTGTCTTTACCAGACTGTACCTAGTGCCCTTCCAATACTCTGTTTAGCAATTGTAATGCAGCACTATGATGGACATCCAGTCAGCCCTGTCAGATTAATTCAATTGAATAATTTCCTGCAAAAATGAAGAATAATATACAGTACAGAAACGGACCTGACATTGGGAATTGCACTTTTTAAACCTAAATGTCAGTCTAATCCCCAGTAAAACCTCAAGTAAGGTAGGGTTCAATCCACCTAAAATTTGCTTAGATCAGAACACAGGCAATGAAGGCCAGTTTGCCCATTTTCAAGAGTGATGAGCACTACAATAAAATTGCAAGGCATTTCTTTGCAGACTCAAAGTTGCCTGAATGCTTAACTACATTATCCTCCCAGCAGCAAGTGTATTTTCTGGACAGGTAAAAGCCACTCACACCCAGCCTCTTTTGCTGTCCAAACTCGAGCACAGTGGCATGGACACTGCGTTTATCTCCCATGGAGAATGTTCAGAAGTTTGGCTACACTTGTGTTGTTGCAACATGCCCCCAGCCAGGTAATAATTAGCATTGACTCTATGATTCACAGAAGGCTGATCTATCTCTTTATTATATTATTATATCATCATGAAGAAACTCATTGCTTTTACAATACACCTGAACCTAATTGGTCTTCCAATTCAAACACCACCACTAGTGGCTAATTAAGAAACTACTCTTTGTTAATCAAATCTCCACAACCCATTCCACACGTTCACAACAACAGGTGCAGCAAGTGAAAGTAACAATTGTTTCTCATTCTTTTCTCTGATCTTCTCACAGCCTTTCCCACCACAATGCCTGGGAAAGTTGTGTGCTGCCCTCTGTAGCCAGAGAGCTGCTGCCACACACTTGAGCTCAGCTTGAATAGTATTTAATACACATCTAAATCAGAGAATGAAGCAGAGCTTGAAATCAGCATCTAGGACTTTTGGGGAGGAGACATTTTATTCAAATTTATGCTGACTTTAAAACCACTTTCAATGCACACATGCTCAAAGAACTAAGTTTGGACCAGCAGTCTTCCTTACTCCTGAGTGCTGGAAGACTAAGGTCCTCTTCTGTGCATTATTTATCTTTCTCTGTTGCCTTTTGGCCTGAAGACAAACCACTGGGCCATGAAGAGGATAATGGACAGTGTTATCTCTCATTTCTCATACACAGAGCACTCTTCCAGCATGTGGGAGTTAAAACTGCCCAGACCAGCTTCAGTAAGGTCTCTTCCATCTCCTGCTTCACTTTCCAAGTCCCACAGTAATAAGCAGAAGACAGACAGAAGATCCTAGACACAGTGCCTGTCAGCAGAGCAGCACTAGGCACACTGGATCCCTGAACATCCTACTTGTTTGGCACGTCTCAGTGAATAGGGAGATATTTTGCAGTCTGGGCTGTCTTCTGGAGTCTTCAAAAGTCCCTTCTAATCAGTGGAGGAAAGAAGGTGTCTAACCTCCCCGTGCGGGTATGTCTTCACCTGTCTCTCAAGAAGCTCCATGATGTGAAATTAAGTGGATGACATCTTTGGGGAATATGTGCAACATCCAGCAGTTTCGTACCTAAATGAGTCAGTCTGGATTTCACTCTAAATTCTAATTCTAAATAACCACATTTCAGCTTTCCACCTAGAGATGTGCCTTAAAGGGAAAAGATATTAAACACATGGGTAACAAGGCACATATCCAAAGCTCTTGAAAACAGAAGCTGAATGGATGTAATCTGTTGAAGAATTTAATTTAAATAATCGACTTTTATTAAACAATGAGAGCTACACATAGATTATGCCCTGCAGGCCAAAGTGTTGGGTTAGAATTGTAAGATTCTTTCTCATTTGGTTCTTTATCCCACAGATTAACTTGTTAGCAAAAAAAAAAAAAAAGTCTACCAGAAGACCTGCCTGGATGAGTTCACCAAAGACCAATGGCTTCTTGTGGTGATACTTTACTATAGGACCTAATTTGAGTTTTGAGCTGAAAAACATAATTTTGTTGGTCCTGCCTACCACTATATTTATTCTGAGTGTTTTTATTTAAGATTTTTTAACAGTCATTCTCTTAGTGGAGACAAATAGGAACTTCTTTTACAAGGACCTTTTCTTTAGTACTGATCTGAGAACTGAGAGTAATTTTTACTCAGTAAATTTAATGAGAGTAATTTTTTCCCCTCTGGTATTTTAAAATACTGATTTTTAAGAAAGATTAATTTCAAAGTTTAAAATAATTATTTAAGGAATTTCCACCAGGTCATTTCTCAGTAATATCTTTGTTTTGATTGATATCAAACCAGCTTCCTGTCACTGACAGAGCAACAGTCTATAGCAGTATCACTTTCTTAATATGCAGCACAGTCTCCTTAGTACTGAAGATAAAAAGCTAAACCTAAAAAAAGAAAAATCAAAGTTCAGAAATATGAGTCTGGAATACCATATGGAATGCATTAGAGAGTCAAATAAGAAGCCTGTCTTTAGGATGAATAATGTTGAGGACCAGTTTTCTCTGGCTGGTAACACCATTTGGCAGCAGTATGGACTTTGACTGGTGAAGGCAAAATCCCTGCTGGTGGGAAGCTGGGAGGGGCAGCCTGGCCAGCTCCAGCCAACCTGCCATCCTTCCTCCATGCCTGGAAAAGAGCAGGAACATCTGTCACAGGGCTGAGGCTGAGTGACGAGACTGAGATGTGTGGAGATATTTCAGAGCTTCTGTAAAATGACTTACAGGTGTGCTAGGAACTATTTGCTTATTACTTGCTCTAATAAACACAAAATATTAAATATTAAAGAGGGGGAGTATTAAAACAGGTGACTTCTGCATTTTTAACCACCCACTTTCCCATCCTATCTCCCTCCCCTCTCAGTGCACTGCTTGGCAAGGAAAAGTGCAGGAGCCAGAATGCCAGGACCTGGGCACTGCCTGTCCATGGGCAAGGGGCTGGTGCACACCAGCCATGACTGCTTTGCCTGCTAAAAGCAGTCAAGAGAAAAGGATAAAGAGCAGGAAAGCAATTTCCGGTTCCTGCTGCTGGGATCAAGAAGGAGTGAGAAGAGCCATGCTGAAGGAAACATATTCCCAGCAGTACATGCTAATCCCAGATCCTAAGTCAGTTCTCAGCAGCAGCCACCAGCACATGACTGGAGACTTTTTTAGACCACCTTGAACATGCTACTGCCTGATTTTCTAAAACTAGCACCAAATACAGGATAGCTCAAAAGTAAGTGCTAAGAAATAAAGTCCAAGATAATTCTGGAAAAATTCAGAGGGAGGGCAAGAGAAGTAGTCAGCTGGGATCTGCTGCTGCTGTAAGGACAACCTAAGAATCCATCTATCCTGGGAAAAACAGTGCTTTGACAAACAATAAACTTTAGTTTCTAATGAACATTAGTTCTTTCATTTTCTTTTTTCTTTTTTTTTTTTTTTTTTTGGCTTGGCACTGTTGTATTTACACCACTAATAATCAAGAAAAAGATGGAAAGGCATTAAGAGAGTTATTTGCTAACAGTATTCAAAAAATAGCATTTCCTCAGTTCCCTGAGGGAAAACTTAAATGGTGAAAGGGTACGTATAAAATTGCCATTATCAGGCACTTGCCCAAAACCCAGTCAAAAAGTAGCAGAACACAGATATTCTATCCCAGGAGTACTAGAACACCTAACCAAATAAATGAGAATATTATACATGAAAAAATCACTCTAACTGATTCATTCTCTGACTCCAGAGGTCAGGAATGGTGCCACACTTTCCTTACATGATCCTCATGAAACACATGAACCTTGTGTTTGAAAATTTTATCAGTCAAGCACTTTCCACGTGTCACATGTGCACTGTAGCCCTAGGCCAACAAAGACAGATATCAGAAGTGAATTCCTCTTGCCTTATACCCTGCAGCAAGAGTATTCCTTCTGAAAATAAATAAGATGATGGTTATAATTCTACAAACAATTAGTTAACATGATTATGGATCTGCTTAAAAATTAGAAAAATCTCTCTTTTAAAAAAAAAGATCTCCTCCTGAACTCTTGACCTCATTATAAGTATTACACTATTTTGTGTTTCAGAAATGTTGGGAAATGGGCCACTGCCTTCAGGATTTGCATGCTTTCTTTTAAATTTTCAAGTCTGAAAATATGTACCACCATATGAAGAGCAGGATTCATGTATATAGATACAACAAATCTTTTCTTCCAATTTTCCACAGCCTCAGCGCACTGACTATGAGGAGTTTAAAGAAAACCTTTGCTTTTTCTTTCTTTTTTTTCCCAAAGTATTATTTTTGTTAATGTCTATTATTCTGTCACACTTATTCCAGCTGAATCTCATATACCATTGTACTCCTTAATCCCTCAATGTATTTAAATCCATCTGGAATTTTTCTAAATCCTCCATAGTTCTTCCTAACAGAGACAATTTGCCGATGGGGTACCACTAATCTCTGTACACGCTGAGGAGAAGCAGCTCATGACAAATCTTTCTCTTCTATCTCATAACCAGCTCTTAATCCTCAGTGACACCCTGCCCCTTGCTCTGTGACTCACTCTCCTTAAAGTCAGTGTGAAGAGCATCCCATTTATGTCCTGTTGATTTGAAGGGTAGGTACAACTTGCGGTTTTGCTGTGACAGCAGCTTTTCTCCTGGGAGAGTCTGATGTATCTCAGCAGAAGGTGCTCAGGACCTGAAGGTCTTCTATGTGGTGCTGCCACCAAGGAGAAGAGAGGGTCCCTGGCACTGCCTCCTGGAGGCCCAGGTTCAGTGGCCCTCACAGACAAATAGGTAGGACTTAAATTGTGTAGCTTTAAATAGCAGCTTATCATCAATGTGGACTCAGAGTCTGTGATCACAGCACTTCTCAGTGTCAGAGAAGCTGTAAACAACACTAGGGAAACTTTTATTTTAAGGACACAGTTTAATTCTTTTTGATTTCCCTATTTTTTTTTCTTTTTTCTCTCTTTTTTTTTTTTTTTTTTTTTTTTTTTTTTGCTAGAGATTAGTAAATATTTTAACAAGCAAAATAATGGGAAACTCAGCTACTGATGTATGAAATAGATTGATGTGAAACTCCTTGAGTGCAAATTTCAGTAGTTAACTGAGGCATGGGAGGGCTGCTGATGGTACAACAACAAACAGATACAGCTTTATCAAGGTCCCACTAGAGATTTTCACTCCCCTCTTCCCACTGACTCCTGTCTCTTGAGAACTGGCTTCATGGCACTTTTTAATACGCCAGAACCATGTTGGTGATTGAAAAGTAATTTACCAAGCCTGGCAATGGCCAGCTTCTGAGCCACACACCTCACAATCCAAAGGAAGGATGTCACATTTGCCTGAGGGAATAAATGGAGAAGGGTGTCATCTATTCCAACCCCAAGGATGGAGCAAGAGCTCCTGCCACCTCAGGTAGCACACAGCCTGTAGGAAAAGACAGGTAACACAGTGCCATGACTCTGCCGTTCTCATCAGGCTGGCAACCACTGTATAAAGCTATCAAATCCAGCCTTCTCCAGCTCCTACTCCTCTTTTACTAGACACAAAAAGTTTCAGTCATCACAAAAACAATGCATATTATCCATACAATGGAGAAGAAATGGAGACCTTAGAGGGGTTCACTGCAGGTCAGAGAGGAGGTAAATGCCATGGCAAGGACTACTGGGAGCACTCAATACTGATTTTATAGTGTTGCCATTAAATTCTTTCTGAGCCTACCAAGCCTAAAAAAAATTTAGACACTGAAATTGTATTTATTGCTCTTGTCTGGAAGTGTCCTGAGAGTAACTCATCTGATAATCTATAATAAAAGTCCTGGACATTGATGCTTTAAGCCCATGGTGTTAGAACAGTCTGCCTTGTCTGCCTGAGTCTGAGTTTTTTGTCCATGCTTCAGTGCGACTTCATACATCTTGAAGTACATATCTCCAGTAAAGACTTTGGGAGGGAATGCATTTCATAGATTTATTTTGGTTTGAATACAGTCTGTGTCTTACATTAAGTTAAATAATGATTAATTTTGTAAATGGTTCACATTTACCCAGAATTCATGAGAGCAACCAAATAACTTCGAAGCACAGAGCTATTCACTGGATTGTTTGAGAGCTGCCTGACTTCACAGCACTGTTATTGTAATCATTTTAAGGACACTGCAATTTTATTGCATTGGGCTGCACTTTCATTTTTTCATGCTTGTTTCCTCAAAGGCTATATTAGCCATAAAACCTTTTTAAGCTTACTTCTGTTTTGACAGCTCAGCAAATTCCCACTTTCTGTAATTTTTCCCTCTTTTCCCACCATCAGTAAGTGTGAATCTAAACCTCTTAATACAGACAGATTCAAGTCCAGACCAATTTGTAACACAAATGACACACGCTAAAAATCAATGGCAGTGGTTGGGCTATGAAGGTCAGAGGAGATAACAGCATCCTGGAAATAGTAGAGTGAGAAGTTGAGAAGGACCAACTCTCTGGAGTTATAATCAAAGTGTGACACTGTGCCAGCCTGTGCTTGCATTACTTCAAACATTCAGTACCTCCAGCTGTGTTAATAGTAACAAATTCATACAGCTGCTTTGTCGCCTGCAGAAGCACGGAAATAATGGCAATAATCTGTGCCATGATTGTGTTGCCCTCCCTTCTGAGGCTGAAATGGACCCCACCAAAGCACTCCCTAATGCATTTTAAGCTGAATGCTGGAAACAGCTACAGGGTTCACTTGTCATGCACCCTGAATCTCTGATGCAAAAAAGCCTTGAAAATGCAAACCTGTTCTTTCATATCAAATTTCTTCTTCATACAAGTAATTAGTAAATGACATTGAGGACAAATGATGATACACATTTTAATGCACTTTTGACTTTAAATTCTTTCCCTTCCTTCATATCTTCCATTTTTCTTTCAAGGCAGCATAAAGCCCAGACCAATTTATAATGCAAAATGACAAAGAATATCCAACAATACAGTGTTCAAAAAATGAGTTGAAGAAACACAAATACTAGTTCATAAAGGGACTAAAGCAGCTCTCTTACGAAGACAGGCTGAGAAGGTTCAGATTGTTCAGCCTGGAGAACGGAAGGTTGTGTGGGGACCTCAGAGCAGCCTTCCAGATTCTGAAGGGGACCTGCAGGGAAGTCAGAGGGGGCTCTTCATCAGGAAGTGTAGTGACAGGACAAGGGGGCATGGCTTCAAACTAACAGAATAGGTTTAGGTTAGATGTTAGGAGGAGATTCTTTATTGAGACTCTGGCATAAGTTGCCCAGAGAAAATCTGTCCAAATTTGTTCACTGATTTTCTATTTATGAAATTACTTCATTCTAATTTTTAGTGGTCGATCATTTACATTTTGTACACAAAATGTAAGTTAAGAAATTAAAACAAAAAAAAAGGCATGAAAATTCAATGATGGCGTTTTTATATCTGAGCTTCCCAGGAGTAGGCAGAACAGCACTGATGAAAAAGTACTGTCAGATAACAGACTGCACTATGATTCAGTATGCTGCATTCCCAGGAATCCTGATCTTTGGCTTTCTTGTTCTCACTCATTTCAAAAGTTTAAAATTCATTACATTTTCATAATGACCTGAATGGTAATTACCCAAAAAGCACTGTGATATCCTAGAATAACTGACCATATGTTATTGTGAGATATTGCAGCATCTCAGGGTTTTAAGGACTCCCACTGTTTATAAAAACAAAGCACAGCCCCCAGCCCCATCCTTAGTTTGGGCATATTTCACATGCAGTTCTATAGCCTGGAGTCAGCAGAGTGACCTGAACCTGCTCACTGAGAGTGAGTACCTGGTGGAGTACCTGAACCAGCTGCTCTTCCAAAGACCTGGCATGGAAAACCCAAACACAGGATGCTAAAGCAGCACAGAGGCATGGAAAGGGGAATGAGAGTGTCTGGAAATGCCTGGCCTGGGAAACCAGGCCAGCAGCCATTCCTGTTCAGTAAGTGGAGTAATAGAGACCTGAGGGAGTTCTTGTGGTGCTACTGAGGACTCCAGGCACACTCCCAAAATTGTCCACTGCATCAGGACCAGAGTGAATGTTTGCCATTAGTCATTAGTGCAGTGGATTGGCTGGTCACCAGCTACATTAATTAGAAAATTTTCCCTCTGTGTTCCTCTAGAGGTAAAAATGCAGAGCTGGTCTCAAAAAAAAAGAGAGGAAAATACGTGTGAAAGCAACACCCTTCGAGGAGGGAAAGATGGACACTGGGAAGGACTCTTCTCTTGTAAAATTATCTACATCAGTAGGTGAGAATCACATTCTGTCACAATATATTTCAACAGATTTTGAAAGCTCAAAAGCTAAGGGCAGCTGAAGTAGAACAGATTATCACATCTCTGTGCATATAACAGATAATAAAAATATACAAAGCTGAACACATGCATTTAAAAAAAAAAAAAAAGGCAGTCTTTAGTACTCTCTGTGACAAAGCCAGACTAACTACTGCTCCTCTGTTATTTTCTTGTAGATGAATAGGAAGCATGAAACATCATTTTCCCATATTCCATATATGGGAATATATAATATCAAAATTGAGGCAGTGAAGCAGTAATATGGGGGATATGATCTCTGTCACTTTCTCAGAATCACAAGAAAACTGGAGAATTATAGATGGAAGAAAGATTTCATTTCTAGAAAACAGAAAATTCTAGAATTATGTCTCTCTACAGGTTTTGGTGCTGAGACACAAAGACCAAGCTGTACCTACTGGACAATTTCACAGGAACGGATTTTCCACGTGTATTATTCAGATAGGGGGTCAAACTATATTGTCAGAAGCAAAACCTTTGGCTCTAAAATCAATTATGGACATTTATGGAACTTATTTATACAAGGGAAGATTATGTAAGGGAAGTGAAAAATCAGAGATAAAAATTTTACATTTAATTTTTTTTTTAATGTCAGCAATGCTGTTCTTTGGTGATTCTAACAGACTTCAGTAGCAACAGATTTTCTGGTTTATGTGTATTTATAATTTCTCTTCATTTTTAAACCCAATTGTAGAAATTAAGTCAAGAATATGAACAAATCTCTTTCCCTTAATAAAGTGCACTTGTAAGTAGAATAATGATTTCAAAAAGGACAGTGAGATATACAGAGAGGGTCAAATCAGTGTTTCTTTTTGAATAGATGTATTAAAGGACAAGAACATTCTGTTATTATTTTCTAAAACGAGCTGCAGAGCCTCATGGAATATAAATGCTCAGCTTCTAAGAAACATCAAGATCTAGTAACTGAGAACGATACCAGCCCTGTTTCATTGCTGTAGATATTGTGATTCATTTTTCCTATTTATTTTAAATTTAATTTTTAAATGCAATTAAAATGTTTCCACCTGGTAGGGGAAAAATAATGAAGATCATAAAAATACAATTATTTAATGATATGCCTAGGAAAACAGAAAACTTGAGGAATAAACCAAGACTTCTGCACAACCCAGCTTCAGGGTCCTAACCCGAATGCCATCCTGAGGAAAGTAATCATTATATGCAAAGCAGTACCATTTATCACATTTGTAAAGGCGGAGAAACAATATCAAGCATTTGCAATTAACCCAACCCTTCAGCACGTTAAATGGGTCAGACTAATCATATTCCATAGCAACTTTACACTGTGAACACAAGCCCCATTTCTTCCCAGCGCCTGAGCAGAATTGCAGCTCCCTCCATGAAATGCAGAGCCATGCATGCAGGATCCAGCTCAGTTAACGTGGTGTGAACAGATTTACAACCTATACAATCTTACACAGACAGTCTGCAATTGAGAGCTAACATATGACAAAACATGAACTATCCTGCAAATGCATAACACAACAATGCCAGGAGCTGGCTCACAAGCTAAGAGAGCTGCCATGAGCTGTCTGTGATCTAGTCTTTGTATGAAAAACTTCAAGCACAAGCCCTCTGATAAGTCACAGAACAGGATGGGTTGCTCCGCATTAGGTGTCCAAGCATGGTTCCAGAGAAGCATGACTTGATTTTGAAGCTTGAAAGACTCTGTGATAAGCAGTGGAAAGAGACCAACTTTCAAACTAGGATTTTTCTTAGTGCATTTACGTCTAGCTACTCAATCTCATATTTGAGAAATTGCATGCCAGCTTGGCTATTTAAACTGCTGAGCATGCGGCAGCTTACATTTAGATTTACTGGAGGTGGTATGAACTACGTTTTCTGGAAAGTCAGGCTTTGGGTTTCCTCATGAGATACTTAGGAGACTAAACACTGTGTAAATGTTATGATTGTGGGATCTAGGCCTTCATTTTAGAGCACATACTGCCAAACAAATGGGAGAATTGGCATGGTTTTAAACAAAAAAAAAAAAAAAGTTTCCCAAATGTGAAGAACTAGAACTTCAGAAAATAGGAGGAGTCCAAAGGCAAGACTTCTCTGACTAGAGAGCTCACACTGATGTATCCCAACTATAACAGAGGCACTTTATAACTATGGAAAAAGCAGAACACAAATGAAAATAACATTCCATAGATTACTTTTAAAAAATAAGATTACTTTGGAATTTTAGAGTTAAAATTAATAAAACACTTCAAGCAATTACACTAAGAAACAAATTTCACAAAAAGACTCCAGTGGTAGAATGGCCATTTTTTGAAAGAGAGTAAACAAAGTAAATCACCAATTTGATTGGTTTCTCAGAATAATAAAGTACTGAAGCAGCACAGTACAGGATTTGCTGGGCAATTTTCTACACTGAAAGTGTCAATTCATTCCAAAGCTTAGCACTGATGGATAATATGGATTGGTATGGATTGCAGTGCTGCAACCATCTGAAAGGTCACTTGACAAACACAGCAGGAGTGACCCACTGTTCTTGCCATTGACAATCAGACTGCCATTTTAGCAAGTCTTTAAAGTATCACAAATCTTTACTTCAAGTATTAGATGGAAATGTTTATCTTTGTTTTGTGGCACAATTAAATGCTGGCATCTTCTTAGCATTTCATGGAGTTCAGTGCAGTAGTGCTAATACCTCCTTGGATCATGCTTGCAAAACATTAGAAGTTAATAGGGAACGTTTTCCCTCAAATGTCAGCTATAGCACTGAGCAGAATCACAGGATCATAGAATTATTTAGGTTGGAAAAGACTTCTAAGATCATTGAATCTAACTGTTAAACCAGCCCTGCCAAATCCACCACTAAATTGTGTCCCTAAGTGACACATGTACATGCCTCCAGCCACAGTGACTTCCCAGGGCACCCTGTTTTAAAGTTTGACAACCCTTTCTGTGAAGTTTTTCCTAACATGCAATTTGAACATCTTGTAGTGCAAGTTGAGGCTTTTCTCTCTGCAGAGCCTTCCTGCCCTTCAGAAGATCAACACTCCCTCCTAACTTGGTTTCCATCTGAAAACTGACTGAGGACACACTTGATCCCTTCACCCAGATCATCAATAAAGATATACAACAGAACTGAATTCAGTACTGGGCCCTGTTGAACACACTGGTGTCTGCCCAGAGTTACAACCATGGATGTGTCTCCATTCCCCACCACTCTCTGGTCCTGGCCATCCAGCCAGTTAAAAACCATTAAAAACGGTAAAGAAGGTAAATTATATTTGTGTATATGGACTCCTCTAGAACCAAGAATCTTTGGACAAATAACCTTCTTCAGCAAGTTTCAATGAATAATAACAGACATAATTCAGGGAAAACCCATCAGTGGGAGACTAGAAAGGAATAAATCCAGGTAACATGATACAGTGAAGAATCTCCAGGTTATGAACACTGAAATTCAGAATGTCTCCCATTTCACAGAGTTCTGGCAGTTCTAAACTTTACTGCATTTATGAGCCAAATAAGCCTGGATAGTCAAAGGAGATGGTGTCATCATGATACTCTATGGAATAAAGGAGTCTTCCAGATTGATATGAGTTAAAAGAGCTGGGGGAACTAGGGAAGTAGTGCTGAGCTGGGGAAAAACTGTCTTCTACTGCTTCACATAACATTCCTAGGCAGGAATGAAGAGGTGCAGTTAAAGAGGAATTCCACCAGTTTCTGGTCTGTTTCTAATGTCAGCCACATGCATTTCAATGCAACACAGTATAGTAAAAACAAGAATCCTCCTCAAGCCCATTGCTTCAATCCCATTAATAGGTTTAAGACAGTCAAAAGAATCAATACATCTAAAGAAATTTCTGCCTCAGTTTCTCTGTGATGCTAGACAGTGATTTGTAAGCTCATCCTAGAAATTCTAAGTTTCTTACAGAAGAGGAGTCAGGATCACTAATCAAACATAACACTATTCTACAGAGGGCAAAAGAATGTAAAAGTGCCGACATGGTTCTAAAATCCCAAATCCTGTAATGAACTGTGTATCATTAGGGGGCTAAAGTTACCTTTTTGAAAGTATAGTATTAAATGTCAAATTCATTAGTGGCATGACCTGAAAGCATTAGGTCTTTCTTTCCAAACTAGCTGCATATGTGATGTTTGGAGTCCTATGTAAGTTATTTTCAGATCAAAACAAAAACCACAGAGAAAATACTGTGCTGTGTTATTGTGTGTCATTTTTCTGAAAGAATGACTCAGGCATTGATATTTAGACTACTTTCAAGTCAAATATTTAAAGCTCTCATCCTAACCATAAGCACACTTACTGACATACTGGAAGGTCACTAGAACATGAGAAGATAGAGAGAGGTCTAAGCAAAAGACCTACAAATTTAATGTCTTCTAGAAGGGAGGAAAGGCAACTGTAAGAAAACAGAACTGTTTGCTTGTATTTTCATCAAAGTACTGAACAGGTTCCAAATAGTTTCAGATGTATTAAAAATCAGGCCTGTGGCATTTTCCTTTTGTACATTCATATTTCACTAGGTGCAATGACTTTATCTTTTCCCCAGTTAAAAATGCCATTCAAATTGGCTGTTGTACTTACTCTTTCACTGTCACAATATAGCCATATTCTTCCTCCTGAGAAGGTTTCACTTCAAGCTGTAAGCCTTGTCCTGTGTTTTTCTGAGGCTTTTCATAGGAGTTTCCTTCCTGCATTAAAGCATTCTTAATCCAGTAGCTGGTCTGGCTCAGGTCTTTGGAGTCAGATTCACTGTTCTTTGCAGGTGTCAGCTCCCTTGAGAAAGTCTCACTTTTTACATTTTCCACACCAGCATTTGTTTCTTCTGAGGAAGACGGGTCAGTTTCTTCAGATTTCTTAGTTTCTGTCTTTGTTGGTTCTTCAGGAATAACATCTTTATGTATCTTTTCAGCTAATGCATTCTCATTCAAGAATCTAATTAGCTTTGCAGTGTTCTCCTGTATTAAAAGAATAATATTATTTTTAAAACTAAACACAGGAAGGTTATACTCACCAAACCTGTATATAATTTTTTCAAATTCTTATTGATATGATAGAATATGCACATACAACTGTTTCATGGTCATTTTCTTAATTTCTATAAGCTGCTAGACTATGTTAAAAACATGCAGTTTATTCAGTAATAATAAAAGAGCATTAAATTATGCCACTATTTTTTCCAGTAGTTTCCAGTAGTTTCTAATGTGTCTGTGTGTCTAAGTATTGACAAAAATGAAATTTTTTTTATCAGGTAAGTCAATGAAAAGGAGAAAACAGAAATGTCTATCAGTATTCCTGGGTTGGGCCCAGAAACTTTCGTAACTCTTGGGTCTCACAAGTTATAACACCAGAAAAGGAAAAGATATGGCCAATTCTGTTTCCCTTCTTCATCTCTAGAAATGGTGACAAACTGTATGTGAGTGATCCAACAAGCTAAAAATATGATCACAGAAAACCAGAATCTGTCTAATAAATCAACAATAAGCAAACGAGCCAAAGTCAAAACAGGAGCCTGGAAAAATTCATTAGCTAGTTTCATTACATAACTTTATTGCAGCCAAGCATTTGGGAGGAAATGAGGGCTAATGGGCACTTTGTGCTCTGTGACATAATAAATTCTATTCAAACATTCCCTATTCAAACTGTCACTAAGAAATTTATACACGGGATCCTCTATAAGTCTGTTGTGACTACAGCACTTCATTCCTTGATGATTTTCATGTGGGTGTTTAAAGCTCCTGCCACTCTGTCTATGTGTGTTTCCTTTGCTTGGTACAAGGACCAAAGAGATTACTGTAAACACAAGAGGATTTGCCCGTTTATGAGTCTTGCAGTATTAGCTTTTGATAAAGTACATAGCAGGAGAAGTTTCACACAGTTTTTAAAAAATATTTCTTTGAAATTTTTCTGCTCCATGAAACTGAGAAAAAGAAAGATGAATATACCTCAGAAATGGCTAAATATTGGACAGCAGTCCATAGGATATGATTCAAAGCTCAGGAGGAATATTGTAAAAGTAATCTGGATTAAAATGCTAATTTTGATGTTACTAGTTAGGGTACGAGATGTAATGCCTAGAGCTTTTGAAAAACCTGATGTTCCCCAGAACTAAGAGCCAGAGGACAGGGGGAAAAAGCATTTTCAGGGGAGAAAGCATTTTCAAGAACACCTCAATGCTCAAAATCTACTGATTTGAGGAAAAGCCTGAATTTGTCTGAACTTTCTGAATCTATGATGAATTCTCTCTATTTAAAAATTAGAGAAAGGGGGTATAAAGGACTTGATTTTGATTTTTGAACATCAAAACCCATTTTGGTTAAGGTTTAAATAAATGCTCATTTAATATTTCAATGCATAAACAACAACACATCTATGTGTGGTATTGAATCATAGCCACACAAAACTTAGAACAAGTCTTATAATTCAGAAGTGAGTTTGTTTTTCACTGCACAGAAACCTGACATTCTGAGATGGAACACTTGTTTTGTTAAAATACTGGTACTCTACTGGTACTCTACCTCTTTATCGCTTCTCACACTGGCTTCGTGCACTCCATTGTCTGTAGGATACGAAAAGCACAAATATATAGTTATGAAGGGCAAACATCATATACAAAACAAAGACTTCTCATAGGCTGCTTTTTTAGCAGTGGTCTTTTTATGTGATTTAAACATTGAGACATCAAAGCTGAAAGGGCAGAGAAAGGAGCACTGCATAATTTGTTATTGTTATTCCAACCCCCCTTTGATAGCAAATTAATGTGAGATCAATAGACAGAGTACTTCAAGAGCCAATGTAATAGTGTTACTTCGCTAATTAAGTGTCAAGTCATCATATTAGTTTACCAATATCTGAGAAAAAAAAAAAAAAAACCCAGAATAAAATGGCTCTAGCTTGCTGAATGGACATTTATGGTAAAGGAAATGGAAACATATGTTTCCCTCATAGCTACTTTGGTGGAAGAAAATGACATACTTCAAAAGATATCATTCACCAAAATCATGTTACAGTTTAACTACAGTCACATCCTTAACCTCAGTCAAATAACACTGGCTTTTTGCTTTACGAACTGAATGCCATTCATCTTTCTCAGCATGATTCAAGATAAATCCTCAAGTTTGCTGATTTTAATCTATAACAAAATTTGGCAATCAGAATAAACAGAATATCCCTAACTAGTAAGGATTTCAGTATGTCACCATGAAAACACTGAAAATAATTTTTTATGACTTACAGTACACATTTCTGGCATACAAGATATTATAACATTCCTAAAATAGTAAAGGATGAGCAGTAACTTATGTTCCAATGTGATATTCACTCATTAATGGCAATTACTGTGGCTCCTGAATTTGCATCACCAGATTTCTGTGTGCAGACAGAAACAACCATAATAATTCATCTTATTCCCTAAGAAGGAAAGGGAACAAGTGGGTTTGTACCTATACTTGTCACAGATTTTCTTCTGCACGTAACTGTAGCATGTTAAAAAAATTATCTGTAAAACATATCTTTTTCTCTGCATATTTGGAAATACATCTTGCAATATATTAATTTCCATTATCATTTTGCTTAAACATCTCATTTTCAAGAATAGGAAATTAGACCACACAGCATAAAGCAATTCTTATTTCAATATAATTGGGTGGGTAGGTTTATCTTGTTTGTGAAGCTTGAAGACTGCTTGTTCATAAACAGATTTTTTTTTTTTTTTGGTAAATTAAGAAACTGCTGTAAAAAGAAAACACAATCTAAAATTCCACAGCCTTTCAGGAAATACAGAAGCTTCAGAAACTTTCCCTCACATCTTCTTTAAAACTGGTTTTTAGAAGTCCAACACTAAGGTGAAGCAATAGAGGAAAATCAGGGTAGTTGTCTTTTGCTGTACTTAACTTCTAAAATAAATACCTGGTATATTAACACTGTTTTCCATTAATCCAGTCTGAAGCTCTGCCCTTCCTTGAGCATCTGCTTTCTTCACTTGTGCTTCTGTTTTGTCTTCTTTACTTTTTCCAGCATTTTTTTCTGTTTCTTCCTGAATGTCAACACTTTGGATTGCAGTGGCAATAGTATCAGCGATTTCATCCAGTTCTGTTGAGCTGAGATTCTCCACATTCACTTGGTGTTTCTCTAGGTCCTTCAATACATTTTTAATCAGTGCCTCTGGATCAGAAAACAACATAATCACATTTATCTGCATACATGAAACACATGTGCTTATATCTTCAATTTTTCCTGAAAAATTTAGATAGCTTTCCCTTCATGGCAAGTATCTGCTTTTTAAAGGAAGGTGCTGCATTCCTTACAGAAAACACAGGATTCTTAGTGGATGTTAAAGTATATGATAAGGTGAATCTGTGCCAGAACAGGGGGATGTGAGAGAGGGCATGAAATTATCACTTTTTTTTTTTACAAGAAGAACATACTTTCCTAGTCTAAATTGACTCAAAATACTGAAAACAAGTGTTAAAGTAGCCTAATTTCTTTTTTTTTTTAGCTGCAAAACAGTACAAACAACATTACTGTTTCCTAGTGATCAGTTCTCTTTGGTGATTTGCTTTCACAAGTATATCTATATAAGCTATAGAGAGTTCTGAGAAAAAAATGAGTCAGATATTTTGTCTTTCAATCAAAAAGCTCCTCGTCAATTAGAAGGGGATATAAATATATGTCCATGATATACATGGATATGTCAAGGACAAAATTTCTAAATTGTATTAATCTCTTGAAACATATATCGATGATAGAGATAGATGTAGATATAGATGATATAGAGGTATACAGAAGTTGTTTTGGTTTGCCAGCTATGAATGTTTTACCAGTCACATTGAGAAAAAAAACAAAACCAAACAGCAAAACACCTTTGATGTGATAAAAGTTTTGAAGATAAGGAAATTCAAGGACAATGGATATTAAAGGTGAGTCAGAAGATGGAGCAAAACATCTCCCCTGGGAAGGCACTTTTCTGACTGCATATATTGCATCTACACTATCAGTCTGTAGAACTCTGCAAAACTCAGCCTAATGTCCCTTGGAGTATCAGACAGTAAATGTAGTGCTTACTGTAGTCCACCAAAACCATTTCCAATCATGCCTCTGTTCTGCTTATTCATGTTGATAAGAAATTTAACATATTTATACATATGCATGCAAGCAAGAAAACTCTTTCACATAGTATTGTGTAGGAAGAGGAAAATAAGGAGTTCTTTTAAATCTCTGTTGAATGTATGAATTTACATATAAGCAGTTTGAAGGTGCCATCCAAACTTTTTTCTCAATAGTAACACTATCCATATCAAGCCCAGCGGTTGGACAACTTCATCATCTGAAATCAAGACTTTGGGATCATGCTGTCAGCTTTCAGGCTCACATAAAAGTGAATTTAAAAGCAGGGAAACAGGGAAAACCAATGTCATAAGAAGGGCTAAAAATAAGGATTTTTCTTTTTCCTCACAAGAAAGGAGGAAGAAGTACATAGACTAGAAAAGAAGTTAAAGTGGTTAACAGACTTCTGCTTCAGGGAAGAGGCAGTGTAACATCTGTGATTTTGCAGGGAGACAAGCATCAAGGACTATTTTTCATTAGGAATAAGAGACCAAGACCTTGGACACATCTGCGAGTTTTTGGACCCCTCAGTTTTAACTGAAGAGCTCACCATCAGCATCTCACCATGAGATTCCCAATTCCATCTCAAGACAAAGACCAATTTCCCCTGACCTGACCCAAAATTCACCAAACAAAACAATGCCATTTTCCCTTAACTAATTAGTCCATAAAAAGCAAAAGAGCTTAAACAGCTTAAATAATAGATTTACTGCGAGTCTTAGGGGGTGTTGACATACAGGGAAGGTGTTTCTTTGATGTACTTTCTTTTCAAGGTAAAAAGGGAACATCTTTCCAATAATCCACCATGATGTTATTACAAAATTCTACTAATTTAATTATAAAATTCAGTGATATAAAATACAAGCTAATCTTGCAAAATGTTAACTTTTTAGATGTCGTTTAGAAAGCATAGTTATAAGTACACTTAATTGTGACTATCAATAAAAAAAGACAGGTTATGTCTGTGATGTTACTTCAAACTGCCAGCTGACAAAGATTTTGGTACCATACTGGAATAGCAGAGAGCTTTGTACAGGAAAGCAAGTGCTCAGAAATGTGAATCAAAGATGTAAACTCAGTCTGTGCCAAGACATGTGGAGGCAGCAAAACCAATACTGAAGTTTGATGGAAGCTTAGCAACACTTCAGAGAAAACTTAGAAAAGTTTCTTTCCATTTAATTGTATCCACCCCTGTTACGAATTTAATAATTTAGTAAAAGCATAGTGACAAAATGCCTTAGTTTAGGAAGGCAATTTACAAGAGCAAATTAATCCAAACTGCAACAAAATGTTTAAATACATTAGATGAACCTGAGTTCAAGACACTTTTTCAAGAAGCACAAGAGCTACCTGGCAGAGAGGTGGAAATGCTACACAGAGCAGCAGCGCAGAAAACTAAGCTGTAGGAAGAAAACAGTACTGTTGCTTTACCACAGGAGCCTTGTGTCTGCTTAGGTATCATTTCTGATCTTATCTTTTACAGAACTATTGGACAATATCTTGACAGAAAAGCCTAAATTATTGAAGCAGAGCTAACAAAGTCAGCAATGAAAGGATAGAATATATGTCAGATCCAAATCAAAACTAAAACTTTACAAATAAAACATCATTTGAAGACAAATCTTAAAAGAGAATTATATTTCAGGACATATATAATTAAAAGAGTTATATTAATGTAACACAACTAGATTTTTGTTTATTTCATTTGATTCACAGCCAGCTGTCAAGACCAACTACTGAGCTACTCAACAACATGCAGGCAATGTAGCTTTGTCATTTCCATTCCATTTTTTCCAAACTAACTTTTTTTCTTTACCTATATTCTTAGCCCAGTCTTATCTCTCCAGTCCATTTTCCGACACATCTTTAATATCCATTGTCAACAAAAAAAGCAGTCTTAATTTCAAACAAATGGGAATGGGAGAACAAGGAATAACATGAAAAAAGAATGGCCACAGGCCCTATTCCTGATAATACTGACAGGCTCAGCGGAGGTTCTTCTGGCTCACTAAAACCTCAATATCATATAGAGGAACCTCCTGCTCCTCTAATACTGGCATTCCTGCCCTGGTCATTGCCACCTGGGCCCATTTCATCAAACAGACTCCTAAATACTGCACTGACACGAGTAAAACTCTGGCATTATATCTACTTTTACTGAATAGCTACAATGTGACTTAAAATATCCGGCACCAAAGGCAATAACCAATGCCAGTAAGTAGGAGGAACATCATGTTTTTAGTACCCCAGGAGGGACAGTCACCAAAGTGTCTGTAACAGCCTGGTGAAATGCAGGTCTTCATAAAGAGTCTTGCTAAATTCACGTGGCTACTGATATGGTATTAATCCTTGTCCATGGTAAATATGGATATTTACACTTCTTTTTATGGCACTTGTCCATGTTTGCAATAATTTGTAAATTACTAGATAACACTGATAAACAGATAAATATCATTGCATCTGTTTACAAACACCTTTGGGTAATATGATGTATTTATTAAAATCAGAAAATATTGTTGGAGAAAGACCAAAAAGCAGATGGATATTGCAATGGCACAGCACTTAAGCAGCACATGTACTTGAACATGCATTTACCTGTGCACAGCTTTTATAGTCTACCACTGACTCCCTCCTAAATGGACTCAGCAATGCTCAGTCATGTTTCACAGGGCTTGCAAACTGCAAACCAGATTTCTCCCTTAGCTCCAGCTTTCCAACTGATGAATGCAAACTGCTTTTCATAGTTACCTTGGAAGCATAATGGCAGTAAAAGCATAAAGGTCCTAGAAGATATAATTTTTAATATAAGCTCCACCAGTAGAATTCCCTAGTAGGTAACAATAGCACCTTATACAGGGAAAACAGCTTTTTATTTTACAGCATATAAATGATGCCTCATATTCTGCTGGCACAAGAGTCAAAGCCAGCTTGCCTGACAACCACATGGTATGGGAGCAGTGACTTTGTTAGAAATTCCACAGTGTGGTCTGTCTTCCTGAACCCCATCACCCTACTGACCACATGTTAGCTGCCTCAGCAGCTGAGCACCATATGTAATGGTGATCCCAGCTTTGCCAGAGAGAGAATGTATTAAAAAAAATATTTTTGTCCCATAAACATGGAAGTTTGCTATTTTTTAAAGACATCTGAATTACTAATTCTGTGACCTTTTCAAAGGAACAGAGAGATGTACTCTGTAATATTTAATACATAAAAAAATCAGTAGACTAGAACAAACCACACAAAACTGAGCCAAATTCTAAATATGGCTGGTGCAGAGGAGAGATTAACAATTCCAGTGTTGCACAGTGACTACAAAGGCAGTGCCCACGCACATCATGCTACTCCTAGAGGTAACAATTTCCAAATCTGATAGAAAAATAACTCCGCATTTCCTTCTTTTGTATTTCTCCCTCAGGGTGCCTTGTTAGAGAATTTACCTGCCACTGTTTTGCAGCAATTCTCAGTACTAATCTGCTCAGTACCTTCTGGATTGTTCTACCAGTTCAGTGCCTCTGTCTAATCCTCTATCAGATGGATCAGAGAACTGAGCACCCCATCCTTCCAGTTTTTTTACAGTTCTGTAGTTCACAGAGTGCAAGAGAAAAACAATCCACAAGCCTACAATAATCCATAAACACAAGAGAGATTGGAGAAAGGTGAAAAGCAGAAAGAGGTTGTGTGGTCAGCCTGGGAAACCTGAATCTAAACCACCTTCATTCCAATGGACAGCATTTTAAGCAATGAATATGCCAGTGTCTGTCCTCACCACTTTCTTGTGAGATTATTAAGTGGCTCAAAAATACAAAGGAAACCACAGTATTTCCTGCTCAAACAATTCATAATGCCTTGTCTATGCAACATTTAAAAGAAAATGCAATGGCAGAAGTTCCTATAGGGCACATTATGTATGAGAAGTCAAAGTAGTACAACCCAACGAATTGTGAAACATGTTATTCCCTGTAAGTGTTAAGCATTTTTTTCCCAGTTGGCTCCTACCAGGAAAGGTGAAGTGGAACAGCTGGAGGATAATGAAACCAGCATGTGCCTGGTTTGTTTTGAGTCTAGCAACAAAATTGTCTAACCTGTGCAAGAGACTTACAGTGCCACCTGGATTTGATTTTACATTATAGTTCATTCCTTGAAACCTATTATCTCTGGGCACCATACCAAGAATGCTTTCACTTCTGAGCATCCTTTAGACGGCAAGCATTATCTTCCCTCTGCTGAAACTCTGACGTTTCTGTGTGTTTGTGTGTTCTGGTTTTGGAGGATATTATTAAAAAAACAAAAAAAACAAATCAAAGAACATTGGACTTTATGGGTGATGAAGAGGGATTCAAAGGAACCCTCTCACATATCACCAAAATCCATTGGGGTAGAGGTGATTGCAGTGTAACAGATACAAGTGCTTGACAATGGCTGGGGATCAACTCTTTCATTTTTCAGGCATTCTGAACCACTGGAATAACATGGATAATTAGATTAGTTTAAAGAAACAACAAAATTAATCAGAGTTATAAAGTCTCCATGATCCCCAAGACGCATCTTATAAAACAGTGCTTTAAGTGCAGCACAGCATGAGGATTTTAATTTAAATATTTGTTGAACTATCACGTAAAGAAAAAACTGAGATCCAATCATTGTTAAACAACATTATCAAAAAAAGATGAAAATCCAGGAAATGGGTTTTCTGTTACAGAATGTCCAGACAAAACAAGATGCAACCCCACCTTCTTGTTCACCTATCCATGGAACTGACAGACTCCTCCTTTCTCTGTGTTCTGCACCAGAATTAATCTCACTGTTAATTTTTGTGCTTAACTTTGAATTTTACCCATGTCCTTGAATTTCTAGTTAAATAAAGAGATGTGGAAAAAAACCCCAGGCATTTCTGTATTATCTATATATATAGCATAGGATGAATGCATAAAAACAGATTTGATAGCGAAGATATACCCATAATTATGCGTTGTTTGTAAAATGCTTTGAAAATATAACAAATTACATAAATGCTATGTCTTACTAAGTGCCATATATTTCTGCATGCATATGGAAGGTGGGCTGAAGAATGTGGGTAGATGTTTGCAGGGAAAGAGTAGCTGGAATGGTGAACATTATTACTGTCTTATGGCAGATATAAATATTGCCAATACTAGGAGATCTATCAAATGCCTATTTTCTTTTCCTCAAAAATGTTCAGTAAACATGAGGGAAATTTCAGGTAAGCAAAAATAAGTAAATATCAACTTTACCATCCACAATGCTCAGAGGGTCCTTTGCATCATGCTGGGAAGCAGATTTATGACTCAGCATCTCAGGGGTTGGCCTCAGCACTCCAGGCCCAGGCCTCGGCTGCAACAGCTTCCGCATTTTGAAATCTTCCGCTTTTCCTTTGGCAAAAGTTCCATCAAAAGGACTGACCTGCGTAGAGTACAATCTCTCAGCATAAACCTGAGAGCCTTTAGTCCTGCTGGGAGGGCTGCTGTCGCTGCTGTGTGCAGACAGGTTCTGGGTGATGTAGGAGTGCAGCGCGGCCATCAGGCTCTTCTGGGCCGTTCCCGGCTCTGGCGGGAGCTTGTCTGGCTGGCGCTGGCGGAGCGTCCTGCCACGGGGATCCTCAGGGAATTCCTGCTGCCATTTGGATGCATGGGCCAAAGGTGATGGCTCTTTGGGGTTCTGCCTCGTGTAGTACCTCGTGGGGTCATTGTAGATGTAGCTCTAGAGAGAGCAGAAGGTGGGCAAAAGGAAAGGGGTCAGAATTGCTTTGTAATTGTTGTTGTGCCGGGATCTGAGGCAGAACCCTCAGTGCTTTACCAGCCAGGGAAACAATAATTGGAACTTGCCATGAAAATGTAAACTGCAAACCTCAAACTGTTAACTTCAAAGAGGCACTACTACTTAATGTGCAAAAATCCAGTTTATCAAATTATTAAAAAGCAAGAGCAAGAGATTAGGGAGAGAATAACATAACTCAGTATTAACTATGTGTGAATTATTTGTATTCAGACAAAGGAAATTTAATAAATCTACATTCCCTTTGGTTTTTACTTAACCTGTGAGAATAACTATTTTTCAGGTTACTTACCAAAAACTAGCATGTCAAATTAAAAATGTCATTTTTAAAGGAACAGCAAGTAAGTAAAGCAATTTTTTCACACATATTAAGTACTTTGTTCTATTTTAAATGAAATACTTTTCCACTAAATTAAATCTCTAATAAATATATCATCTGACAATGTGGAAAAAAAGTATAAACGACGTTTAAATTGTTTTTAAATTAAATTATTATTTTCAGGGAAAACACCACAGCAAATTAAACAACAATGTTAAAAACATGTCAATCAAGCTCAAACCACATTTTTACTGAAAAAGTGCTGGGGAATAAAAAGTGGAAAGGTGGGATTGCAGCACAGTTTTCTATTTTCAGTTTCTATTCTCATGGATACACCAGATTGACATTCTTTTTTACTATGATTTAATCCTAGAGACATTTTTGCTATAATCACAACCTGAAGGCAGGCCTTTTCATTTTTTAGCAAACCAGTTTCATTCTCCTAAATAATTTCAAAAATCATTTTCCTTCAGTTCTTGCAAAATACAACTTTGAACTGAGAGGTTTACTCATATCCAGAATAAATCCAGTTAGATTCTTGGTTTATGATTCCCTGAGGACAATTGCTGAGGTTACATCCCATCCTGTTTGTGTGCTGCAGGATGGGTCCTGCTTCTCAGCTGCACTTTCTTGGTTAAACTGTCACACAAACTCCATCACAATGTGGCAACCTTAGGACAGGGACTATTTCAGCACTCACTGCTATAAATTACTGTGAATCACTGGTGTCCCTGTGCACTGATGACACAATGACTTAGGACAGAGGGAGCTGCAAAATACGGAGGGAATGAAGACACTGTACACTCCAGAGGAGAGGAATTAGAAAGATTCAGACAGAAAAAATCATTATTTATGTATTTGCTAATGTATTTTGTAAAAACAAAATAAATAAGACTGATAAACTCCTTCAGAGATGAAGAATTGTTTTCAGATTTTATCTAGGTCCTAATTTCTTGACAGTAATATTGCTCTCCATCTGAACAATTTTATTTCTTCTGATGACAGCCAGTGGATTTTACAATACATGTTCATACCCATTTCTTTCCAAGAGGGGTTTCTTCCCCTTTAGAAATTATTGAAGAGGTTCATTCCATGGTTCTATATGATTATTTAAATAGAATTATGGTATAGGCAATTTTATTACAGAGACAAAAGGCACTTTGGCCACTTTGGCTTGTGACCTATCAAGGCAAGGCTTTGGATTTCTGCAGTTGGTCTTTAACATAGAAACGTGCTTTGTGAAAGCCAAGAAATTTGGCTGCAGTGAAGCAGTGTCAAAAAATACAGAGCTACAGATCAAATAGCTTTATGTATGAAATATTTCAGTGTCTCCTGGGAACTGTATCAAACAGCAGCAGTGCAGCTCTGGTTCAGTGCTCCAGCTGCAGGGTAGGCATTGCTCTGATCAGCTCCAAGGGGGAGCCAATTGTCAAAATGCAACTTGAACAGTGTTTACATGCTTAATAGCAAAGCCTAAATGTGAAGAACTTCCAGTCAGATGCATTTATCTCCCTATTTGAACGGGTCTTTGCCTGGGGTAATTAAGTCTCTAATGATACTCACTCCAGAGGGAGGAGGAGCTGCAGAGGATGACACAGTGCAGCCCAGGACACCCCAAGCAGTTCACTGAGAATTCACATAAGCTGCCATCTGCCTTCCCCACTCCTGTTCTCTCTGCCTTGCAGCCTTCCAGAGGACCTCCTGAGCTCAAGGGAAGGAAGACCAGGGAGCTGGGAAAGGGAGAAATGCAACAGGGGGAAGAGGACATTCCCCATTCAGCTATGGAAAGACAAGGAATCACTCAATCCAACTTGGTAGCTGCACCCCAGTTTGGATCTATGTCCCATATCCAGCTCTCTCTTTTGTCTCAAGCTTTACTAGTAAGTGTTAGAGGGGAAGAAACTGCTGGACACTCCCAAACCATGTGAAAGATTAGGAGATGTGGGCTGGCTTCTGATGAGCTATTTAACAAGTCCAAATACCCTTTAGCATGAACAGATCTGTGATTTACTGTTCTTGCAGACAAGGAGCACACCAACAAAGAAAAGACCACCAACCCACCAAGTGATCATGCACAAACTGGATTTAAGTGTGTGCCACTCCTGGGCTCAGAGCTGCACCTCTGTCAGGAAGGGGCAGCCACTCAGCAGCTTGACAGGTCACACTTTGGGCAGTAAGAGATGAAATATTAAAAGTTCTAATTAAAGCAGAGCACTGATAGCTCAGCTGTCTTCACTGAGACAGCAGCCCTTCTGATGCAGTTTACTCAGACTTTAATTAAAGGGGTCTCACAGCTGTATGGCAATCTCCCACCTGCAGGAGAAAAAAAACCCCTTCCTGCTGCTCCCATCTCAAACAAAACACCAGAAGTACATGTGACATGCAAGACGAAATCCAAGTAAAATTGCAGCACAGATAAATGCAATCCTAAACTATGGGTTTGCCTAAGTGGTATGGGAAAAAACGCACCTAATTTTTACACAAAAATATAGAAAAAAATATCAATAATATGTAATTTAGAATCCAGAGACAACATACATCTCAAGTTATTAATAACAATTGCAGAGCACTGTGATTATCTTATTTGAAGTGGGTTTTGCAAAACCCACTCCTGAACATGGACATTGCTAGTTTGATTAATGTCAAAGTTAAATAGCATAGTCTGTGGTTAGTGAAAAGAACGTAAATTCCCATATTGGTGCCTTTGGAGAATCTTCTAACATTATGGAGGAGCAGAGGGAAACACAGAGCCAGAAATTTTTGAAAGAAAATACATTTGCGGATTAATTACACAGGACTCATATGAAGTACTGCCAGTAATAGAACAAAAAACCCCACCCCAAGACAACATTAAGTGAAATGTGCAAGAATAAAAAATGCACTAGTTACCATATAGATGGTTTATACTGAGTAGGGTTGAAATACAAGCACTGGTTACCATGAGGAACATTTCATTTTTAATTGGTAAAACTCTGTTCAATTATCTCATGTCACTGATACAAAGCCTTTGAAAAGTATTCTGAATTGATAAACCCCTCAGTTTAAAAACAAATCTTATTTCTCCATCTGCACAGGACTTCCCTCTCCTTCACCACCTTTCAAATAAGCTATCTCAATAATTCACACGTTACAAAGAATCCACACACACTAACCTTTCTGAAGATGGAATTGTTAGGGCAATAGCTTGTATAGTTTAGGTATGTAACTAACTGACATTTTCTGCATGAAAATTCACAGAAGGGTGCATTAAATTACACTCTGCAGACACACTATGCCAAAGTCTATAAACAACATGTCTTATTAAAAAAAATACAAATTAAAAGAGTGGTGCAGGATTTGATACATAAAACATAATGCCCTTCAATTTATCCACTAACGGGTAGATTGACTTGCATGTTTTGCCCACGTGCAGAAAGATGGAATCAAATTTTTAACAAAATGCTTCCTTTATTGCACATACATTTGCTACATCTAGAAGGCATATAGAGCTAGCAAAAATGAAATGCATAATGAAGAAATCTTCTACCCTCAATTTATGTTTTCCTGTTTGATGCATTTGCAGATATTAACCCATGTTTGTTACCACCTATGTTTGGTTGAAGCATGATTCCACCTACAACTCTTACCTTACTGTGCCTATTTGAGATATTGGCATTATGGTCTCTGAAATTAGAAGATAAAATCACAACAAACACTCAAAGGTCCATCTTTATGGTGGGATAAAAACAACATTTTCCAAAGACTACCAGAAATTAAATTACCTCATACCTTAACTCACTGTGTGGAGTGAAAGAAATTTAGTTTTTTCTACCTGACACAGTCTAGATGCTCTGTGACTCACAGACTTGCCTCATGCAAACTCACTACATGGGAGCTACCTGTTGTACTCATGTGACCTCCCAAAATAAGCCCCAGGAAAAGGGGCACTGCCTGATTGCTGAATCAAAGAGTAGCCTTTTAGTTTCAGATGTCCCTTTTAGTTTCAGATGTCCCCAGCCATTCTTTGGAATGATCATATCCACTTGCCTACCCTTCAACTATCCACAACAGAGTCTCCTACATGGATAATTTTTATCATCAATATCATCAGTAACTTACTGCCTTCAGTTTTCACAACTGCTGTTTTTTCTCTTTACTTCTGACACACCTCTATCCTGTGGGTTAAAACAACGTTTCCAATTGTGTAGGAGGAGTTGTGCGTGGTCTTTCCTCAGCATTCACAATTGGCTCATCATAAACAAAAAAAGCTCAGTTCTACACATTGGGATACATGGCTTGTCTCTACACATAAAAGATAAAGCACCTGGGAGAAATGAAGCGTGGATGACCCCCAATAACCTGATTGATGGCAAGGAACTCCTGCCCTGGCTCCATCCGGGGCCATCACAGTGAGCCATCAGCCATCATGTCCAGGAGTGCCCCCCACCAGACGGTTGATGGGAAAAGCGCTCTGGATCACCCTGCAGACTGAAAGGGGTTAATGTTTGCAGGGGTGTGGGACTCCTTAAGAGATGTGAGGCTCCTTCTGGGTGCCATCTTGTCATTGTCTGAGGCACACTATGGGAAGTTTAGGAAAAAGGAATAGTCTGGAATGGCAGCATGTAAGCAGGCTGTCCAACGGACCTGTCTGACCGTGTCTCGTGTCTGTACTGTCTTCTCAACAAACTCCATTTCTAACGATTCTCCTGGGTGGGAAGCTCTGTTCTGTACCTTGTGTCCTGCAGCGCCTCCTGGCAGTGCCTGCTCCACTTGGCCACTGCCTGGACATGGGCACACAAGGCTTGGGGCATCTTTACCTCTGCCAGGCCACTCCATTCAGGAGCTCCCTGACACCACCAGCAGGAACCAAAGTGTGACAATCAAGCCACAGTGATGGTAGAAATTGTGCAGCCTGGTGATCAGTGCTGACAGATCCACCAGGGTGTATCAGCTTCCCTTTTCTGAGAACATTTTGCTCATATGCCAATAAGTCTGTTACTCAAGGTTTCAGTGAATGATGTTTAAACACATTTTCTGTAGGCATATGCTGGTATATTGAGTTATCTCATTATCTAAAGATGATTTTCATAGAAACATGATGATCTTCATCTGCCAAAAGTTGAGCACATTAACACCAATTCAATATATTTATAACTCCAACACGTGAATCTGGAAAATACTTTTATGCTAAGAAATGCAAGTGAATAGAGACCTGCAGGATTGATGTTCACAACGTTGCTTTACAACCCCATTGAAAGCAATGGGGTTGTTCCATTTGCTGGACCACTTCTTGAGGTCAGCTGAGGTCTTTTCCCATACTAAAAATAAAATAAATTGTTATTCCACTGTCCTGAAATGTCTACATCAATATGCTTACATGGAGGTAGATAAACTAAGTTTAAATTTCTGTGAGCTCTACCCTCTCATTTGATAACTATAATGAAAAAATAAAATAGAATGCACTTTAAAATTTGTATCAGCTCCATCATCTTCTGTTTACTGATTGCAGTGTACTGAAGTACATAGAGTAAATATTTGCAAGACAAACAGCAAACTTGCAGGAAAAATTACAGAAATGAAATCCAAACACATGGTATTTGGAAAAAAAAGTTGATTTTTAAGGGAAAGGCCTGATAAAGAACTAAACCTTATTATTCAGTCAGTATTTGATATTTTAAAAATATCAATCTATGTTTCATCTGGGAATTACTAGAAATTAATTAACTGCCCTTTTAAATAAGACTCAAAACTTGACACAGATCATTTATAATAACATTTCTATGGCACTTGCATCTACTAATAATTGAAAAAATAATTAATCCTTTCGAGATACCTGTGTGATAAGGGAAATAGTGGTTTCTATGTTAGATGTTGAAACTCTGTCATTATATTCTGCATAAACTGATGGGTTGTAAGTAAAAGCACAGGTTGGATCTAAGAATTGAGCATGTTACTAGCACTGAATGCTGCCTTGCTAAATTATTTGTTCAAAAAATAAATCACAAGTCATATCAGATCACCAGACTGTGTATTTATGCCAAACACAATAGGATTGCAATTTTACTATGCTTTCTGGCCATGATTCTATTTGAGCTTTAAATGTGTCCTTCCAGAAAAAATTGCAATCTACACCAGATTCCTGCAGAATGGCCAAGAGGATGGAAATTACAGAGTCTCATTTTATATACTTAAAGCAGATGAATCACAACTTGAAAACTCTCTTTTTCCCTCCATTGATCGTGGAATGTTCAGTTTAGGCTGATGTGCACCAATAGAGACATCTTTATACAGTCAAATGATTTCTGCTCCAGTGCTTATGCGGGTTTGTTTGTTGGGTTTTAGGGCTGTTTTAGTTTGGTTTTGGATTTTGTGGTGTTTCTCGTTGGTTAGTTTGGAGTTTTTTGTGTACGAGTGTTTTTTGGCTTTTTTAGGAGGATTTAATGTTTCTATTTTGCCATGAAGAGCCACAAAGAGGAGAATGATCTGAAAGATGAAATACTTTCCTGGGATTTGAGGCTTAGCTTTTAGTCTGTGCTTTATCAAAAAATTCTTGCATGACCTCAGAAAATTTGTCTAATCTGTCTATGAAGTAGGGCCATTAGCTCTTCCCTACTTTGTAATGGCTGCAGGTAAATGAATACACAAGTGCTTGGGAAATATTCAGATATCATTGCATAAGTATGCCAACAGAGAGGCAATTCTGTAGCTTCAAGGAGACATTCCTTAAACAATTATTTCAGAAATATTTTTATGAAAGTGTTCAAGCACAGCTGAATTACATTTTTTTACATATCATCCCTTATATATGAAAAATTAAATGTTACCTTATTATAAATAGAGTTTACATGTATACACTGCAGGATGTTTTTTGACTTTTTGTCAAAATTCTGATGAACTTCATTCAGTCCTGTATTTAAATCAGTGTTAGATAAATAAGGGTGCTGTTTTTTTGAATTAAAGTACCAGGTGAAAATGTTAAATAAAGTCATTTCTTACTAGTTAACCACAGTAATTATTATTTGCAGATAATTGCAGAGTACATCTTTGAGCACTCATGCACTCAGATCTTCTAAAATAAATAATAATAATTTCAAATAGTTATCACACATCTTAGTTCTTTTGGTGATCAATTACAAAGATTCAAACAATGATTTTTTTAGGTCAGCAAACATATAAATTTTTAGTTTATATAATTTATATGATTTTTATGTGCAGTTTCTCCCCTTTCAGCAGCACTGCACTGCTGAGCCACAACTCTCTGGCACTAACCCATCACTTTACCTGTTTGTTTTCCCCCTCATGATTCTGAAAAGGCCTTTAACTTTATTAGCCCCTTCTTTGATGTAAAGATTCTAGGTTTTTTTCCCGGAAATATTTGCTTTAAAATTTAGAAGAATACCTAAGATGTGGAGATTTCTATAATCACAATATCTACAGAAGAAGTCTACCATGAAAATGAATGTAACTAAAACACAAAGAAACAGTAACAACAGAAAATTCATTAAATTTCCTAATGTATCTGACATAATTTTCTCTTTCCCCCATCCTACTCACAAGGACCTGAATGTCACATTGGCTTGACAAAGACCTCAGCAGCAGATAAGACCAAACCTATCTGAGACCCTCAGAGGCCAAGTCAGGAGGAAGGAGAAAAAGCAATTCCATGAATCTTCAAGCTTGAAGATTCATGAAATCTTCACGAGATTTCTGCAACAAGAAATGCAGCCACAGCACAAGTGTGATGGCAACTTCCTAATTCCTACAGCCTGTCCAGCAGGAAGTACATGTGGATCAGGTTTCAAATAAGTTCTCTTTCTGTGATGAGTAAAACATTTTCTCAGTCAGATGAAAGCAGCACAATTAAAACCTCCCATAACTATTCAAATACAGGCACACAGACCAGCAGCAAAGGCAGCAAGTTCTCCTTTACAACCTCTGAGCTTTAGCAATAACAGCTACCTGCTGTCTTCCAAATCCAACAAAACCCTGAGCCTCAGTTTCTGTAGGAATGCCAGCAGTGCACTGGGTTTTCCAGGGGTTTGAGTGTTTTGATATGAGAGGGGTTTGTTCCAGCTGGAGTGGAGAAGGGCAGGGCAATTCACACGTGATTTGAAGCCTCTGCATTTCTTGCCTCTGTAGCTAAAATAAACCAATTCTCATTAAAATACGTGCCTGGTTATTTGTTATTTCCCATACTGCATCCAGGTTTGGTAGAAAAGAATCACAAAGACTGATAACTCAGCATTTTATGAATGGTAAAACTTTCATAAAGCCCTTTCATAAAGTGTGTGTGGGGAAGACCAAGAAAACCAAACACAAAATCCCACTAGCTAATGCTTAAGTAACAAATGCCACCAAGTGCCCATTTCCTGAACAACTCTTTTCAGCTCAACTAAAGTGAAATGTTCTCTACAACTGTAACCCTCAGGAAACAGACACATCAAACTTCTGATTTGCTACTATTTATTTCCTGGCAGAGTCACTATCAGCTGGCTAGATTACAGCCTGCAGTAGATACTGCCTGTATACTGAGAAATAATTCTAAGTTAGTGATGAACTTCAAGTGCTTCAAAAATCACCTGAAGAAGCTCTTGCAGTACATAATAGACACCATAAGAATTTTGGTCAATCACATGATTTAAGTTTACTGGTGTTATTTCTGTCACTGTTGTATCAAGCCTCAAGCTCAAAGTTGCTTGAGCAAGGGAAATAGGAAAAGAGTTACCTGCTTTAAGTTTTGTGATGTTTTATTTTACAAATTCCTGCATAACTGGGTGTTTGGTGTCTATTCAGTAATTTTGAATCTCTGTAGTTTTATTCTGATAATACAAGTGGAAGACAGTAGGGCAACTGAAGACTGAAAGTTTGTAAAATATAATCATGTGAATATACGAAATAACACTTTCAGAGTATAAGGAATATTTTAAAACCTTTTTATCTTTTATCTTCCTTTATTTTACATTTGGCCAGAGACCTCTGATGTCAGGCTGGATCCTGAATCCACGCAGGAAGTCTGTCAAGAAGCACTAAATATCTGCAAGATCAGCTACACTTCACAGCACGTAAGGTATCAAAGCAACCAAAGCAGTGTTACATCTCCTGCTCCCCAACAGCAGGAATGAAGTAACAGAGGTAAATAAATACTTGAAAGAAAATTATTTTTAAGAAGGGCAAAGACCAAAAGCTGCAGTTCTAGGTAGGGTAAAGTACCTCTGTCTTGTGCTTATTTTAATTAGAAAAGGACAAGAAAGTTTAAAAGATCAGATCTTGCTACAATTATTAATGTGGGTTTGTAATCTATATATTAAGTACAAAAATAAGGTACCAATATTTTGTTGAAGCTTGCAATTAAAGTGCACAAGGTAGTTATCTCCAGTTTCAAGTGGTACAACCATATCTGAGGTAGCTCATTCAGTTACTTTCCCGCCTTCTCTTTTCAAATTTTTAAATTTTATGGGGTTTTTTCTGCTTCTTGGAGCAGCAAAAATTCTGGTTTTGTCTCTTGTTTAAATGCTATTTCACTAACAAAACAGTGAACAAAAATAAAAATACTATGTCCCTCTTGCTTTTTCAAGAACAGTTGGATTTTATTTGCCGAGGATAGCGAAACATCTCCAGGAGCAGTTAAAATTCATGGCTGATCATTAGTTTTTAAAATAATTGTCCTTTTCTTCTTTTTTTCACTTTCAATTATAGGTAACACATCTGACTCAATGTCTGTTGTTTCAAAATGCTCCTTAGTAAATAGAAGTGTACAGTTTGCTCCTATACGTGCTTCACTTCCAGATTTTCTCCTCTTTATCCCACTCCCCCAGGCTTCAGAGTACCCATCTCCATGGCAACACTCGATAAGGTTGGTGGGTGGTGTTATCACAGCAGGCTTCCCCACAGAAGGTCTCAGCCATATGGATTATTTATGAACTTGCATGACAACACCAGACCCACTGAAATATTTCTCAAGCAAGTTTTTGTTGAAAGCCAGTGATTCAAAACAGAGCATCCTCACTGCAGCCAGCACCCAGGAGGGGAGAGTGGAGGAACAGCAGCACCAAGGTGGTGCCTGATCCCTCCTCAGAGCTGCCTTGCCACTGCCTGAAAGCTCTTCTTGCCCCAGATGAGATTTATGTGGCATAAATCACAAGTAGTGTATATAAGTCAGTCAGAATCTGGGAAGTTGTGCTTCTGACAAGAATAACAACCATGACTAAATGGTTGCTACAACTGGTGCTGCTGCCAGGAGTTGTTGTTGCAGATTTGGTGCCTCTGAGTTATTCCCTGAACTAAACTAAAGCAGTTTGGCTTTGCACTATAGTCTCTTCACCTGATATTTTTCCTAAAACTTCAGCATATTTTTTGGCAAATTTTGCATTTATACTGTATTGAAATAGCAAAGAAAGTTTCTTGTAAAGGATTGCTGTAACAGCAGCCTAGTTCTTTAAAATCAAAGAGTGCACTCTTTGATTTTTGAACAAAAGATACAGGGCCTGTTGTATGGGACCCCTTAATCCAATATTTTTAATAAATTTATCAAGTTGCACCTTAAAGTGAGACAGATTTTCTCTAGGAAGGGGAAAAATGCTTTAGTTCTCAAATAGGCATGTTTGTAGTTTTTTACATAGTCAATACTCAAGATTTAATGGTTGTGCTTTATCTTCCCAGCTATCTGTACATTTATTAAGTATACATATGATCCTTAACTGGTCACTGTAGGCTTTCCTTATGATCAATAAGAAGTACGAAATGTTGTTGGCACAATTTGTCAGACCCATTATTAAAATCTGCTCAAAAATTATATGAATTGTACCCTAAGCAGCACAAACACCAGCAAGAATTCACATGATAGTTCAGCCAGGTTTTTGGAGAGTAGTTCAGGTTCAGAGTTTCAGATCAGCAAGTTAAGATGTTACCAGCTTTATCCCACTCTTCCTTCTTCACCACATGCAATGCATCCCTAATTAGGCTAAAATGCTCCAGCTTTGACGAGCTGAAGCATTTACAATGCTGAAGGTGATTAATTTTGAGAAAACTTAGTGCACTTATGATAATCAATTGGAGGAGACAGTAAAAAACAATGCTTGGTCTTCAGACAGAGGGGAAATTTCAAAAAAATGAGAACTCTGAGAAAAAGGAAGCCAAAATCACAGAATGTAAGAACCACATAAAAAATACTACCTTGACAGAAGCTTTGTCACTTGTCTTCCTTGGATACAAATTTTTAGATGCAGACTGGGAGAGAATTCTGAGATATTTAAGGTATTGCTGAAGAGACTTGGCCAAGTTCACATTATTTTCCACATCATAATTTCTTTCATTATCTTCATTTTGTCCCAAAGTCCTGCACAGGAAAAGCAAGGAAAAGAAAATTACCAGCCTGTCCAATGTACAAAGTGACCAACTAAAAAGGCACTGCAAGCCACTGTAGTTCAATACATAACAGGAAAGTCACTCAAAAGCTTAGCAATCACAAAAGTATAGAAAATTCAATGTTTCAGCAAAAGCAGTCAAAAAAATCTTGCACTATTAACAATTTATTTCATGCATCAAAGTTAATGATTCTAGAGTAAATCAAATAAAATGTCACATCAATGCAAAGCCGTATTCAAAAGCAAAGAAAATGCCTGTAAAAAGAAAATGCACATGATTAGATTGCACCCCAAAGAAATATGAGATGGTTCTAAGATTTAAAAAACTTGCTGAATGATGATGAGATTCAATGCCAAATTTGCCCTGCACTAATGCAAAGAATAGAAGAAAGACTACTGGATATGCAGAAATAATGGAGCAAGTAAACTCCAGTGAAAAGCTTGAAAAGGGAATAATGAGATGGAACAAATATCTCTTCTGATCTTCTCATGTGCCTGGGATTCACAGAATAGTGGTGCTTCCTGAGTGGTTTAGACAGATTTTGGTGACATTTGCAAAGAAAAGCTAGAAATGAGATTAAATGATGGCAGTGTGGAGGTGTTTATATGGGATTCAGAGTGCTGTGTGCAATGAATCTGAATTATTACCAGCTGTCCTCATCTATCTCAACAACACGTAAATGGTGATGATAATTTAAATGTCAGCATGGGTAACTATTTCATTCCTTGTGCAAGAAAGCAGAGAGAAAGTTCCCAGCCTCTTCCTTCCCTGTGAGTGAAGCTGCTTGAGGGAAATCACCTTTTGGTGTCACCATTTCCTACTCACATGCCCACACACTTCTCCAGTGAAGAAGAATTCCAGGTGGAAGAGCTTTACAGTTCAGTGAATGAATTTCACTTTCAACATCTCTGTGCCACTGTAAATAAAATTTTATTCTACCAGCCCACATCTTGGCACTAATGTAGAGGCACAGCCTGAGAGAGCACCATTATATATTTTCCAAAGCTGGGGTTTAATTATAATACTTTAATCAAAAATTAACAGACTTCCTTCCATGCTCACAGTTGTACCAAATGTGTGTCCCTACTAATTTAACACTAATAAATGTAATTAATAATCTAATTTACTGTGGTGGCACTGCAACCAACAGTGCTCACAGGTTTGCTCACTTTGAAACACCAGAAAAATCTTCCATTTCTCCCCAGTGTATGACAGCAGGTTCCCACCAGGGACACAGACTCTAGGAAAAAGAAGGGTTGCTGCACAGAGCACTATAGCAAACCTGATATAATTTACCATCAGTCTTGCCTCCTTCTCATGCTGTTTGCATTTTTTTCTCATTCCAGAGCTCTAAGTTCTGCCTTCTGATGGAGTGTGGACATGCAGGTAACATTATCCACCTCCTTTTCAGCTTAAAGCCAGACCAAAACTATTCTGCAGTTTCAGAAAAACCTGGGCACTGTGCTCTCTGCTTCAGTAGAGATTAACTAATCCAAACAGGCTCTCTTCATAGGAAAGATCCCAGTTGTCAACACTCACCTTTCATTCATTGATTAATTCCAACATCTATCTTCTAATTTCTTCACTAATTTTAAAAGGAATGGAAAATGAAAAAAAAAACAAAACAAAACCCCAGAACGAATTCTGCCCCAAGGATTTCCACTGGAGCTAACAGGAACTGAATAGGAACTGAATGCACAGACAAAGGACAGGATTTAGGTTGGCTTTTCAAACCTTTATTTACAATATATAGTCACCGTCACTGTTGGTTGAAGTAAAATCTGGGATCTAAGATTTCCCATTTTTCTATGGAGACAATAATTGCACTCATATTTACATTCCACATTAGATGTAATATTTTATGCTATAAACATTTAAACAATTAAAATGTAAAAGAATACAAAGCTTTATGTTTCATTTGATGACAACTTTAATAAGATACTATGAATACATCTGAAAGATTAAAAAAATTTTTTGTAGTTCACCACTATATCACCTTGTTAACTCAGGAATAAGTATGCATTAACTGACCAATTATTGGTACTAAATTAAAATATTTAGTTTAATTATGACAAATTTATATTGGAAAATGGATGAAAGACAAATACATAAAAGCACTTGGTGAGTAGGAGAAATGACTGTCAGATGAGTTCTTTTTATGCACTTATTTGGAAGTATTTTCAGTTCTAATTTGCTCTGAAAGATGACTTTGCATACAACGACCTTAAGAGTATAAAGACAATACCATATATAATTATTTATCTACAAAAATAATTATGTACTTCCTACAAACTCTAGCATTTTATAAGCTTTTTTTTGTGGAAATGTCTAAATCACCTCACCTCTGCTATTTCTGGAATGTTCCCAATTAATAGAAACCACACATTTTAGAATAAATTTCTCCCTTTTAAATGCTAAGAGTATCTTATTACTGACTTAATGATGGTTTTATTACAGAAATAATACTATACCCCATTTCATACATTGAAGTTTGCTGGAAACGTTTGTGGTTTTGCCTAATTGCACCAATGAACACAACTGACATTTATTCCCTCTGTGCAGAATGGACTTTTTTCCTTTATCTTGAGCCCTCTTTCAAGAGAGGGTTTTTTGAAATTTAATAAGGACCCAGGAAATACCACATACACTCCAGTTAGCCAACAAAGAAAGAACTTTCATCTTGAAATCAAACTCCCAGTTTCAGCATTTTTTTTTTGAGATGAAATCCATGTCTTCTGTTTCATCAGATTTCATATGCACTAATTTAGCCTAAGTCAATTTACCTTTCAAGTGTCTGAGTCTATTTTCTTGCTCTCACCAGCTCTGTGGGGATTAATGACTCATTAGTATGACTTCATATTGTCTTATTACACACGTTACCCTTAATAAAAGGTCTTCCTGACATAATGTTTCTTTGATAATTAGATACCTACTCTAAGTTGCTTTTTAAATTATTTAATTATTATCTGATAAGATTTTAGCAAGCACACTGAGCACACTGAACATACAACACACTTGATCAGAACCTACAAGACATCAGATTTCCTACTGTTCTCTGACCTACAAAACACGTTGCAAATGGACAACCAGAAAAATCAATTAATGCTTTAAACTGTTGGCACATAAGATAATGCTTTCAGAAGCACAGCTTGGTGACTGCAGAAAATCTATCCACAATAGGAACTGCTTTACTTGAACTCATTTGAAATTCTGATGTTCTTGAAGTATCAATATACAAAATGTTGCAGTTTTTTTAAACACATATAGTTAAAAATATAAAACATCTCAAACTTGTTAAAAACAGGAATTCCTAAAAGTGAGCATTTGTTTTTAATCTAAACCTTAAATAATTTTTTATGTCTTCTTATATTTTAAAATTTATATTACTATAAATGTGGAACACTGCAGAATATGGCCTTGATATCGTGGCCTATTTTGCCTTACTCTCATGAATAAAAATTTTAGGTACTCTCTTAAAAAAAATCCCCAGAAGATACTGAAGATCGTTTCTGATACCATCTACTGAGAGTAATCCATTCAAAACTGACATTTTGTGTATCTAAGCAGTGAAAACATGTTTATGGATTCAACCACATGTTGTTATCACCTTCATGGTAATCTTTAGATCTCTATCTTCTTTAGACATTAAGTTTCTACCTTACTGCACTTCTGAATGGTGCTGTGATTTTAAGAAATGCTTTTGAATCAGCAAACGTGAAATACAGGGTCAAAGTCTGAATTAAATCAAAACAAAGTGAGGCAAACACAGTTGAAGACACTGGGAAGTATCAATTACATTTTATTTCCAGAAAAAAAGCAATCTAGAGAGGAAGTGTTTCTGCAGTATATGCAAACCACATACTGCAGTACATGAAGATCTAATTCCAACATTCAATATTTTGCCCATCAAGGCTAGAAGCTCAAATTTATCCCACTATGATGAGTTTTTTAACAAAAAGCCCTTTTGTTTCAATTTCACTACTTTTGAGAATGTATTTCTTAAAATCACATAACAGAAAGCAAAATTTCTAATTTTTAATTGTTCTTTAAACTTCATTGTGGGGTTTGTGTGGTTGGGTTGCCTGTAGGACAGAACAGACCAGGTAAAAGACTCTCTTTTTATGTGTAACTATATATGAAGATGATATAATTGCAGGTACTACAACCACATCACTCCACAGAATTACTGATGTGTCTTGCAACCAATTACTGCAAAGTCAACCTTCAACACCTTTCAAGCCATGCCCCAACATTATTTTCTGTCATGGGAACTTGCAGGAATATCTCATTCCTAAAGACATTTTGCAACTACCACTAGGAATCTACAGATTTCAAATAAATTATAGGTATGTTTTGGAAGACTTTGACTATGAAAATATAATTAGTCACTCAGAATGTCATTCAATGCTTAGTCCAGAATAAAATATCTCCTGTAGCTGAGCCACTATAAGTTGGCCTTTTTAAGCCAGTCATAGGTAGGGATGGCTGAACTGACACTAGACAGTGCATAAATTGAATGAAAGGCCTGATGCTTTGAATTCTGACACCTTAATTTAAATAGAATGTGCATTTCCTTAACCTGATGATAAACAGAAGAACAAGGTCCAGGGTTTTAATTCATTCTGTCCCCTGAACACTCGTGGACACCTTTACCATATAGATAGTGGCTTTTGTGATTTTTAAAATTCTGCTTCTGGGCCAACCTCTTTCTTATAATTTGCAAACCTTTCCAAAACCCAAGCAAAAACACTACAGAAGACTTACCTTCCTGTGTCAGATCCTTCAGATGCAAATACATCAGGGCGTCTGCTGTGGATTTTGTGAATGGTTGAGAGTTCCTGACCAATAACATGCTGTGTGTAATCATCACGCCAGGTAAAACCTGATAAATCATGAAATAAACAAACAAACACAGAATGAAAAAGATTCCCTATGTAACAACTCGGAAGTTTGGCAAAAATATGTCCTATATAAACATGAAAAAAAAGAAAAAAGAAAAAAGACTCAATCCGTTGGAACCCACGAGTGAACTACAGATTCTTCTCTTCTGTATGAAATTCTGTTAATGAGATTTTGCTAATGAAACTTCCTTGCAAGCGAAGGAAGACAGTAAATCATGTGAGGACATTTTGAAAGCCTTTGGTCTTAGCAGAATCTTAGCTAGTTGCAAACTAGTTTTAATAGATAAAAAAGGGTTATTTTGGACAGCTATGGAAATTATCCCACTAGCTGCTGTTTGTTGAAAGGTTGCTTCATGTCCTCCCCGTTCACAGCACACTGCCCCCTCTCTGTTTTCCCCATGAAACATTAAAGTTTCGAACACTGAGGAGTTAGTACTGCAAGTTTTAGTACAACACACATGGAGGTCAATTCAAGTCATATTTAAATTTTGCAACAAAAAACTTTTTAACAAGGGGCAAGCACAACTATGTAGGCAAATTACAGTGGCTACTCATTAAGTACATGCACTTCAAATCTCTCACTAATTATACTTGAAATAATGATATAATCCTAAACATAATCATTACCTGATTTGTAGATTTTCACATATTACAGTGACCCTTCAGATCATAGAATTTGCTGATACAATTCTCTGTAAATATCTAATAACTAAATATCACACAACTGAAGAGAATTTCTGCTGTTATCCCCTGTGCAGCCCAACACCACAAATCTCTCAATGAATATTGATAGAAGTTCCAGATGGTTGTCCTGATAATATCTTCCAGTAAGAAACCACCTAAAGAAAAATCCTCTCTAGCACTAGATGCAGGCAGTCAGATCTGGTTGATAGAAACAGGAAGGGAAGTTGCTAGAAATTGGAACGAGGATTTTTGGTTCAGTCCCTATTCTGTGTACAAATTATAAACTTCATCACCATTTGGAGCCAACATTTTTTGCTGCAGGTAGACCCTTAGGATGAAGATCAAGCATCCTCAGCCTCAGCAGAACTCAGAACTTGGCCACTTCACTATCTGGGATGGGTCTTTATCCATTGGGATCTTCAGATTTTTCCAGTGCATTGAAGCAGAATTATTTACCTGTTTACTAAATTCTAGAATTAAAGAGGAAGCCTAAATTGGACATTTCTCCTCTCTGCCAAAGGAGATAATTCTGAGTGTGCAGAAGTAAAAATTAATGTTTATTAAATTTTCACCCCAGAGAGGAGACACTTCTATAGGTTCAGTATAGGTTTAGACAACGTTAGGAAGCATTAAAACTATTGCTGTTGTCTTGGATTTAGACAAGATGTAGGGGGAGGGGAAGAAAGGTCCTATTTGGGCAAGACTTCGGTGGACTGCATCTCAAACTTTTTTTTCCACTAGTGAAAATAATAATAAAAAATCTGAACCAATATACGTATGCATGAAGGCTTTAACAAACAAAAAAGCTTTCTAACATTCCACTTGTGATCCTTTTTTCTCCTTTCCTTAAATAAAAATGTTACTCAAGTTTATTGAGGAAACACTTCACCTGAAGCCGTATGAGATGTCAATGGCTACAGTAAATGACTCCAGACACTTGGGAGGGGAAAGAATGTCTGTCTCTATCTAATCTGGTTTTATTTCTGATTCATCCTTTTCAAATGCAAATATCACCTTTTCAAAGATGCCATGTAAGAAGATGGATTCAAATAGTTTCAAAAATCTAAACCTAAAGTTGCTCAGAACATGTTTTTATGTGAACACACACAAATGAGTCACCATGCACCTATGATTACTTTGATGTAGTGCAATTAAAATGATTTTTAAAACAAAGTTGTGATATAGTCCATACCTATTTATATATGTATGTATTTATGTTGAACTTTACTTCTCTGTTGTCTAGCACTACACATTTCTGCTTGTTTTATAAGCTCTCAAAGGAGAAAAAACAAAGATAACTTTCAATTTTAGGAGAATGTGCAACATAGAAAGTTCAGCTAGAATACATATGCACTAAAATCATTAGCAAAGCCTTAAAACTACTAATTCATGAACGATGAGTCCGAAATTATTACAGTTTGAGACTCTAAGCCAATACCAACCCTATTAAAGGCTAAAGAATACACATTAAATAGCATAAACCTTAAAGAAAAATACATTTAATTATTCTGAAGAGCTTTTTTCAAATTAAAGCAAGAAGAGTTTATCCACGGTACTTGCATACAGATAAGAAATTAATCTCTGAATCCTGAGAAATACAGAATTTTATGCCTACAAACCCCAAAGTTTTCAGTAAAAGAGCATATGAAACCATTGTGATGCCTGTTCTCACTGGTCAAGAGAATGGTATGTCTGTTGTTATCTTCAATGTATTTTTTCTACTGCCGCACTATTTTAACATCCTTTCCTAATGCATTTAAAACCAGTAAAGATGGACTATCATCCTTAATGCCATAAAAAAATGTAACTATGGCACTAAAAAAAGAGTAAATAGATGAAAGAAAAACAGACTACTTGTTATAGAGCTAGAAAGAACCAGAGTTAAGGGAATATGCCCTCTCAGCTGTATCTCCAGCACTTTTAACTCACTTCAGCGTTAAGACAAGACAAAGATGAAAACCACACATTTTAACTAATTCAAAAATCCCCTTGCCAATAATTCAATATTACTGTCTCTTATGCAACAATCTCGGGAACTGCAGCCTGCCTGAAGTTAACCTCACGCCAATCATTTTCCAGCATTGTTTCAGTCTCAAAAAAACCATCTCCCCCACACTGCGCTGAATAAAACAGCGCATTCAGGAGCCATAATGCCACGCTGACAGCTGCAATCAGAATCCAGGTTGAGAAGGAGCACATGACGCCGTATGGCGATTTCCTGTTCCCTTTGTCCGTGCCGTCACAGCTCACGCCAGCCCCAGCCTGGCCACCCAATTATTGCGATTTGTGTCCAGCGGCTGAGCAGGATCACAGCAGAGCCCTTGTGCACGCATTACTTTCATGTCACTGCCGGGGAGCGGCGCGGGGCACGCCCAGCCCCTGATTATCCATCCCCCCCGCGGCTGCAAGGCCCAGGCCCTGCTCTCCCAGCCCAAATTCCCACAGAGGGACAATGTCAAGGGAAGAGAAGGCGTCTGGCGGACACTGAAATGATGCAAACACTGTGACAACTGCAGCGGACACAAAACTACTCTCAGTTGAAGGTCATTGATAGTAGTGAGACTCCAGGAAAAACAGCCATTGGTACAAGTTTTCCTTACACCATTTCATTGGTGTCAGCCCAATGATTAATTTTAAAACAAAATTTAATTGGAACTCCATAGCCTAAATGTATGTGAAAGCAGAATGCCAGTACAAAGATACTGAAGACAAGACACTAATACCTTTATCAAACACAACTGGAAGGTCAAATCTAATGGAGGTCATCTGGATATAACACAGTCTTTCATATCACTCTTTCATAGTCATTCATATCATCTCCCCAGGTCTTTTATTTCCATATCACAGTCTATTATTATTATTATTATTACCCCAACTACAAAAAATAATAAAATTGTTTAGTTCCCTGTTATATTCAACACAGCAATGGCTATGTCAACTCTTCTAAGAATTATTAGTTGAAATCAAATCAAAAACAAGCAGTTTAAGTAGTGAAGAAAAAAGTTTCAGAGATTTATAGTGGTGAAGATGTTAGCTTTCATCTACAAAACGGAAATAAAAATTATTTTCAAATTCAACATAACATGCCACTTAACCTGCTTAATTGCCTTTGCTGCTATAGCAGTTACAGAGAATTATTGAAAAATACTCAAATTCAAGTATGTATTTCTTTCACCCAGCTGATCAATTTTTCTAAGCAATTGCAATTTTTTGTGTTGTTTTGACTCTGTTTTCCGTCTTAGAGAAACATGATATCTCTCCCAATATACCTGACCACATCTTTAATGCATGTAAATTATAACAGCAGCTTTTGAAAATATTTATCTGCTACTTCTCTGTTTAAACTCATTCGACTTACACAAATGAATTTCCCTCCCTCTGAAGGCCTAAGCAAGAAAAACAAAAGTTTTTTTATGAGTTTAGAGTTCTGTTGTAAATCAGAAGAGCTCAATACAAGTCCTTTAAAGAAGCAACGCTTCTCACTGCCCAGAGATTTGGCTATGCAAATCTTCCTGCTGCTGCTCCCAATGCTTTTCCCAACCAGCATGGCTGATGCTGAGTAGGGCTCTGCAGGAAAGTCCAGAAGAACCTTTGTCTGACTCCTCCAGCTCTTGTAGCAATCAAAAGATAAAATTATTAGTTCTGCATCAATATATTACCTACCAAATCATTTTTACATACCAAATTCATTGAAAATGACAGGAGATTATTCTAGATTTGCAGAAACCTATATTGTAAAACTTGACCCTTCTTTGTCAGAAAAATCCCCATTATAAAGGCTCAAAACCCTCAGAATTATTCAATATTAAAGACAGGATAGGCACTATTTCTGAGTTGTGATATTCTTTCTCCACTTTTTGGTAATGTTAGGCATTTTGTTCCTGTATGGTAGATTAATTTTTTTTTTCTTATTCTATTCATAATAGGAGATTATTCTAGATTTGCAGAAACCTATATTGTAAAACTTGACCCTTCTTTGTCAGAAAAATCCCCATTATAAAGGCTCAAAACCCTCAGAATTATTCAATATTAAAGACAGGATGGGCACTATTTCTGAGTTGTGATATTATTCTTTCTCCACTTTTTGGTAATGTTAGGCATTTTGTTCCTATATGGTAGATTAATTTTTTTTTTTTCTCTGAGCTACCTTCAACTGCTACTTCATTTCAGCCAGGAAACTCAGCTGTAGAGCTCAGAGACTTTCATCCCCCATGCCATGTGTTGCAAATTGTTAATGCCTACTTTAGCTGTCAGAACGTCTGCAGAATTGGGAATGATTTGCTTTCTTCCCTATTTTCACAACAGACAGGTCAGGGTAATGTATAGACATGCCTTTCTGCAGGCTGCCTTCCACATTCTCCAGAGGAGCTGCTCTGTTCTCATGCCAGACCTCCCTTTTCAGAGCTCAAGGACATACCCAGTAATGTTCACCTATTTCAGCTCTGCCTAAGTCAAAATTACAGATTTAAAGATGAGGTTGCTGTGTACAACAAAATTAAGTCTTTCAATTGCTATTGCTGTATTTGCTACCTAAGATTGCAGCCAAAAGATAAAATCCTGGTGTTTTCTCTTAAAATAAAACTTCACCCAAAAGCAATTTTGTAATACAACTTGAAATGACAAGTTAATGGCAAAAATAGAAATAGAGAAGTTAAACCCAGCTCTTACACCACAACCTTTTAATTTCCCCATTTCTTTCTATTCAAATATTCATTTTTAGTGAAAATTTTGACTGAGACATTTTCTACAAAACTGGAAGAAAGTCTGCCAAAATACTTTGTATTACACTTCCACAAAACTTACTATAACAGAATTTTTTTGCCCTGGTCTAACTTTGTGTTTGCCTTCCAGATGACAAGAAAATCTGGTTCAGAATTTATTTGAAGAAATGACTGGGGGTTATAAGCAGTTATCACCACTCTTGTCCAATCCATCTCAGCTGGAGCTGTGGTCAGCCTCAGCTGAAAGTCATCCGAAGCTTCTTTTGTTTCACTCCCTTTTCCACTGCCAGGCACCAGGTTTGCATTGGTGACTTTTTTGTCTTCTTTTGGCATTTCTAATGAGACCTTTCTAATATGGAAGAATTCCATTTGCTGCACTCAGCAGCAATTCACTCACAGGCAAAGAGCTTCTGTTTGAATGAACAGATGAAAGGGCTGCCTAAGGATTACAGCTTCAATTTTTCATATATTGTTTTATTATACATAAAAGTGATAATCTCCATAGAATTAAATTACAACCATGATCTGCTTACAGTCCTGATTTTAATTTACTCTAAGCAACTATCCCAGAAGGTAGAGGGAAGGCTTTTCTCTTCAGTTCTTGAAATTTTTCTATTATTTGAAAAAGCCAAATGAGTGCTTCATTTGCCAAGGAGATTATAAAATGCTCTCACAGGACTCAGTATGTAATGTTTCCTTACCTTTATTTCAGCTCTTGCAGAAAGCTACAAATAATTTGGCTTCTACAAGAGAAAGTTTCTAAGTATTACATAAGACTTTTCTGCCACTGGAGCTGATAGTAATAAAATACTAACATGATAATGCAAAATATATCTTCAGACTTCCACACAGAGCAGGTAACTTTCCAAAGACTACAACAGCATGGACACATGATTCCCAAATCCTTGAGATGAATCCCATGCTATTCACCATGTCATATAAACTTCCCACAAACTATTGATCCTCATATCATTCCATTCCCCGAAATGCTTTCTAGCAAGGGAGGTTATCTTGCATTGTTACAAATTTATATTAATGTTCAACTTTAATTTAATTCATGGCCATTCCTTTCTTTGACTTGAATATCTTTTTGCCCTGTTGAGGCTGTGACATACTTATTAAAAAAACAATCAACTCTAATTCATGGTGAGAAAAAGTGCATTTCCTTCTGTCCCTGGACTATGCACAGACATCTCCTCTGTGCTGTCAGCCCAAGGAGTTTCATGAACATGAAAAAATATTCACATGCACTCAAAATAGTGGCACTAAAATAAAGATGAGACTACTTTGCTTGTTTCACCGAGCTTTGAACCCAAATGCAGTAGCTGGCACTCACAGCAAGCTGCGTGTAACATTCCAAATTTAACACAAAAAGGTCTGATGTTAGTTTCACACTGCAAAACAATCTTTAATACACTAATCCTCTGCAAACTCCTTTTAGAGTAAGAAGTTATCTTTTTTTTTTCTGTCAAAATTACTTTCATTTTTCTGTTCCTTTCTCTTTCCTTTTCTATCTTATTGTTTTCCTTCCAAGATGTCTTACACCACTCTACACTTTCATTCAAAGTTTTTCTCAAACTCAGGATCTCTTTAAGTATGCATAAATTGGTTGTAATGCTACACTGTGCAATGCTAAGAAAGGAGATTTTGTCCAAATAGTAGTTATCAATGCATTTAAAATCAGCAGGTTTTCCTTCTCATTTTATTTTATCCAATTCATTTCATGCTATCAGTAGAATGACAGACTTATTGTCACAAAAATATAGTTCCTGGCAAAGGACTTTTGAAGTGTCTTCAGTCTGGGAATTAAAACATCACCTGTAACAAGGTAGAATTGGTTGAAAATGTGCCAACACTTAAATCAGTACAGAAAATTAAGGTTACACTTACTCTGGCAAATTCATCTCAGACCTACAGTTCTTCATGCATTTTTAAATGCTTATGAGCAGAACTGTTCTTTCAGCTCCACATAGTGGTTCTCACCCCCATTTTATGTAACTGTTGGACTCTCTTTGATGCTTGTGAAAAATCAATTTTCAGCTGTCAGAGCAGAGCTCTCAGCTGCACGTGCAAAGCCAATACCAGGGGTGCCACCCCAGGCTGGACAGTGAGGGCTGCAGCTGCACCTCTACCTTTGGTTCTGAACAAAATTCCCTCTGACCAAAGTACAGACAATGCACCAGCAGCACAGAGGGAGGGTTACAATGAGCCAGAGCAAAGGCTTTTCCAGGGCACTCCCAGTCTATCCCATCAGGTAACTCAATATTCCTGAAACCCTTGCCCTAGGAAGGACTTTAGGTCTGCTGCTCATCACACTCTGTGCTGCATTACAACAAATACAAATTAAAGTAGGTAAAAGGTAATTTGTTTACACTAAAGGAATGGAAGAAACTCTACATACTGTTTGTACAGAACCATATCTTCCATTTTCCACTTTTAAGTCATTTCTCTGAGACTGTAAATTCCTCCTGGGAGAGGCCATATATTGCATACATTTGCAGAGTCTCTTTCTGCAACAATAACAATAGCAATAATTGTTATTGTTGCTATTATTATTAATAAAATCCCAACAGCTGCAGAAGAGAGGGTTCCCTTAGGAACCTTGTAAGGATCTTGGTGGCTGAAAGCTCAGAGTTTTCCAGGGAACTGCATTAGCCAAGTCAGTTTGCCTGCAGCAAAGAAGAACAATCTGCAGGTCATGCTGTTCCCCAAAATCTGATTAGAGCTCCTCACGTTTCATTTGGAATTCACCCTGTCTAGAGAAAACACACACACTGAATTTGTGCAACCTTGAAAGGCATTTTCAGCCAGAGGAGTATTTGAATTATTTTCTTTTTTATTTTCTTATGCACATACAAGTTTTGGGTATTGGCCCTCCAACCAGCTGCAATGGAGGGTGCAATTACTGTACATTGAATGACAGATAAAAGTTTTTAATTAAAGCCCTTTTAGTCTTTGCATCTCAGAGCTCTGATTTACAGCTCAATTCCAATTTAAAAAATATTTTAGCACTTGTAGGCCAAGGTAAAGTGTCTGCCCATGTATAAAGCTCGTGTATATGGGTAAAAATTCTATGATTTGATTATTTTAGCCAACATTGAAAAGGATTTCATGAGGGAATCTCTGACTGACACGGTTTCCAACATGGTGTTCATTTTCCCTCCCTTCTTTCATGCAGTTAATACCTCAGTAAGCTTTAAGAACATTTTTAGACAATTCATATAGTGCTGATTCATGGATTCCCACTGATGCTTTGTCAGCTGCACACACTATTGTTTCTTTACTGCTTTCTGGGTTTGATCTCTATGAACACTTAAAATATGCCATGATAAAGCTGTGACTTAGTTTTACCACAGTATACCACAATGCTACTAAAAAAGTTTTTTGAAAAAGACTGTCAATGAATTAAAATATTGGCACTAGAAGAACTGGCACAAGCTCATCAGATATCAACTTAAAACCCCTAAAATCTAAGTCCTTATGAGGACATTTTTTGTTGGCATCTATTTATAACACATCATTCCATTCAAAAAGATTAGTCCATTTTTTTGCTCATAACTCTAAAGAGCAGCTAGGTTTAAATGTAATTTACTGGAAACTCTGACATTAACAGAATGCCTCCAAAAGAGAAACAGTGACACAACACTGAAATAAAACATACAGAGGGACATGAAATTCCTATCAGTCCTGGGAGAAATTTTTTCTTTGCGAGTTCTATGCTCAGCTAAAATCCAAATGTTCTAAAACAAAAGCCCTGCTAATTTCATGCCACTAAGGTCTAACACTAATTACACAGACCTGCTATTCCCAGTGTGCTCACTATGAACTCAGAGAACTTTCTCTGGGTACAGGCCATGGTTTGAGGTGTAGGCTGGACCTGCAGGCTGAGCCCCAGAGCAGGGAGCCCCAGGAGGGGGAACCAGAAGCACTCTGTGCCTTCTCTTGGATCTGCCCTTCCACTTGTAATGCAGCACCAGCTCCGTGGCTCATTTCTCTGTCTGCATCACAGATATAACAAAACACAATTTCAGGGGTTAAAGTTGTACTGCATTTCATGAGACATTTGAATATTGTAGAACTGGGCAAGCATAAACAAGGAACAGTGGCAAAGCCAGAATTCAGCAGGAGCTACTGCAATGTGACACAAAGTAAGTGGCAGGTACTTGGATTTTTTCTTAACTTTGGTGTAATTTTACTATTTAAGAACCAATAACTAATATAAAGGAATTTAATATATTTTCAAAAGCACCATTTATTCTAGAAATTTGTTTATCAACAGCTCTGAATGTTGTAAAAAGCAGCAAACCTGCTTTAAAGCAACACTGAAGTGAAGCAGCGATGATGTTAGAGCATTACAAAATCGCTAGTGATGGAGCTCTTATGTCTCACTCTTAGTATTGTTACAAAGGATAAGTCTTCTGATCAGTGGCTCCCAGCTTTAAGAAATAACGATATATTTCTAGATAATCGACTGCTACCTATTACCATACTTTTGATGTGGTGGAACAGTCATGTGCCTTATTTTCCACGTCCTCAGGGTATCCTGGTTAAATGTCACATGCATTTTTCTCCCATGTTAGGAAAACAAAACCTGCATATTAATTCTTTTTAAGGGAGGCACAAAATGCAATAAGAAAGGAACATTGATTATTCTATTCATCTATAAACTACTCCAATAGACATATAAATAATACTGGAAAATGTAATGTAGCTTTAATTAACAGCATGTTATAACAGTCTTGATAGATGAGACCTACAGCAATCAATCTGATTGCTCTGAGAGCAGTTTAAGCTAATTCACAACAAAAGACAAAGTTAAAAAGCCAGACTATCACACAATTTTTACAAGTATTTTGTTATTTAAATTAAGATCTCTGTGTCACTAACCAGGTTTCTCAGTAGAGACATTATAAGCAATCCTCACTATAAATGTAACCAAGAGCTGAAGTGTCCAAGAGTTCCGTACACTCCTCCATGGCAGTTCCAAATATCAGATAAAATAACAAAGAACTGCCCTCATCTAACTCCAAAAAGCTTGTGGTTCAGTTGTCCAAATCTGTAGTTCAGTAAAGCAATCTACCTACAAAATGTTTGCTATCATGGCCCCAAAAGGCACAAATCTTCGAAAGGAAAGAGTAATGAGTGAATTTCACACAGTGTGAGCAGTTTCAAAAAGAAAAAAATACTTTATCTAGAGAAACTATCAGTTTAGTTTTACACTTCAGGACTATTTGTTGAAAGGAGGAAACTAGGATTAACTTGTTTTATTTACTATGACAAATAAAAGAGAAGCACAGATGCAAATTAGATGAATTTATTGCTAATTTGCTATTCCTACTCACCATTTATTTCTATGTCTATATATAAACTGTATTTATAGATATTAATTCACATGCATTATATGGCATTAAAGAAAATATTTTCTTCTCTCAATTACATCACAGCCAAATGCCAAAGGTTCAAACATATGAACTGAACATGTCTGTCTTGACAGCCAGATAAGACTGATCTTTTGTACTTTACATTATATTTAGCAGTGAGTCAGGTTTGGTTCATTTTGCTCTATGAAGTACCAAGCTATGCCCTTAAATCTATGATATTTTTAGAAGCCAAATATATCCAACGTTACTCAGAAAGATAATTTTTGATCAACCTGTTTGTTTGAAAGTACATTCGAATTGGTAGAGATTTCCAAGATTACAGCAAAGATATTCACATTGATATGTCAGAAAAAATGACAAATATTTTTCACATCTATTCTCTATTTCATCTATATGTTTAGCTGACTGTGATGTTAATATACTTTGTGGATGTAATTGGTTTGGGGTTTTTTGTGGTTTTTTTCTCTGTGATCCCCATTACAATGAGGCTAAATAAGATTGTGCAAACATACCAGATAACAACTGTGCAGATACCACCACTGCAAGGCATGATGCACTCCCCAGGTGTCCCTGTTCCTAAAGCTCCTCTCCTGCATGCTCAGATGTCACCTGGGATTCTCCCTGCAGCACCTGGCACAGAAGCAGGGCCATTTACTTCCCATGGCTCTCCCAGAGAGTGAGCAGGTTATGCTGTGTGGATAAACACGCTCCAAAAACATTTTATCTCCATCAGTACAGAAGTTTAGCTGGAAGTGCTGCCCAGAACAGCTCCTGCCCCAGTTTTGCTGTAGCCTTGGATGGTGTGGGCCTTTGCCAGAAGCGGTTGGATGAATGGCTGCAAGGAAACATTCCTGTATGGCAACTTGTACAAATATTGTACTGAAAATTTAAACTAGACCCTTTCCCACTCTCCCCACATTATGGCCTTATATTGACAACAGGAATAGGAAGCAAAAAGTATTTTTTTTTATTATTCCTGTTATCATTCACATTAATTCCATATCAACAGATCTGGTAGTCCAAATCATGATTATAATGGTTGCAAATCTTGTTTCCTTTTAGTGCAAACTCTTCAAACAGCCTTGAAGAATAGAAGGCATTTTTCACAAAACAGAAGTGAGGTGCAGGAAAGAACAGCTTCTAGTCAGGTGTTTAGGATTCAGTTATCCCTAGCTATTAAACAAATCACCCTCATGTATATAGCCAGGATATATCCCTTCTCCTACTATACTATGCATCATTTTTGTTGGCCAGGGAAAGTTTCCCTGACACAGTTTTTACAATCCCACAATTAATTTGTCTTCATTTCATTGTTTCCTTAATAACACTATGTAGGCAAGAGATTTCAAGCCTTTCCAAGTGGAATGAAGCAGAAGTGAGCTCACATCCCTAATAAATTGTTTATTGAATATTTATTTTTACTTGGATGACACAGCGCTTGTGAATCCACTGGTGGTAAAGCCCATGCTTACATGCTACAGCACAACATTTATTGAGGCAGATATTCCTGCCAAATCTATATTGCATTTATAAATCTTCAAAACAAGCTGGTAAATGTCACTTCTTTTTAAATGCTTGGCAGAATCAATGACAAGTGATGCTGCCTTTGCCCTTGAAGAATTCATGTGTTTGGATCTGAGTCCAAGTTCTGAAAAGTTGTTCAGAAACACAAGCAACATAAATGCACATGAAATGCTCAAGAGGAAAGGAAGGAGAAGCTACTCTAAAAGCAAAAGTTCAAGACAAACAGGAAAGCTTGTCTATGGCTTTTTAAGACTTTCATTGTAAGCTCTGTGAAATGCACTACTTAAAGCCCATTACCTCCTTTCCATTCTGCATTGGAATATTTTGCAGTGGTCATCCATACACTATCCAAAAGCAATCAGCTCATTTTGATGTGGCTTTAGTACCTCATTAAACACTTCTTGAAATAAGTATATATTAACTAAAAATCCAAATATAGACTTATAATATCTAATTCTCTAAAAAATATAGAAACTATCCTGGCATAACATCAGGAAAATGGTATCTGCTGCATATTTGTGTTTCCTAAGTATGTATCCTTCATTTTCTGAATGATAATTCTGATTTTTTTTTAATTATATCTCCAACTTCCAAGTGAAACAAAATGCAAAAACTGAGCAATACAGTAAAAAAAAAAAAGTTCTATGTCCTCTAACTCCTTGCATGCTGCCAGCAAATTGTGGAACAGTCTGCTCAGTGTCAGTGGGATGCCCATCTCCAAAGAGTGGAGCTGCTCTGTTAGCAGCACAGTCCAGATTTGCTGTCATGCCTGACATGGCACAACCCAAAAGCTTTTCCAAGGAAAGCTGTGCAGCGTCCTCGTTTTCCATCTGGTTTTGTACCAGCAATGTTTAAAAGGGTATGGGGTAGTCTACTCAAGGCTCTGAATTATACAGCAAATAGTGTTCTTCAAGAGCATGTCAGCTGGCTTAGGCTAATGACATTTTCTGTGGCAGAGCTGCAACTATATCATCTTTTTTGCCCACGGTGGATTTCTCAGAGTTAGGGGAATTTCCCTGAGGAGAAATGCTGTCAGCACAGGGCAAGGAAAGAGACCAGACAAAGAGAATCCATGGAGATCCAGCAGAGAAAAGTTGCTCTCCTTCAGAGTTATAGTCCCCATAGCACATCATACCCTCCAGCCACACAGAGTCTCCCTCCTTTCATGCAAATATTTTCTTCTGGGGAGAAACTGGATATGTGATTCTCCCGACTTGAGCCACAGGTATCTTCAGGGCACCTCCCTCACTAGCCAGAACCAGCATCTCTTTTCTTTTTTAGCAAAACCTACATTTGATTCACTCCCAAATGGTGCTGAATGTGTTAACTACACAGAAAATAATTGGCAGAGTTTGTCATAGAAGTGACACTGCAATGACACATGAGATCTTGGTACAATATTAATTGATAAAATACAAAGTGAAATGGAAAAAAAGATTGGCTCAAATCAAGACTTACTGTTTACAGGTAAAAGCCACCAGAGTTTTTAAAAAATAGTCTCCATCTTTTGGTGGCTGTCAGGCTTCTAATTGCTTCAGAATGGAAAACTGGCTTTGAAATCGGAGTAGTTCAATAGGAAACAAAAAACCCACAGCCTAGATGGTGATGATGAGCAAAAACGACTTCTCAAGCATGCATCCAGGAAAATGAAGGACAAAAAAGATTACGAAATACTTTGCTACTTTTCATTTCCAAGTTAAACACGGCACATTCCCACTCAACACCCCATCCCCTCCCCCAAAATAAAGCAAAATTGTAAATAACCTGTCGGTAATTTTACCCTATTCAATAACATCCCTTGGGATGGTACGTTGTAGTAGGTATGAAAAGGTTTCTTGGGCTACATGAGACTTCAGAAAATGTGATTATTACATTAATGCATTGTTTTACTCTAAATAAAAAGATAAACCCATTGCTTTTACAATTTCTACTTGCGTTTGATGTCTGCACACAGTGATTTGTAAAGCTTATAAAAAATGCTTAAGCACACACCACTTCTTTTTCTCTAATTCCTGTATGCTTTGCTAAATAGTTGTCTTAATGCAGCAACAGCAGAATATTTTGGATCTTAACAGGATAGACGGATTACATGGCAGCCACTAAATACTGGCAAAAGCCTTACACATTGTACAAAGTTTTCAAATGTGTAATGCAAAGAGTCTTTCATTTTATCCACCAACCCTGAAGATATCTCAACTGATAAAAAGAAATATTCCAGCTCCTTCTTTGAAAATTACTGAAAGCCAGGTGTCAAGATGCTGGAAAGCTGCCCTTTCATCAGCTCTCTTTGGCTATGTGACAGTGAAATGAGAGCCTGTTGGAAGAAGGAAATGATTCTCTGTAAGTTCCTTCCCAGTCTGTGTCATTGACTCCATACAACTGTAACTGACAGCCTTGATTTGGAATAATTTGGGGAAATATTTAATGTTTCCTAAGTGCAATGAATTAAAGGGTTAGATCAAAATTGGAGGGAAGAAACACAACCTGTTCACAGTATGGATTGAAAAGTAATCTAAATCTGATACAATTTCTTATTACATAAGAATGTGTTTACTCATCTCATATTCTTCACAGCACTTCCTGCATGTCCCTAAAAAATGTTTAGGGTTGTATGACAGCAATGAAGTGTGACACGTTCCTAATCTGCAAAACAACTGAAAAATTGTATTTTTTACAGAGGCAATCCCACATTTGCCTGCTCTCTGATTTAGAGTTTCCATCTGGGCAGTTGGCAGTCATTCTCTACAGCTCAGGCTACCTCGAAACATAGCATAGAGGCTTTGGGCAAACTCTGAGTTAGATAGTAAGGGAAGATTTTTCTCTCTAAAATCACTTCTATTTTCAGATATTTTAATCAAATGAACAGCAGTTTCATTTCCATTATTCCAAAAGAGAAATGCAGAAAACTGCTTAAAAGCTGAAATTATCATCAGAAGTTTGTTGTGTTCTAAATCTCTAGACACAACTTGAAATGGACAGGTTTTGTCCATTAATTTCTCTCTATCCTTTCTTCAACTAGAAACAGAAAAATGAAACCAAGAAATCTGTGTAATGAAGAGAAAAGGCCCTTATTTCTAGAAACATTATTTCATTAGTGGCATTCTTTGAACATCACTGCTCTCTGCATTACACACAAAAAAAAATGGAAATGGAGTTGCCTTTTCCTCTTCCTACTTCTGCTACCATGTTGTTAATTCCAACTGCAAAGCCACTGACCCTTGAAATTATTTTCACATGCCTGGAAAACACATGTGGCTTTTCCTTACCTTTATGTTTCTAGAATTGTTCCTTCAAAATTTAGTGTACCCCCTGGAAAATACTGATTCACACAGGTGAATGAACAAATATCAAAACTTGGTCTTTGTTTTAGCCTTAGAGACCAAAAAACCCTAATGATGGAATTTTGAGCTCAGCTTGCATTATTCCTCACTAGAAACATAAAACCAGATTCAGCACATGCAACACTGCTGCAGCTTAAGCACAGCAAGATACACCCTGAACTTGCAAATCCCTTCTTCTTATTTGTACAAGCCAGGCTATGAAAACAGACACCTCTAATGAATTCACTGAGAAATCCTCAGTAGAAGTAGCAACAGCCAACTTAGAGCTATAATATTTAAAGCAACTGCAAAATTGTGCTTTCATCAGGGAAGGAACAAAAGCTTTGTTAGTTTTGAAGCTTACATTTATATTCAGCATAGTAATTCAAAGTATCATTCCCTGCCACTATTAGGACACAGAGGTCAAATATGGCAAGTAAAAAAAAGATTACATTCACAAGCTATACAAAAGAGAAAATAGGCTCAAATTGTAAGAAGTGCAGTGACATTATTTAAATGTCTTTGTTAATCAGGGTCCTGACATAAGAGATGGTGCTGAGAAGAATTTGCTCTTCAGACTCTTCTCAGCATGGGTCAAATCTGCTTAATATTCCAAACGCTGAGTCTAGCTGAACTGCGTTACCCTTTTATGATCTCTCATCTATTTTTTTTCCTCCTTTGAATTCAAGATGCACTGGTATTTTCAGTTTTCATCACTGCTAAAGGGCAGGCAAGTTATAGTATAAACAGTGAAGTTCCTTTCATGCCTTGTTTATAATGATTTATACATTATATAGCTGTTAGACCTGCAGAAATTTTTGTAGAAATTCAGAACACACACACCCCCCCAAAAAAAAAAAAGGTTTGGGAATGTTTACCTTCAACCTTATGTATTTTATTTCAGTTGCTCGATGAGAGAAAGCATAGGACTATCTGCTGATTCACACATGAGAAAATAAAAGTAATCCAGTTTCCATCCTATAGAGCCACAAGAGCATGGAGCCCATGCAAAGCAAACAGTAGGGCTCACAGAGCACTTAAGGTACAGATGCTGCTGTTCACTTATCTACACCAACATCTCACTTGAACTACACCCATGAGGGCTGTGAAGGATGTTTCAGGTGGTCAATTATCACTCTTACATGGAAGAATAGAAAATAAATTAAAAGACCAAAATCAAGCCAGTGGTACATCTTAGCCAGTAAACTGGTCTCCCCATTCACCAGCATTGTTTGTGCAGAGGAAAAAAGGATTTCTTAAAATAAAAGTTAGCTCTAGTCCTCCTTTTGGCCCATACTGAAGAGGATGTGCTCTGCAATCACAGGAACAAGACCTTTGTGCTCTTCTATCATTCCTTCTTCCCCTAGCCATCCACAAGCTTTATCCCTGCCAGCTGCTTTCCCATCACCCAGGCTTGCTACCTGAGGGCTCTGGAGGCTTTTTTTGTTTCCCTGCCAAAACACTCAATCCATAAAAGACTTCCTCCCATTTCAAACAAGACATACAGCACACTGAGGGGACATGAAAGAGCAGCTGGCCAGTTTATTTTGATTTATTGGAAACATTATAGGATTGCCCAAAGGCCTTGGTCAGAGTCCAGTTATGCTCAGAGCTGTTCCAGCCTGTCTGCAGCAGTGCAAAGCGGGAAGATAGATGAGGTTGCTTGAGACAAGACGAGATCCAGCCCACCCAGGACAACTCTTTCCACAGTGGGGATTTAGGAAGGACATATTACTATAAAGACCAACTGCACAGTTGCTGATGATTTTGATAGCCAGACCGAACGGCAAGATTTGAGAAAGTGCAATGACACAAATCAGACTGTCTGATACGATCCTTTCAGGTGTCCAGATAAATGAACTAAATTTTCACACTACTGACCAACATTTGTTAAAAGCTGGTTTCCAAAATGTTCCTGTTCAGAATCAAAGCCAATTGAGTACTAACTACCCACTGCCCAGAACGCCATATCCTGTATTTACACCTAGTGGTTATTTTTTAAATTGCAGAGAGAGTGGAGAATGGCACTTCAGCTTCGAGACAGGTTTCACCAAGCCAATGTAGGTCACAAGAGTCTCCTCCCATGATGCAGAAAGATGGTGGCATATTGATCAGGTGGCTTGGGTTAGACAGCACAATATTTCCCATGTTTTCAACAGGTTTAATGCCTATTTCATTATTTCCTGTCTGTGGCTCTGATCCCTGCTATAAACATCAGCCCTAGTGAGAGCTTAGGGGCTATAACTAGAGCTTTGCATGTTAGAAGGAGAGACAAAAACTGTTGGAAAGGCTAAATATATCTTAATACCTTCTTCTATGACCAACACAGGTGGCAACAGCCAGGTGCCATAGCTGAGACACTTCTGGGAAGGAGAAGGGTGCCCAACATGGTCTATATGCAGCATAATATAAATACACTGTGTTTTATTGGAGATCAGATACTTGCACTTCATTTATTTGAAAAGCCCTCAGAAGAACAAAGTAAAATATAAAGAATAGATCACAATGAGAAGAGGGAGATAACAGGAGGAAGGATTTTGAAAGAGGGAAAAGAGGATTAAACATATTTCTTTCTCTCCTTCTTACAATTTTCTTCATAGTGATTTTACCTTTTTCAGGACCAGCTTCAGATGGGAAGTATTTAAGTATCAAAAAAGAACTCTTCACTTCCAAGAACCAGTTTCACTAAATGTAATGTTGACAGGCACTGTACAGCTACAGTGTGTATTTGGGAAGACATAATAAATACGATCTGAAAAGGTCACATCTCACACAGGCACCTTTGACGACTCATGCAGACTCTCAAAACACAGCTCAGATGTAGATACAGTAACACATTCCTTCCCTCCAGCGTTCACAGTAAGTAGGGTTTCAAAACCACTTACATTTCCTATTAAAAATCTCAATTCAGGAATATACCTCACTTTGATTTAACACATTCCTAGAAAGGCAGTTGTGCTCCTATATTCCATGCAGCAGTCCACATTCAATACGAATTACTTTTTTTCATAATAAAAAAAAATACCATTTTCAATAGAAGAAACAAATAGGCAGCAATACATTTATGACATCTTACTCCTTCTTGTTCACACCCTTTGCTATTAAATATTTAAGAGTTTAATGACACTGCAAATTATAGAAAAACAATAAAAGACTGCAGTGCTTTTGAATAAAAATCATGTCAGACTTGATTTCTCTTCTTTTTTCTCAGCTATTGGGATTGAAGTGGTTAATTTATTCCCTGAGACAGAAGACCTTAGATAAGCTTGCTGGTTATGTAGGCATGTCTGGGTTGCTAGGAGTTTAAACTATCAGCTTGCAAATGGAGCTATTTCAGATCCCAGGTGATCCAAAGAATAGGTCTCCTCCTGCACTAAACGATGCAGGGATTATGTGGAAAAAAAATTGTGTGATCCTGTAATCAGACAATACACTGTAACACACAAGCAGAAAGATGCTGAATTAAGGCAGTGTAGGAAATGCCAGAATTACATTTGTCTACCTTCTGAATGCTTGATTTGCAGTCTCAGGGGGTTTTTATAATATTATTTTTAATATTCACAACTATTGTGTATAACACACAGGAAATATGATACAGTACTGGGTAATAATGACACCTCTGGTGTGCAGCTCCTGCTTGTTAACTGCCCCAGTATTTTTCTTATTTGGACATGGATATTTGAGTGGTTAATAATATAATGTCTTCTGTATATCAGCTCACTCATGCATATGACCACTTGATTGCCTCACATACACTGTTTAACCTAATTATCATGAACACTGATGTCTCAAGAATTTTCTGTGCCTCCAAGATTCGCACTGTGGCAAACAGGCATTACTCTCTAAGCAATTTCTGAGCTTGGTCACAACACAGTAAACCTGTGCCACTTGGCTAAGCCAGATGCATCCTTGATAAACACTGCTGAACCACTGCCAGCAATGTTCTGTGCCCTATGATAAAGTTTGCATTAAAGCAAAGGCTAAAAAAATCTATAGAATAAGAAGAGCAGGAGCTTAGGGGGAAAGGCAATTGGCACTGTAGGTTTTTTCTAATAATTTATACAAGCATGAGAAACAACACAAACTACTGAGGGAGAAAAAAATGTAGGCTTGAGTTTAGCTGGCAATGAAAGTAATCAGAACCTGCCACACAGTATATGAAATATGTGCAAACACATAGTTGACTTTAATTTATTGGTGCTAAAGCTCCCACTGAATTAAAGTGGAGTTCAGGGTGCTAAGCACCCCTGTAAATCAGAAGCTTCGTGCACGTGCAATTGAGGTCCTGGGCTGCCTGATCAACAGGAAATCACTTTTATCATCACAGTGACTCAAGGAGAGAAGCCTATGACCAGAATGCTTTTCTTATCTTCTGAATCTGTGGCTCTGTGTAAACTATTTCTACAGGAAATAAATCTGCGAAAGTGGCATCAATTATTACAGTTTCAATTAAGGTACTGAATGGCAGGAGATGCCATGCATAACAGAAATGAGTAATTTGAAAAGGGAATAATGTACATTTTTTAGATAAAGCTGAAGTAATTTTTTTAAAAAATAATTTACCCAGGATATTTATTCTCTTTTCAACAAAGGAGATGACAGTATCCACACACGATAAAAATCTCTTCCTTTTCTAGACAAAGGTAGAGACACAAGACTGGTTTTCATATTTATCAGTTATTAGTTTTGCTACATTCCCAGCTCTTGCCAAAAGCCTCAGATTTCCCCTTTTCCTTGAAAATCAATGTAAAAATCCTTAATGTGTGATTCTGAACTGAGAAACCACACAGAGATTGACAATACACCTGTGCTTGCACAAGTGTTTAGATGACCAGAAAATAATAGCTTGGCCACAATTATGCTAAAACATCTTCATGTTTGCCCCCATGATACATGCTTGTTGGGTTTTATATTAATCAAAACAACAAACTGACTTTTAATGTTCTGGGTTAATACAAGAGTTTGAGGGGAAAAAAGTGATGACGGCAAAATTAATTTGCAGGAATTCCGCAGGAACTGATTCAGTTTGCTCTGAACTCAGCAAAACTACCCCATGTGCTACATGCACTCCACTTAAACCACCTCCCAGAACCACCAGCAAAGTGGTTGGCAGTGCAGGGCACTCTTTGCAAATGAGTAGTTGAAGTAACAGCGCTGCTAATAACAAAATGTCCTACATTTACACAGCGCCTGCCACCCCCAAGGATGCTGGAATATCCAGATCCCTGGTATAAGGATCTAAAAAGGGCTGCCCACTCATGTCCCTAGCACTGACTTTGGTCCAGGACAGCAGACCATTTCTCTCAAAAACCTGCATGAAGTTTTCCACTCAGACAAAAAGGGAATATCTCTGGTCTCTCAAGACTTGATAGAGCAGCCCACATTTAACTTCATACAACTCAGATTCCTCTCATGCCCAAGTTTTTTCCTACCTATATTTCTCTGCTTTAACTTTTCTTTCCCTCCAGTCTACTGTGAATATATATATATGAAAATTAGATTTTTGGGAAGCACCTTCAACTCGATTCACTTCAGCTGAATCTTCAAATGCTCAACCTCTTTGACTATCAGGCCATAAATATGAAAGAAGAAAATATCTGTACCCTGCAAACTCTCCCCTCCTCTCTTTGTGACAGTGCTGCTCACGGCTCCCCCAGGGACTGATTTATCCACAAGACTGGCATTTTAAATTCAACAATATGTGATTTATTTCATGGTCCTCAAAGATAACAAATACTCAGTTTTAAATTACTGAATCATTCACTTAACTTAGTATGTCTGAAAAATATCATTTTTATGGAAAGTAATAAATTGTAATTGTAAGTAATAAAAATGTAAGTAAAGGCAATGCCTGGATGTGCCACAGAGAAAATACCTCATTCTGTAAGTGAATGTCTTTAATTAATGATGATTTCTAACACATTATTTAGAGGTTTAACACTTTTTGTATCTCTCTGTTAATCCCAATTTTAAAAGTTATTTCAGCTGTGAATGTTAATACTGATTTCTCAGAGTCCAGCCTGCCAAAAGCAGCAGGGAGCACTGAGAGGCTCTGGCTGCCAGAGCCCCTGCACAGAGCATTTTCAAGTGGGCACATAACTGGCTGTCTGGACTCATACAAAGGTTCACATTCAGACCTTGGACTGTGAGGTGATGCAGGGACTCCTGAACACCACACAGGAAGAAAATGTGCCTGTTAAAGTGGCAGCTGAAGTTGCACCAGTGTAATCCAGCCCAGCATCCTGTGGGTGCTGCAGTGCCCATTACTGGCCAGCTCACCTGGATGAAGCTGCAGTGTTGGACACAGGCTGGAGCACTGGCCTCGTTGTAAGGACACAGGCACCTTTCCAGGACAATAAAAACTTTTCCAAACTCCCCCAAGAGGTCTTATTCAAAGGTCATATCCTGCTTAAGAGACCAGCAAAGCTCCAGTTGAAGAGGGTAAGCTGCTCACACTGGTCGTTGCCACACTGCCCGTACAAAGCAAAGTATCATATTTATCAATGCTGGTGGCTGCTAGTCTGGTATTATGATTTATTAATGTAAGATTCAAAATCAGAGCCTAGATAGTCTCAAAATTTACTGGTGATGATATTCTGTCAATGTAGAATAATCCTTTGCACTGTTTATTTCCCATGTTTGGCAATAATGATACAGCCACATTAAAAAAAATAGCATCTTGACTTTCATTTTTCATTAAGTATTATTCTGTGATTAAGGCTACTTTTGCTTTTTGTTTATTTGTTTCTACTTTCCCATTTGAATTTATCTGGATTCAGCTTCCAGCCTACTTCAGCCAAATCTTGTCTTTCTCTACAAGATTATAGAGATAACCAATATTTTCAACACATTAAGGCCCTTCTGAGCTGTAAACAAATTGTCTCTCTTTCCTTGAGAAGAGCAGAACAGATGGAGCTCTAAATTCCTCACTAGAAGCATTCTCTCAAAACTATTTTTCTTGCCCATTTTTTTTACCTTCTTCAATTTATCAACATAATTTAAACAAATGTGGACACAAAACTAAAAGGATATTCCAGTAGTTGCCTATCACAACATATATAGGAAAAATAATTTCCCTCTCCCTAAATCACTGTTTTAATCTGTCTACCCATGACCCACACCATCCTCCTTTGCCCCAGTTCTCACAGAAAGCCCCAATGAGCTTCTGGCCTGGTTTGACATCTTTCTCAACAGAAAAGGTGTCATTGCAACTCCAGCCTCCATTCTCCTTTTTTTCTTTTTTCTTTTTGAATGGCCCAAATTTACAACAATTTTAAATTCTCTGGTAGAATTCTCAATTACTATTCACCATTCCAATAGTTTATTAGTCATCTGGAAGTTTCTTTACTGGCAGCCAGAGTATGTATACCTCCGATTTATTGACAAAATTGTGGATGAGAATTGAGCCAGTATCTACCCCTAGGGAATTTCACTACAACAATCCCATTTAGGCCTCATAATAATTTTGGGAGTGGAATGCATCATTCTATCCAAATAAAGAGTAAAAAATCTAAAAAAAAAACATTTAAAAATATGCAAAGATTTTCTTTTCAAGGCATAGCAAACAAAAGGCTTAATTATGTAGAAATGGAAAGGCTTTGTATGAAAATACAACTTGTGAATCAAAAACCATCCTCAAAATCAGGCAGTTTTCAGAAAAAGTCTTGTATTTTTCACAATTCAATCGGCATAAGAACACCAAATAATTCTGTTTAAAAAAATGTATGCGTTTATAGTCATTGGGACCACAAAAACAAGAATCAACAAAGAATTTCAAATAACTGCAATACAGTATGGTAGGCATAGTAGATGGAAATACATTGATGCTCCATAATAATTTTATTCAACATGGGCTCTGTCAAGGATATAAATCTTTTCTGCCTGTCTCCAGGGTCCCCAGGCCCAAAATAGCATAAGATTAATTTTCATAACAGACTTTTTATTTTGAGGAGGGGAAAAAAAAGCAGAGGGGAAAAATGCTGTGTCACTGTGACAGAAGAAATCTCAAAACAAATATGAGATCATAACAGAAAAAGAAGTCAAAATATTTACTATTTTTCAGATTACTAGAACTGCAGGATTCAGGAAAGCACTGAAACATGAAGCCCATTCATTCCTCTGTATGCAGCAAATTCATTTTACAGCAATACTAAAATATTTCTTGGAGAGAAAATCTTTTAAGAGGTGTTCATGTTACTCTCCTGACTCCTCACTTCCTCCTCCTTTGCTCTCTGCTAACCCAGAGAGGTGGCCAAGGCAGCACATCTCTGGGTGAAATTTGTAGTATAATCAGTAAGATGCCACAAAGCTGAATATTTGATGCTGGCTTATTATTCCCATTGTGCTTCCGCAGGTTATGTCTCCCTCCCCCCAGCCTGCTCTCTTCCCCCTCCAGAGGCACAAACAATTTTAGCTCAAAAGCTGCATTACCTCTCATTTTATGAAATTTCTACAAGGAATAACCTTTAACCCATACTTTGCCTCCTCCCCTTCCCTGCCAAAAGCTTTATTCATTCAATCCTTTTTCAACCTCAATTACTTCCCATTTAACAAATGGTTGGTGTAGCAGTGAAGCACTACAGTAAGAACAAAGGTTGGTGCTCCATTGCAATCTCTTCAGGGTAGAATTAAAGGCAAATTCTCTATCAGAGAAAGCCACCTCTCCTCGATTTTTCTGTCACCACATTATTATTATACAGCTTGTCTCTGAAAAGAAGGCTCTCAGGGTGTCATGAACTCTCAGAGAATTTCTAGTCTACAATGCCTTTCAGTAAAAAAGAGAATGCTCCAGAGAGAAAATAACCTTTGTGTAAGGAAAGGTTTGTTCTGCAATATTGTCTGAGCATTGGCTTTACAGGGGAAGAAATGAGTCTTTGCATTTGCATTACCAGAGCACAGGAACTGCTCCAAAGGAATAGGAGTGTGCACAGCCTGAGCTGGGCTGCTCCCTTCCCTCTGTCTGAGGGATGGGGAGGCTTGAGCAGGGTTAGGCAGCACATGCAACCCCTCCTACTGATACCCGTCCACAGCAGAACACACACAGCTGAATTTGGAAAACAGGAATCCTTTTCACTTCAAATGGTATTCCTTAATCACACAAAAATGCCATGTCACTTCATCTCTTTCTTGATCTCATTTGAAGGATAAAGAATGAAAATATTCCTATTCCTTGTCCCTCATTCCTAAATTATTCTTTCTTTCCCCCTGATTTTAAATACTTTAAATGCAGACATAAATTCCTGCCTCTTGCAAGCATGTCTACAGCAGCAGTTTATGCTGCCAACAGGACAGCAGCATCCTCATGGAGAGGATGTAATTAGTGATACTCAAAAGAACCCTAAGGTGTCTTGTCTAGAAAAAATACAGACCGCTTATAGCAAGTACCATTCATATAAATACAAATATACACAGCACAGACAGAAGTCAGAAATATTCTTAAAATACAGAGGAAATCAGGAGACAGATTCCAAGCTGTGCAAATTGTTCAATGCCCTTTGAATAAAAGGAACTCCAGTAATTAATTTCAGATAAAGATCTGCCCCTGAGAAATTAAAAGCACCTCTCAACCTGCTCAGAACCTACTTTCCTGAGTTATTTTAATTATACAAAAAATTTAGGAGGGTTATTATTTTTATTTCATATAACTTAACGTATCCCAGTGGTCATTTTAAAGAATTTTTGTTTTCTATTTTGTTTTGAAGTGAAGAATTTTCTTCACCCAAATAAGAACAAAAATGTTGAAAGGTAAAAGGAAGGTGAAATAGTTAATAGAAGAAATTTTCTATTATAAATACATAGGAATTTCCTATTAGAAATACATAGGAAAAAGTAAACAACAGAAAAAGTAAACAGAAAAAGAAAATTAAATTTTGTAGTATTCAGGTTCAAGCTCAACAAGAAGTGTGATCAAAATGTATCTTCCCTTGAGAGTTACAGATTACCGAAGACAGAGGCACTTCATATGCTTTTCTTAATACTGTTTACAAATCACATCCTTCTGGGAGTTGTCTAAAAAAAAATTATACTTCAAAGGCATGCAAGTGGCTTATTAGCTAAAGTTAATGGCCACCATTCCCACATATCTGAAAGACTTTTTCTCTCCCCTGAAAGAAAAATAAACTAAAGAAAAATGTTATCATGCTTGATGTTCTGCAAACATTTTAATAATACATAAGGCTGAGTTAGAAAGGAAAACAACTCAAAAGCAAATCAATAAACTCTGCAAAACTAAAAAATTTCAATTTAGCCTCCAGTTACTCTATGTCAGTGTTTACTGCAAGTCGTACAGGCTACTCCACGTACCTGCATGCCTGGGATAGTCTTAGTGCTGTAAATCCTTTAGATGTATCCCAAATGCTGAGATAAGGCTATTTAAATATCTGGAATAATAAACAATTAAAAAAGCCCCACTACTGCTGTCATTCAGTGATACTTTCAAAATAGCACAGCTAAGCAGGTGGTGAGTAGCGATTACTGCGCGAGCTGTCACCGGCGACTGCAGATTGTGCACACAGCACATCTAGACCAAGAGATCCAGTTATTTCTGTTACTCATCTTCTCCCTTCCTACACATCAACTTTACCTAAATGTGTTTTCCAGCTGCAACATGCTGAGTTTTAAACCGTAGCCTCCTCAAGGCAGGGATTATCACGCTAAACTTGGCTGCTACCTCTAGGACAGGTCTTAGACTGCAAACTAAACTCTCAGCCTATGACATTGGTTATCACTCCATGGCATCTTCAGACACAGACTGACCCTTAAGGGTAAATAGAGCAGTAAAGATTTAAGCACCTTCATTTCTGAACACTTTTTGACAGTCATAAGTGCTGAAAAAACAAGGAAACTGGATTTGGTATGCAGTGAAAGGAACAACCTGCAGGTTGTAAAATTTTAGGTCAATAATTTGTTAAATTACCATCTATTTTTAAAATTATTTCAAGTTTGAGTGGGATGAAAAATGAAGATAGACATAAATTAAGTACACTGCAGTTACCTGCAGCACTTCACAGTTCATTTCCAGAATATTTTGGGTCTTGTACTCTGTGGCTCTTTTTTATAAACGGTTCATACACTTGGCCAGCTCATCATGACAGTACTTCTCCACTATGAGGCAGGAGAAATCATAAAAGGCTTTTAAAAAGAAAGAAAAAAGAAAAAGAAAAAAAAAAGAAAAAAAGAAAAGGTTTTCAAAACCATTGTCAAAATGAGGGTCCAGAAATCAATTTGTAATTATCTGCCAACACATATCTAAAGGCTTTTCTGTGATAAGGGTGGTAATACATAGGGCTGTAATGTGAATTATTTCAAAGAATAAAAGACTGATTGTCTTCATGACCTATATAGCTTTTAGTGAGCTTTAAAACAAAATTACATTTTATACTTCTCATGAATGGTTTTCTCCCTCCTCTTTCTCCCTTTAAAAATGCAGGGGTTTTGTCCCATCTAGGAGGCTTTCAGCTTTAAATAGGACTTGGCTTCTTCCAATGTTGATATACTTCATTCCACTGAAAGTGAAGGCTCTGGATTTGCAAAAGAGCTGAAGCTTCCCCTGTACAAAGGCAATCCTTTCCAGTGTTTTAAAAGCAAATTAGAAACCATATGATCATGTTATTTTCACACTGATGCTCAGGGCTAAAAATCTTTTTTCTTTCCTAGAAAACTGAGCATGAAAATATGATGAAATAAATATCTGACAAGGGAAAAAATATCAGCCTGAGTATTGGTAACAAATTGAAGAAAAAGACAAAGTGCAACATTTTCAGAGTGTGAGGGTCATATTCAGATCACTGTCCTTAATCACCTCTGCTCCTGGGCCCTGCTGTCACAGGGTGATTCCAGCTGTAGGAGATTCCAGGGCTGGCTTTGGATCAGCAGCACTCAATGTGCTGTGCAGTCCTGCAGATCCAAACCCCTGAGAGACTCTGCATGCATCACCAGTTACAACCTTTTACTTGTGCCTATGGCCTGCTTGGAACCTGCTTTCCAGGAAGTTTCCATGGCAGTTTCAGTGATTCATTATATTAAGAAAATCAAACATCTTATACATTGCATTTTATAGAGGGTATATCTCTATTAAATAACCTAATTTTTGGAAAGAATGTTTGGTCTTATTCCATTGACTTATCCAGAGATGCAAAAATTCAATTATTACATGACTGTATCAGTCTGAACATTTTTTCAGTCTTAGGAAAATAAGAGCTGCCTGGGATGAATACCTACATCCCACTCTTATTAACAGTAAGCCAGATTCTCAACTCAAGTACCTGCTGTTTTGTATGTTGGGATTCCTTTGCACTAACAGCTATGCTCTATTTTGAAAATGTGGTTAATTTCTTTACCAATCTACAATTCTTAAAACTGCTAAAATTCATAATTATGTATTTTTAACAAGTGTTCCTAACAAAACAAAAAAAGAATTCCATTGCCTGTTTGGTTATTTTTTCTGCTAATAGACCAACTTTGTATAGTAACTACCAGGAAATATCACAGAATCTTCTCTGCCTTGACTTCAGGCAAGGACCTCAGACAAGGAATTCTCTCCTTTTACATAGTTTTCATCTTAAGGAAAGGGTTTTCTGACCTATTAAAGTGAGATCTTGTCATTACTATATCTACTGATTTTTCCAGAGAGGATTTTTCATAATATCATTCCTGTTCCATTTTATAATCTCTTCCTGCTTGTAACACAGCACATAATTTGTGCATTGACTGTCTATGTTCACACACAGCCTCGAATTTTAAGGCCATATTCAGAAGCCCTGCATGAGGCCTTTTAAATAATAAATAAAAACTACAGTGCCAAGGCATCGCTGCCAACTTTTCTGCAATTGGCAGGCACTGCTCATTTAATAACTTTACTTTTCGCTAGAGAGTAAACCTGTCCCCACAAGCCATATGTCTTTTTCCAACATTTTTTTCACTTGAACCTAAATTCTAAAGGGACAGTAAAGTACATAATGTTACACCAACTTGCTGAAATATTTTCTAATGCTGTAAGCAAGGTTATCCAGTCTTTTCTCAAACTCCAAATAGTTTCTATTGGGTCAAAAAGGTGGAAGGAAAGCAAGGAGGAGATTAAAACTGCTTGGTTCCTTCCTCTTTCCTACCCTAGTGAATTAATGTTGGGTTAAAAACATAATAAAAGCACAGACTGGACAGTTCATTTAATCTGATGCAAAACTACCCAAGAGACTCTGACCATTTCTGTGTTACAACCCTTCAGGAAATGTTATCTCCTGAACACAAACAGGGACAGCTCAGAGGCTTTTCTAAGCTACGCCACAGAGAAGGGAAGATGTGTATAATCAGCTGGCACAAACATAAGGACACAGAATTACCTTCAGCACTTTATCCCTCTCCCTGTTGTTCAATCTGACCATGGCATCTGGTCTGTGAACCAGCCAAATGTGGTTGAAGAGAAGAGACAAGTCCACAAAACTTCTCGAACAAACTTCAAAACACAGAAGGAGAACTCACTGCACTGTTAATCAACTCTTATCTTTTAGGGAGAAAAAATGCAAATGTAACATCATTAAAAAAATGAGAACTTTTAATGAAAACAAGCATTACTTATACTGTTCCACAGAGGATAAAAGATCTCTCTTTGGATTCCACTCTAATCTACTTTCAGGGTAATTGTTAAAATGTTTGAAATATCTTATCTCTCCCTCCTCCCTGTTTATATTCTCAACTTCTTTAACACACAGATTGCTTTTAATTTGGTTGCTTGGTATGTCAGTTCTGTATAAGGCTCTCATTTAAATTCCAGTTATATGAGCATTTCTCAAGAAATAACCTTCTGTTCCTTTTTCTTTCCAAAGCCTTCAGCCCAAAATGCCCACCCCAGTTCTCACGTCAAAGGAAATTTTATTGTCTTCTCCTCATCCCATTTTGTAGGTTCCTTCCCAAAGTTGTGCAAGGGAGTGGGTGCTGTTCTCAGACCCCAGTCCTCTGCTGATGACATGATTCCATTCAGAGGAGCCATCTGGCTCCAAACCATGGTGTTAGATCCTGGTTTACTTCTCCATATTCCTGATTCTCAATGACATTTCTGTGCTAAGTAGTTCAGATTATCTCCTGATAAGGAGTGTTTATCCTGCAAAGTGAATCATATGGCCTTTACATAATTGTTGAGAATTTACACGGTAAACTTCATATACTGTAAGGATTTATCACTATGAATTCCACCGTAGAGTCTTGTTCACTTCAGTTAGTTTGCTGAAGTTGTCACCCTCTGTGCCCTTCAATAATCCTGTATTATTGCATTACTCTTCTGACTGCCCCGGAGCAGAGATCAGGGGAACTGAAACTTTCCTGTCCCAGCAAGAGACCACTGACAGTTTCTCAGCTTATCAACAATTTCCTCTACGCAGTCACCCCAGTGCACAGGAGAAACAATAAGGGAAGTGTAAACTATGTGAAAACATTCGTTCTTTTCTCTGGCTGTATCTACCTCAGTAGGAAATGATCCCAACAATACAGAACAGAAAAATGTGTTAGGTCTGACAATGTATCTTGTAGTTTGGGGTCAAAGCCTTTTTGGCTTTCTTTTCCTTCAATGAGATACTGGGCAGCATGTGGTAGCTCAGCATGTTTGCCACTAACTTCTCACCTCCAACTCTCCAGCTTGTAGCAAGATGAGAGCTGAGGAACACTAAGGATGATTCTATCACAAGGATCATGGAGCCAGACCTGGTGTTCATGCCCTCTGTACACAAAAAACCTTCTGGGTGCTGGCACTAGGTTCAGTTTCTCTTCCCTTTTTTCAGACCCTGAAGTATTGACTGATAAAAGGGCTACAAAGAAGCTCATTCAGAAAAGAAACTTTGAATGACAACAGAAGAAAACTGCTGATAATCACAAAAGAAGCCATAATAACTACCAACATTTCACTGAGACTCAAGTATGCAGAAATACCTGAAGAATCCACTGATACCAAGGTGCATTTTAGAACTATCCAACCTCTGCTGCTCACTCAGAGGACAAAGCAATCCACATTATTCACATAAATTATAAACTCACAGTGATTCAACCCATCATAATCTTTTTTTCCAATGAACAACTTAAAAGCAGTGTTTCTCTCCAAGTTCCATTTGAAGGTAAGAAGTTTTAGCCTCCTAAATGTTTTCATTAACATTGACCCAAACCCAGACATCCCCTCGAACTCTCTCAGCAATCCAGCCTGACTCTCCACTGCACTGAAGTCACCATTAGCGCACAGCAACAGCTGAGAGGAGTTCCAAGACCAGATGTCACTCTGCGCCGATTCCCAGATTCCTTAGAAAGGAGAAAATAGCAAACACCTTTACTCAAGTGTCCTCTCACTTTTAGCCTTCATCACCTCTCCCTTCTACACTAAAATAGGTATCTTTATGTATGTATCATTGTCAGCACCACCTAATGATTACTTCAAGCTTTATATTCTTCTTCCAACAATCCTAATAATGTTTTGACAACTTGAACGCCATGACAATTATCATTTGCAGAATCAAGAGAACATCCTATCATTAGCTAGGAACATAACCTTGCAGAAGAACAAAACCAGGTTTGTCATCAATATTGGGGGTTTTTAATGAAAGATCTGAGATCTCAAAGAGGGACTAACAGGAGGGACACTGCTGTTCACTGAACAAGTGTTGGTGACCTGCTCAGTGTGTCTGGCAGCACCACTGAGTATCTGGGCTTTTGGAACATCACTATTATGATGCCTGCCATGAGTTGTTATAGAGTCTTCTTAGACTCAGTCAATGGGGGAGAAACAATCTCTCATTATGTATTCGTACCACGTTTGACACAAGGGGGTCCCATCTTCATGCTAAAATTAACACTATTTACACCAGCATGTAAACTACTGACAGAAAAGGGGCTCCTACTTCCTTCATCATCTAGTACACACATCTTGTTTTTTGCAAGGTTATGATTCTATTTTCTCCATCTTGGTAGGAAAATTGATCAGACTGGTAAGTATCACTATAAAATAAGAGCTGATTTTTCAATTCTTTTCATTTTAAGTATCTTAGATTCTGAAACAACACTCTGGAATCACTGTTGCTTCAATGGGGATTGTGAAATATTTTTATTGGTGAAAAACATCACCATAAGATCATAGAATGGTTTGGTCTGGAAAGCACCTTAAACATCATCTAGTTCAAATCCCCTGTTGTAAGCAGGGACACCTTCCACTAGACCAGGTTGCCCAAACCCGCATCCTTGAACACTGCCAGAGATGAGGTTAAAGTGCTAAATTGCAGGGAGAAATCTGAAAATTGTCACAGGAAGACATCCTCCTGCTAAAAGACAGCTGAGAGGAACCACAGTGTTTCACAGCACCAACATTACTGCTGTCAGATACTGCCATGTAAGAGAAACTCAGATTATGCAAATAGCCCCGGGACATGGCCCACACTCAGGTCACTGAAAATTTAACTGCATTGTATCAAATTTACCAGAAAATCACAAGGGCAATCACCAGATGATCACTGGCCATTACTAGAGCATGATCATTCTTTCTAATGACATCCCTAAGCCATACAGGATGTTATCTGTTTTGGTCAATTGCCAGACAAAATAGTTTAACCAATATTAATGCAATTTAGAGTTTAATGCTCCCTCACCCAAATGCTTTCTCTCTCCACTCCAACAATCAACAATCTCTTCTTTCCATCTCATTTGAAACAGTGATTTTCTATCACAGAGGTATACATACCTGGGGTGATTCCTCAGCTCTACCGAAGGATATTTCGGCTTCAGATCTGTAAGATGCCTAATCAGACAATTCCATGCGCTGAGAAAAATTGTTGGAAGAGCAAAACACAGAGCTTTGTTTTTGAACCAAAGCACTGGTGCTGGTTTCGAACTGGTAACAGTGACTACTCAAAAGGAAGCATGATTTGAATGTTGTATTAGCTTAGAAGTTTACAGAGACAGAGGTTCTGTTAAGAAAGCATTCTGGAAAATACCTGACAGCAATCTGCTTTCCTACCCTTTCACCTAGGAAGAAAAGCTGTAAAAGAAGTCCTGGGAGCTCCAGCCTGTCAGCTGAAAGACATGAAATCCTGACAATTCTTTAATTCCCAAGAGCTGAAACTCCAAGGACTTCCAAGTAGATGGTGCATCTCAAGCCTCTGAGAGTTCTAAAATAATGATTTTTATGCAATTTATTTCAGAATTATCAAAGTTTCCCCCCAAGCATCAATCCATATACCCCAAGACTATGTCTTAGAGATGTGAGGATTTCTCACAGATGAAAATTTCCAATATTTGATTAGTTCTACTCTAAATCCATTGTCCTGCAATTTGCTCTGGCTCAATACTGCTACAATGACATTCCTGATTTCATTTATTCCAAGTTAGGATAAACAAGTGGCACATTTTTCCACATTATTCAAAATTTAAGAAAACAGACAACAAAATGGAATTGCAAGTTCCTTTCCAGTGCTTCTCACTGTAAATGCACAGGTTACTTAAATATGAGAGTTGTTTATATATGTTTGAGGGAAAGCACTTTCAAAGACAATTTTAAACAATGAGCAATGTAAAGCTTAAACCTCTATTAGACTCTCACATTTCTCTGGATTTCATTCCATCACCCTCAAAAACTTGTCTCATTTTAACAAGTCAGCAGGATCAGAACCACACACACTCATTTTTCTTAGAAAATAATTTCTATTATCAGCTTTTACCCTATCCCCATTTCACAGATGCCAATTCCTTTTGGAACAATGTTTTCTAGGTTTGGGGTTATAAGATTACTCCTTTTTCTTTCTTAAAAAGAATTTCAGTACCCTAACTGACATTTCAAGAGAAAGCCAAAATCCCACCATTACTTTTATATGCACACTTGGCTCATCGGAATGGCACTAAAAATGAAAGAACAAGGTCTGAAAATAGGAAATAAGATAAAAAATGATCCATCATGCTATCTTGTACTGAAAAAATTTGGTTTGAGATTTGATCTTGATAGTAATTCTTTGGGAAAAAAAAAAAAACAAAAAACAAAAACTGGCATTGAGCAGTTCTTTCATCTAACAATGCATCATCTTGCAGAAAAGTCTGTGGAATGTTTCAAAGAACTTGTTTAGATGTATTTACTTGATTGCCATGCCCATGAGAGAAGAGAGCTTTATTCTCTGACACAGATTTCTATAATTCAGTTTCAGGCACAGCAGCTCCCTCCTGCAAAATGACAAGCAGTTTCTGCTGGGAGTTGACATTCTCTGCTCGGACTGGAGTTATCCTGTGCCTTTCGCAGCTCTTGCTCAGCCCCAGTCATCTTAAGTACCCATAACTTTTTAGGTGAGGAAATCAATGTCCAGTTCTGAATTAAGACTACAAAACAGTAAAACTTCATATGTGTTCATGCAGTTAAAAATATTATTATGCAAGCATACGAACATGACACCCATGCTGGCAGTGCCTGATTGAATGAATGTGATGTTTCACAGCTGATGTAATGGTGTGGTCTTTCCCCTCCCCTTCCTTTCCTGCTTAAGCAAAAGCCACCAGTGGCAGCCACGCTGGCTTGAGCTGGACTCAGGAAAGGCAGAAAAAAACCAAAATAGCTGAAGGCCAAAGATCTTATTTGACAGCTGAGGGTTAGTTGAGCACGCGCCAGCTGAAAGACATCCGGAATGAGAATATGACTACAAATCAATCATCTTGTTCCACAGACAGGGACAGCCCAGGGGCCACTGAACCCTGCACTGCAGTGGCCTCCATGCCAGGATTTGTCCTTGAGTAGGGACACCTCTCAAGGCTACACATTGAAACTGAGAGAATGCTGAATGCTTATCACACCAGGTACTCAGTAAGTGAATCGGAAATAAGAGCGCTGAGACTTTGGAGTCTTAGCTAAGTGATATAAAGGGTTAATGTGCACATATAATCCTTTAGAATAAACCATTAACCAAGCCTGTGACTAAGTCTTGAACCAGCCACACCTAAACTCCCCTCAGAAAGCAGTTTAGAAGGCGGTTCTAAACAAGGGGGTGTCTTTATAAGCCTCCGTACTCAGTGCTAGGGTCTTCATGGCAGTCTTGTCTGACACTGTCCTCTATGCAGTAAATAATCAAGTGTGCTTTGCCATTGAATCTTTTTAAACCACTGTAGCATTTACTATCAAACTTTGTTAAATCACTGGTTTATATCAATAAACATTATGCCACTTGTCCTACAAGTGAAGTATGCCACTGCATCCGTGACAATGTTCATTTGTTACTCTTTTTGTGAGGCCAATCATTTTTCCCACAATACTTTTTTTTCCTTAAAATGTATTTATAAATAACTGTGGAGAAATAATGTATATTGTACAATCATTTATCTGAGACTACTTCCACAAAATTCACTTGTGTCCCTTGAGGCAGATTAGATGAACTACCATTTAGTGGTATTGATGATGGATGCAGTAAACAGCTTTAGGCCTGGGAATATAATTTATGACTCCTAGAGAATGCTAGTGTAGCAAGGAGCTCATTTGCAGCATTTAGACAGCACTAACTATCAGTCTATGCCATGTAAATGGGAGGAAAAAGGAAAAGGTTGTGTTTTGGGATGCAGAACGCTCTGTGAAAAGTAAAAGGGCTGTGACTCTAACCACAGCCTCTCCCTGGTGAGCACTTCCCAGCCACCATGGGCAGGGCAAAGGCTTGGATCAATTAGATAGCAATAACATTATAATCCTTGGAGACATAGGCAGAAGAACATCTATCACTGGCAAAACTTTTTCATCACTCTTAAATAAAAATAAAAACAAACAAAAACCCATCTTTTATCTTTTCCTCTCAGTTTAATTTCTCCTAAGTCTACTAGGCAAAATTCCTGCTTGTGCGCAGGGTGATACAAGACTAATTTCCCCCTCATTTCCCATTTAAAGGCCATCCATGGGTAAGCACCCAATGATAGCCCAAATATTTATAGCTAGAATGGCAAAAAAAGTTTCTTTAGAGCGCATCTAAACCTTGAATTATCTACTCACTAGAGACAGAAGAAGAAAACGGTGTACTTCAACCAAAGCACTGGTTCACTTACTTGAAAAACAGTGAATTCAACTGCTCATCATACATCCTGGGCTTGTTCATGCAGCAGCTTCTCTACCAAAACCAGATGCAAACATTTAGGTAGGGAGGTTTTTATAACTTGGACAGTCTATATGGAACTGGATGACAAATTTTAAAGCCTACAAAACTGCTAGAAAATAAAAGGCAAATAAATCTTTTGTGTGTAAACTCACTATCACACTAAACAACAACAAAAAAAATTCCTCAGAGAAATACCAGACAAAATACGCATATGAAGACAGTCATCAGGTTCATTGCATGCAGACTAAATTTCATCATAAGAGGTTAGATTCCCATGGTAAATTAGCAATGAACTCAAAATATTTCCTATGTGAAAAGAGAAGAAAACCAGCAAACTGGCTAAGGCAGTTTACAACAGGAAGTCGATATGTGTAGGCCTTATTTAGAAATCTATTTAAGCAATAATACTCAACCCACTCTACTTCTAATGATCAATATAGTGAAATCACTAGAAGTAACCAAAGTTCTGGGAAATAAAATAAAAAATAAAAAAAATCATGATAAGCAGAAAGCTGATAACCTGAAAATCTGGATAGAAATTTAAGGTAAGGACTTAACATTCATAACACCAAGAGAGTTTAAAATTGACCATAAATAGCAGATCTATTCAATAAATGCACTACCACGAAGAGATACTTAAGCTGGCACTGTCAAAGCTATAATGTGTACAAAACAAAGCACTGCAGAACTTCGCAGGGCTAATTAACCCAGGAACAGCACTATGCTGACACAGTTATACTGAATTCCTTCCAATCCCACACATTGGTCAGTGGATAACCAGGATGCAAAGACATAAAAGCATCCTCTATTTCTCTATCAAAGACAAAAATATCTTGGACGTTTTAACTAATTATTTTAACAATAAAATTTCAACCTGGATTCACTCACTTGAAGTGGCTGAGCGCATTTAAAGATGAACCTGGTGACCTGTTAATAAAAATAGTGTACTCCTCACTGCAGCAGCAAGGGGAAGAAAAATCAGGTATGAGAAGGAAGAGGAGAATGGAGACTTCATTTAGAGTGCTCTGAGCCCATCCCATCAGCCTTGCAGCCTTATTGCAATCACAGTGAGATTTCATACAGCTGCCTGCTGCTTCTCACCTTGTTCTTCCAAATCTTGTGCAGGTGAGCCTGCCAATTAAACCTAAACTGAGATCAGGTGAAGGGGATCAGGTGCATTGAAGCTTTCATTTTATCACATTTCCCTTTCCTAGTTAAAAGCAGAGTATGACAATCTCTTCCCTTTACATATGTCTGTCCTACCAGTATCAGACTTGGACTTGTTTCTTCTCAAAGAACAAAACCTTTGCTAGAAGTACAACAGGATTTTTTTACAAAAGCGACCAGTGAGGCCTTGGGAAGAAGCTTTGTTCATTAACTCCACTGACAATTATAACTTCTTTGTACACCTCCATGATTGCCTCTTTGCCTGCAGTAATCAGGTTTGTGCCCGCTGTCCCAAATCCCTGGGCCCCACCTAAAACCAGAAGCTTGTATAATGTACCACTTCTCCTTAGACAAGACAGGTTTTATTCTTTGTTTGAGATTTTGTTTCTGTAACAGAATACTAAAGGACTTTAAAAGCAAAATCCACATTGGGACTGTTCTGTAGCAACCATGGCGACAGTATTAATTTTATTTCTAAAAATTACTCTGTATTCAATATAAAAATTTACAATTTCATTTAAAAATTTTCTAGACATGGTTTTCCTTCCAGTTTTTCCATACAGGAACTTATACAGACTTTAGCACAGATAGGTTTCTTTCAGAACAGCACAATGCTCTTTACCACTTCCCTTTGGCAATGACAGGTCATTTTGAACACTTGCCCATCCCTGCCTGGATCTGATGCTCTTGACACCAGACACACACATTTTAACAGAATTTCTAAAAGGGCTGTTTGAAAGACAGGTAACCTGACAGTAAAAAAAAAATGTTACTAAAAATCTTTCACAGTACTTTTCACATGAAAATCTGTTGTGTAGTCACATTGAAGCTATGCATACTGTTAGAGCTTCAGTGAAGATGAAAAAAAGAAGAGGGGGAAAAAAAAGAAAAAGAAAAATCACTTATGGGGGAAGTTTACAGAAGCCTGGAGGATAATATAACATTTATCTAAGAAAGCAATCCCTTTCTTTGGTATTGAATATGTTATTGTACATAATATAAAATAGTTTTCAGTGAAAATATTTTGAAATAACAAGTATGCTGTTTGGTTTCACTTTAGATATATTTTAGTGCTACAAAAATGAAAGGAATAAAGCATTTTCCATGGCTAATGTGGGAATGAAAAATAAGCTGTTAGTTAGACCTTCAAAATATTACTAAATTAAGCAGTATTAAGCATAAAATAATTTTTATTACTGTTACCAACAACTTTCAGTATGAAAGAACTGGAAAATTATAGCACACTTTTTTCTTCAGCTAAGATTAATATGTTGCCCTCTAAGGGCTGGAATACAGTGCTTGTCTGATAGCATAAAACAAACCTGAACAGCTGATAAGGGCAACGATTAAATAAATATAATGGATTTTACACGGGTGTGGGAGGAATTTGGTAAAGAAAATTGTCCAAATTAAGTTTGTGACAGTCACTGAAATTTATGTGCTGCTTCTTGCAAAAGGTGTCTATCATCTTTAAAATCCAGAGGGGATCAAAGCATTATACTCTGCAGTGGCATCTGTGTCTGAAACAGCACATTCCTCTTTAGAGCCATGTTGGATTATGGATTTAATGTTAAATAGACTCAGAAAGAAGGAAAAAGATAAAATGGAACAGCAGCAAGACAACTGCTTTGTATATAATCTTCAGTTTATCACTGGTGGTCTCCACGCAAGAGCTGACTGAACTCAGCTTCAATAATTAACTCCTGCATTTTGATTGGTCTGACCTATTCAGAATTATATCAAAACTCTAACCCACCAGAATAATTATATTTCCTTTTCCAAATTGAAAAACATAACAAGCAGAGCCATTGAATCTCTTCCTATCAGAACAGGTGATTTTTAATATTCCATACCATTTGGGGATTTCTCCTTTCCCCCCCTTTATGAAATGATGACACTTTTTGGTTTTGACATATTGTTCAATACCTAACGAGAATCTCACCAGAAAATAAATCCATAGTTGTTTTCATGACAGCAAATTACATGCCATAGTGTGACATTTAAATGTTGAATTTTAATAGCTTGTCAGCAGAAGTGAAATGCATTTAAAAAAATTAATATGTGAGAGAACAATGTGTCTGTCTATAAAATAATTCTGTTCATAGTAGACATGAATGGTAAATACAGTGTCAAATGCACTCTATTTCTCAAAGAACATCTTCATTTAGTGAGAAAGGAGCTGTATGAATAGGGGTTAAATTTAATTCTCCTGCAGCGGCACTGGATCTCTGCTGCAGTGACACAGGTCAGGAAACTCCTACCAATATCCATTTCCAGGAGTCTGCACATGCAGGACCATGTTAGCAGAGGCAGGAAATGGTGAACTGGGCAGCTCTGGTGAGGGAGGGATGCCCCCCTCAGCTGTGACTGCCACACACTTGCTGCCTCTCTTTTTCCTTGGACCGAAAGAAATGATTGGCCAAATGTATTCTAATCATGTTTAGTCACATGCAAGCGTTTCCTCCTTCCTATTTATTTAAACATTTCCACCAATAAATTTTTCACTTGCTACCAATAAACACTTGTGTTATGGAAAATGTTGATATTTAACTTAAAAACAGAAGTAAGAAGAATTCCATTTTCATCCTGCATTTACAATTATATATGTTTTGATTCCATTTCATTTCTCTTGCTTACATAAAAGGTCCTTTAGAGTCTTTGGATTATTTAATATTGGTCTGTGACAAGTGGTATGGCCATCTTCACAGTTTGGTATATACCCTGAAATTAAAGAAAATCTGACAGCATTGTGAAAAATCAGCTTCTTGATAACATGTGGGAATCTGAGAACACAAAGTTAACTACTGAAAAATGGAAATTTGTATACATTGGACAAAATAACCTATAGCTATACTTTGCTGGGAGCAAATATGATTATCTTTTTTTGGGGGGAAGTAAATGGAAAGCTTCACTATGAGAACGATGGGCACAGAAGCACAGGAAGGCCGTTACTAGACCTAAAATATTGAAACATCTGAATACCCCCACTAAAAACTCTGAGCATTGCTGGACTGCTTATCCAAAACGAAACAAGGAACAGATTCGACATCAGACAATGAGAATGGCTAAAGAAATAGAAAAGAGCTGAAACCCTTATTCATTAAGGTTCATATCCCACCTCCATGGAAATACCAACTCTCTCCAAGTATTCTCTGCTGCTTTCTCCTGCAATTGTCCCATTCTCCTTAAGTCACCACAAGTCATACACCAGAATCTGTATTTCTCACCTTTATTTACCCTTCTCATTCTTCTAAAATGTTCTTTGTCTTTCTGGTGCTACCCTGCATCTTGTGGCTGGTTTCAAAATATCTGCATCACCCAGCCAAACACATCAAGGAAACCCTCTGTAGGGGTATTCACTTGGGAGCTCTCCTCGAGCCAGCCACCAAATGCATACACCGAAGGTATTTCAGACCTTGGCTTTTTGTCACAATTCAAAACTTAATGAACCACTGAGCTGAATGAATGCAATGGGCAGGCAGTGGTCTTCCTTGCAATGCTATGTTTTAAAAAAAACAAACAGCAAAATCACATCAGGTAAATAAATAATTGAGAGGAATTCACTGATACCTGACTCGATGATTCTGGTAGGGGACTAACAAAGGGCATTTGTTTGAGTAAATACAAAGGTATTCAAGGTTCTATCAAGCAGGAACAAGAGACTTCATTTCCAAAGTAGGAGACACCTGCCCTGTAGCATTTTTTCAGAGCCAGTTGCCACAGGAGAGGGGAATGCTCAAATTATGGAATCTACAGAACCTCCAAAGTCTCCTTCACATATCTTACCCTGACACTGTCAGAAATGAGGCACAGGCTTAGATAAAACAACAAGGAATAGGAGTTTTCTCACCTCCCTGAACAATCAAAGTACACAGATTTAGGTGAACCACTGCATTTATCTGATCAATTTGCAACTTGCATTTTTATTCCATGTTCAGAATTTCACTTAAAGAAAGTTGTTGGTTTTTTTTTTTTTTTCCCCCTAACACTTAAACAGAAACATTCCTTCTTCCCCAGAAAGATTCATATGACTTCTGCCAGACTGTCAACATTAGAGGCTAAAACCTCACCCACAAAATAATCAGTGCAGGGGAAATAGGAATGCACAGTTCCTTCAATGCCTTGACAGTATGTCCCCACCTAGGGGCACATCACTCCAACTCCTGTGCCTGTTTCCCTTCCCTATTTATTTTAGAAGAAAGGCTGACATGTCAGAAACTTGGCTGGTTTTTATCAAGTATCTCAGCTACTGCAATAATCATATTACCCTTTTCTCCAAAGCATACCTCACTGAAAGATCTTAACTAGAACTTCCTTCATACTGCCCAAATTGTATGACAACAAGGAAATCCAGATCACCTGCAGTAAATCTAAGCCTGTTAACCCAGAAATAAAAGAGCTGCATTCATACCTAGCATGACCCTAACACATTTGTTCTTCTGATAGATGTTGACACTCACGCTTTATGATAACTTCTTTTGAGTTAGTTTCAAAGTGTATTTTTAAAGGAGACAAGAACCAATCTGTTTTATTCTTTAACTTTTATCTTTTCTATTTGTGAGTAATACACTGAAGTTTTTACCCAGGCTATAAAACCCTGTCTCCCTTCAGGTCTACAGGCATCACATGCATTGCTGGCATTGAAAAGCCAGTTAAAAAAAAAGGTGGCACTAAAATCATATCCATTGCATGGCAGTGAAATTAAATGTCTTTAATCAGTCAAGCTTCTTTAGAACAGATGAAATGAGATTTAAATTAGATTTAGGATTTGCAATTAAAAATATTTTGGTCTGTCAATCAAGCCTCAGCCAATTAGTTAGCAACATATATATTTTATTTCTAGAAAACATGTGCAAACATGTTTCGAAAACCAGGCAAATCAAAACTCTCTATATTGCCAGTTTTCTAACTGAAAAGAAGACTTTTAAAATAATTCTGAATATCTATACACTGAATTTTCATAAATATTCAGGCTGGAGACCATGTTACACAAGTCACAATGTACACAGGTCCCTGGAAAAGCCTGATATTTTAAGAGTGCAACCATCGAGCAGGACTGTTGAAAGCAACATTGCCTAATTAAGCAGCAGAGATCTGACAGAAATGTCTTCACTATGGCTTCAGCCTCCAACGTTTCCAGAAGCTCACGTGGAATGGTAACATAAATACAGGCAGCTCCACAGCGAGGATGAAGGGTTGTCAATACAGTGACATTAGCATGCACTTTTGATTTTCTCCAACTAAACACTTAGTTTAATAAATTGAAACCATTTTACTGCTCTAAGTGGTAATATCAAGATATCGGATGAAAGGAATCCATAACAGAATGGTAATGAGGCTGCAGTATTGAATTTCCACCATTAAAATCCCCAGATAAGTTCTCAGTTTTCTGGACTTTTGATGGAAGAAAAAAATCAGCCAGAAACCCCAGGTATAACCTACTGATTTCCTATCACCAATCATTTGGAAAGTACAGAACTGATTGAACTGAGAAAAATGCCTTTGTATGTAGCAGACTTGAGGTATCTCAAATTCTTGCCTAAAGCTGTATGTTCAAGTCCTGACAGAATGAATTGTGCATGCAAAGATATACCACCCTTTCCTCATCCCTCTAGGGCTCCTGCCATGGCAAAATTACTGTCCATGTGCCGACCCACATTGTTCCAGAGTTTCCATGAGCTGCACTGATGCTTTTTAGGGTCTGGCTTTTGTCTCTGAAGCTGTAGGTTCTCCAGAATCTGCCTGTACTGAGCCTATTCTACACCAAACAACACAAAGTCTGCCAGAGGAGCTTCTAACACTATGACAATACTGCAGACTTTGGTTGAAAGAATTAAAATTCTACTATTTGGGATGTATTAGTTTAATTTTTCACTCACCACTTTTGATTAAAAAAATAACAATAATCTGCCTAATTGAAACCAAAAAAATGTCTGCTTTGCTTTTCAGAACTGTTTTTGCCACAGGAATCAAAAGCCTATAAAAATACAGATGCCAAATAAGTAATTATAACCTTATACTTCAAGATGAAAAGGACAACAAAAAAGCTGTTCTTAGGACCAATCCAATCTCAATTTAAATCAGTAAGCCTGCATCATGTACTACCTTCTTGAACTTAGAGGTCGTAACATTTGATGGTAGGCAGATTTTTCTATAATTTTTCCCACTGTTTTCTCTACATTGTTTTTTAAACAGTCTTTCCTTTACTCTTACTTTTTATATTTAATACAGAAAAGACAAATTTTTTTTTATGCAGGAAAATAAAATACCCTTACTGTAACAATCAATACAATTATCCCATTATCCTACCTTTGGTATTTGCATTACTCTCCAGAATTAATTCAAGAAACCTTTGTTGCCTTATCAACAGCTCTTACATCAAAGTGGAAGAAAGAGACCTTACTTATTTATTTTCAAATCAGATCTGTGTTCCCCAGTGGTGAAACTGAAGAAGAGAGTAAGTTCTTCATCACATTTTGGAAGGTGTTTTGACCTGCATGTTATTGCCAATGCTGTGAGTGTCAGTGCAGAGGTGACAAAAATAGCAGCAATATCTTTTTATTGATACTATATTCACTTTATCCCCCAATGTTAAATTTACAGCTCTCCCTGGGGAACTGATATCACATTCACTTCCCCAGCATTCCAGCTGTATGAGGACCCCTCTAGAGCCAATATCAATCACACCATATGTTGGCCTGAAAAGCGGATAGTGCAGACAGGTCACCTTACCCTCTGACCTGGAGAATTAGAGTTTAATTATGAACACAGGCTCCACCTCCTTTGTTTTCAATTGTGGGACAGCACAAAAGAGGTTATAAATATTCAGAATTTATCATTTTACCTACTCTGTTTTCCCCTCACCCCCTTTCCCCTCCCTGCAGCTCTTCTGATACTGATTCTTTTAGCAGTAGAGAGAGATTTTAGTTCTGTCCCGAAGCTGTATCTCCTCTAGCTTTTGATCCAACAGCAGTGCCCATCTCCCAGAAAGCACTAGGTCACTTGTAAATGCCTTTTTAAAGTCAATTCTGTTTTATAATGCCCAAGGCAAACAGCTATCAAAGCAGCTTTCTCTACCTCTGTCCCATTATGCTAAAACCAGCTTGGTGAGAATGGATAATCTCAGCAAGCACACAGCAAAAGAAGATGAACTCAAAGAACACTAAAGGGTTCAGATCCCTGTGTCACTACTGATTTCCTGTAAAATGTCAGCTAATCACCAAGGTCCGTGACCAAAAACATATTTAAGCATCTTCTGTAGGTAGGAGACTTGCTACTGAAATCAATGGAAATATAAATATTTACATATCTTTGTGAACCTGACCCTTTAGTCCTTCCATGTCCCATCTGTGAAATGAGGATAACATTAATTCTTTATCTACCAGAGATACTGAAAATTAAAAGGTGCTCAGATTTTACTGGCGGAAAAAAAAAAAGTGCAACCAAACAAAAACCATTTTCAATGGTGGAAAGTCTTAAAACTGGGGAAGAGCTGGGATAAATACACTCAATTACCTGTAAGCATTCAGTGCAAACTTTCTAAATACAAAGGAAAGATTTTAACTTCACTTGTGCTTTTATCTTATTGCTGCTTCTCTGGAATATGCTGCCCTGATTCCTCCACAGAGGCTGGCAGTGTATGATACAGCAGATGCTGAACCTTTTAAGTCTTTGACAGTTAAGGTTTTTTTCATAAATTGTAACATTAAGTCCAAACACTCTGCTTCATGTTTGTGCTGCCTCATTTAGATGAACCTGCTTCTTCAACAGGAACACAGAAGCAAAATAGTCAGACTAATTCAGTTCTGCGTTATTTCCCTGGCAACATGCTTTTATGAGATCCTGGAACATTTTTGACATCTATGCGGATGAGGGAGAGACCCTGAACACTCCTCAGCACAAAGTATCTCCCATCCAGATGTGCCTGCTCTGCTGTGGACAGCACCAAATGAATTGATGCCACCTTCTCTATCACTTCTCCAAGCAGAAGGGAGGCACAGCACACCTCCAGCGAGTCTTGCTCATATGTGGGCTCTTCTTCAAAAATTCATTGGGGAAAAATATGCTGAAAACATTTTGAGAAGATCACCTGTTACCAATTTATGTTTACTAGAGGTAGACAGCTTTATAGAGAGTTCTAGTGGGTAACCAAAAAAGCTTCTTAAAAAGGCATCTTGTCCAAAACAGTACCCCTTAGAAATGACCACAAAGAGAATTTAGGTAAGGGAGACACAGCTAGCCCAAATCCTGCTAAATCATTGTGGGACAGCATCTGGAGTATGCTGGCACTCTTTTTCTGGCAGGTTCACAACACTGCTTTTCTGTTACCAAATGCTTCCAAAAAATTAATCCTAAACATCAGCCTGGTCACTGATTTCATAAAGATAAAAACAATATAGAAAACGAAAAACAATCCCATTTTTTGGTGCAATAAAAAAGAATTTTTTTTTTCTAGAGTAATGAAAATTCACTACAGAACATTAAAAATTAAGCTCAATCCCAGAGACAGCAATGGAAAATGGGGCCAACAGCAGCGTTTCAATGCAGCCAGAATTTGATACTAATTAACAGCAATGTAAGAAATTAAAGGGTAAATGGACCTATTAGATTATCTACTAAGTATACTGTTCATAAAGAAACAGCTTTTCTAACATTCAAATGATGTATCATATGGCACAGTCACTCTGAATCCCAAAGCTGTCCATCCTTAGAGGCTGTAGAGTTTCTTAGTGAAAAATAAGCCAAGACACAGATTTCAAGGCAGATGGAATGCAGCTTCCAGGAACTTAGTTTGCAAAAGATTACAGGGCAAATAATTGGGTCCTTTCCACAGCTGGATCACAGTTAATCTTGGGCTGCCAAAAGAGGATCTGGAATGGGTCCATGGCAGATTCCATTCTGCTTTTAACTTTCCTGTACTTTTCCACATCATCATCATCATTTCAGTGAAATCAGTTCATCTGTTTCCCTGCTCAGTCCAGAAGGTGCTGGTGTTTTCCTTTTCCATTAAAAGCACAAACATACGATGTATGAAAAATTCATAATGAGAATCAGTGGTGATACAGCCAAAGGAAGGATCCAGAAGATACAGCAGATGTAGCTATGTGATGTCCCAAAAAATTACATTTTTGGGAGAAGAAAATACCCAGTGGGACAGTGGTCAATGGTCTATTACTGTGAAAACCTAAAGCAAGTCTCCCATGAAACATGTTCCTAGTGTGCAAATCACCACTTACAAACCTTCCAGAAACCAGTTTGTTTAATTCATTAAGAAAACCAACCTTTACTCCTGACAGGCATAAAAAACCCACATTAGGATAAAAATACTAGATCCAGGTTTCATTTACATCATACTGCAGTAATTACAATTAAGGAGAAAGTGTCCTCTGCTGTAGAAGGCGGAGGAGTAGTTCTCCATGGGTTCTGGCACTAGTGAAGTTTGTCCTTGGAAATGCAGAATTTTCTCCAGCTGTCACTCTACTTTAGAATAATTTAGGCTCCTTTGAAGGGTGCCAAGAGGTTGCTCACAATGAACTCTGGGAGTCCTGGCCAAAAGACGAAACTATTACTTATTTTAGAAGTTATTTTAATGAAAAACAGAACAGCCATCCCAAAAATGTGCTGTATCATTTTCTCAAGACACTCAAGAATCTATACGAAAAAGGGTATTTTCCTTGAGGAAAGACAGTATTCAAAAAAATGTCACTAATATTTAGAGACTGAATTTTGGAGACTGACTATCACTGCTCTATTAAGCACTTTTAAGGGAGCCCTGTGCTGACAAGATGTAATTATTGCTCATCTTTCCTCCTATTTCATCACATCATGGCTTCTTTGCTTTAATGGCAGCTTTTAGTCGCTTCTATGTATTACAAGTAGTTTTTCCTTAATAAAATTGAATTGTGAAATCCCTAAAAAATCTGCGTTTCAGAAGTGATACAAGGGAAAAGCTTATTCTATACTTGCTCAGTGTCTTACACTTCTGAAATGTACCACAAAGCATCTGCTACCAATCACTGCCAGAGGAGGATGTTCAGCTGGATGAATCACCTGAGTGAGCTAACACTGCAGTTCATCATTTACCAGCCCAGAGCAATGGGTTTTTACACTTATCCAGACTTGTTAGCTGGCTAAACCAGACAATTGCTCCTGGACCTTTTCTTCAGTCTGCAGAAATATGTTAGCTGATCTAATGGCTTAACAGGAAGGGCAGGACAAATGTAAATATTTGTTTACATGCTTACATTTGTTTATAAAACCCTAATGGTGTTTTGTTGCCATGGGATAATGTCAACAAAAGTTTATTTCAGACTCATCTGCAGCAAAAAGAAGCCAGCTACATTATGGGACTGTGCTTTTTACATCTTCCAGGTATAATCTGACAAAGTCATTTCCCAGCTTTGCCAAGACATAAAAACAAGTTGGATTCTGTTCTGAACCCCATAGGGAAGCCAAACAGAAATGAGTCACTCGAGGAACTCAAAGACTCCCTTTGAAGACTCCTATTGCAGGTCAAGTTCACAATGCTCAGTATTAGAAATGCTGGATGCAATGATGGACCATTGAAGGAAATGGCTACACGTTCAAAGACCCTTCATCTTTAACGTGTAAACAATGCAAATAGATACAGAGGTTAATGAAAATGATTGCTGAGGTTGAGAATGTAATTTTCATAGTATTAAAGCTATGACTTGCAAGCTAATTCCTGGCACAAAGAGCCATATAACCTTAACCGGTGTTGTGTGAGCCAATCCTGATGGAATGAACATGTGTAGCTCTCTCACTGAGCATGACTCAGCTACAGCAAACCCACTGACCAAATGAAGCTTCATCCCAACATAGAGCAGCCTACAAATGTACAGGCACTCTGCAATGATTGACTTTTTATTGCCTGACTCAATAAAACAAAGCTGAGCAATTCCGCAGCCTGGGAATGAAGGATGTACTGTAATTTGATCTAAAGTTCCTTAAATCTCATATTTATAGGAGCTGCAGTAGGCACTTCATGAGTTGTAAAGAATGTAAATATCACTTGTGTAACAACAGACCATGCTTAATAGGAGAACTAAATCTAGAAATACTGAACATAAATCCATTAATCAGCACCCTAGCAAAGCAGGTAAAGAGGCTGATTGTTGATTATTCTGTATATATTTGTGATTCATTTCTAGATGAGTAATTTTTCTTTCAAAAATAGACACAGACACCTGATGAAACCTACACAAATTGAAAGAGCACACGTAAAATATAAGATTCATAATTCAGAGTATAAAGTAACACAGCAAGTACCACCAGGAAGAAAATACTAAGTCCACACTACAATTCATAACAGGGATAATAGCCTCAGGATATTTTTTTCTCTGTCTCAGAACTGGTGACACTACTCTCGGGGCTCCTGCATTTTGTTTGAATTCTGCTTTGTGGGATTCAAAGGCCTGCAGTGACAAAATCAATACGCATGCTCCACCTGCTGCTCGCTCTTCATTGCACCACTGAAGTTGTAGCATCTGAGTAGTGATGAATGTTTCGGAAACTCCTATAAAAGGTTATAAATGCTCTGACTCAAACAAAAAGTTTCACTAGGTTTCTGATGTCATATGTGATTTTCATATCTGAAATTACCTGAAAAAGCATCTTACCAACTTACCTAAGTGCATTTTCATAGGACAGAGAGTCAGCTAGCCAGACCTTTTAGGAGACACATTTGGGGAATTATTTATGCAGGAGAAAATTTTGAAAGGGAAACTATTTAAAAAAAAAAAAAAAAACACACACACAAAAAAAAAACACCTGTAAAAATTGATAAAATAATACCTGTGCAAAATAAATTTCTACCTTGTTCTTGATGCAGTGTTTACACCACTAGTCATTGGAAGTATAATAGCAAAAGGCCATATTGACTTAATAATACTCTGCTTTCCAGAAAAAAATTTGTCACACTTCTTCAAGAAGTTACATATTAAATGAAGAGCTTGTTGGCCTATTGCTCAGCCATCCAGAAAGGAAACCAAGAGACTCAATTCTGGCCCTTCAGTCCCTCAAGTCTTAAGTGGTCACAGTGTTGCAAAACTCAGTTTGGAACAGGCAGTTCACCCAACCCTTCCAATGTCCTGGCACACATCCTCCAGAGATTTTTTTCAGGCATGTTTTCATTCCAGCATCCTCGACTTGAACTTCTGAGTATTTTTTTCCTATTTTTCTTGAATCCTTGAAAAAGAAAAATTAAAATAAAGAGGAACATCTTAAAATATTCCTGTATGACAAAAGTAGAAAATCAATGTAATTTCCTTCTTAGCATCACCCACCCTCAGCTGCATCTTGCTCAGTGAAACAGCAGGGAGGTGAAAGCATCTAAAATGGCAGGTTCTATTATAAAAATTGTTGCTTTCCATAGCCTTAGCAAAGAATGACTAACATAGAAACAGAGATAGGTGCTATATTTTTAAATTAATGAAACAGTACTAAATAAAGACATTCCAGACCCACTTTCTTTTTAAGAGGAAAAATGCTGCAGTTTGACTATTTCAACAGATCTGATTCTACAGCATTTATGCGAGAATTATATAGATAAAATAGCTTTTTCTCCCCACAAAAAAATAATATTACACAACTTAGTCACTAAAATATGAAAGACATGCAAACAGATATCTTGTCCCTAGTTAAAAAAAAAAAAAAGTGGTGAAGTACAAAGAATAAGTGAAATTATAGGATCACAAGAAAGTTCTCAAGGCTAAAAGCAGAACTTCTTCCAGTGAAGATGAGTTCATATCATCAGTGGTCAGGCAAGGACCTGTACCCAGATCTGTCCAACTAAGTTCAAGAAAAAAACTGGATCTATTCTAGCATAAGTTGAGCAAAGAAGTTCATGCCAAAATAACACAGCAGGATTAGAAATTGCCTGAGCCCCTGCTATTCAACAAAGGTCAGAATTTGAGTGCTGATTAGTTTATGCTGCTACGTGGATAACTGATGAGTGCCCAGAGGATTCCAGAAAAATAATTAAAATGTTGCAAGAGCAAAGGCCAGAGCAAACTGCAGCAAAGTTGGGGTTTTTTTTCTTTTTCAGTGATCCTGGCACTGGGAATTTGAAATTGTTTCTCAGATTCTGTTCAGTCTGAATAGGACTACTGAAGCTGTACTCAGAAGCTGCTTATCCTTGGAGTAGGAGGGAATTCCTCTAAACAGCTCTCCACAGGGCCTGGAACTTAAATACTGCACTCAGTGAGACACAAAGGACCAAATTTAGGCGACTAAATGAAAGACAGAGGTAATCAGCCAGGGACTCCCCAGTCAATAGACAGCTAAAGCGATACCGTCTGTGAAATCAAAGATATTATTCACTTCATCCTATAATTTTCTGAATTTACTCCCTTTTAGGCACCCTAAAAGAGTTTGTTTCTCTACTGTTTATAAAGAGCCACAGGAGAGAGAGGCTGCAGAGGTCTGTGTGTGTGAGCTGGGGCTGTCCACCCCATGGGAGCTCACAGTGTGGGCCCAGCAGCTGCAAGGTCAAGCCAGGGTGGCAAAGTGCTTCAAGAACCATCTTGAAAGTCACTGTCAGTAAGAATGGGATGGGATGTGCCAGAGAAAATGGAATAGGATGTGATGGGAGAGGTGGGATGGGAAGTGAAGAGGTGGAAGAGTAATAGTTTTGTAGATCTACAATCCTTTAGCTATTTTTGAGTCAAGCTGGCCCCCATAGAGCAAACGTAAGCCTGCTTTCAACAGAGCTGCTAAGAGCAATGGAAATAACATCTCCATCCATTTAACATCACCTGGAATTACCAGAATGTGGATCAACTGCCTACATACTGAGCAAGCTGGCATAAGGAACAAGATCTACCTCCTTAAGGGGAGAGTAGGCTTTGTGCTAAAGCTTTCCGTGACACTTAGCTGCTGGCTTAAGAACAAGACACGAAAGTCATGTCTTCCCAAAGTTCAAAGGAAAACAATTAGTCACAAGGAACCTGGGATGAGGTGAAGGATTACAGAAGAAAAGTAAAGACCAGGCCAACAGAGAGAAGGGCAAAGTCATGTGCAAGAAAGAACAAAGAGATATCTGCAGATCTCGTTCAGTCACCATAACCTGGTGAGAAAAATAGAGTGGATTTTACAGTGAACCACCAGCCTTGGAACCAATGTTTGTATGTTGACATATTTTTATATATTAATTTTCACACTGAAGGAATGTCATTAAGACACACCAGAACAATGTCAGTAATGCTTTACTGTCAGTGGTAAGCTGAGCCTTCAAATAGATTTTTAGCATAATACAGGAAGGAAATCTGTTGGTTGCTAAAGGAGATGGATGCAGTAGTAAAGATGAAACAATAAAATTATTCAGGAATATTTCAGCAGAACAGGTAAGTGACCAATTTCATCTAAAATCTTATCAAAACATGAAGTGGGATTGCTTATATACTAAGTGCTAAAGTTGAGCACTTAATTAGACTGTCAAATCTGGGAGGACCAGAAGCAGATTAAACTTTGGATACTTATACACAGTGATCAGACACTGCAGAGCAAAGGAAAGATTAGATGATCATAACTAATCTAAGTTTTAATTAAAATTTAAAAGCAGACAGGTTTTGCACTTCCCACAAGGGAGAAAAAGCAGAGTTACGACAAGATGGGTTCAAGAGTATTTTTCTCATTTCTGAATCGAATTTAGTATCCACTCTTTCTAAGGTTATTTTTAGCTAAAAGAAAATTCTCTCAGTTTAAGTAACTACCACTGAGGACCACATTCCATTTTCATTTATTGACTGGTGGAATTACCTCACAAGTTAATAAGATGAGTAGTTAGAAGTTCTCCATGTTGATGAACATTTTAATTTTAAACTTAAATTTAGTGTCTTGACTCCTGAGCATTGACTGCCCTCTGTTCAAGCCCGCAGGCAATGTCAGAACAAAGTTCACTTTAATGGAAGAAAAGGGAAGAATATTGTATCATTGTCTCTCCCACATATATGCAAAAATGTTAATGCCCAGTCTTGCAGTTTTCAATGAAGATTGCTGATGATGTCAGAGCTATCATAACCCAAAATATAAAATAATGTATTTTCTTTCCTATGTAGGGCTGATTGACTTATTTATTATGGTTTAATTAGATGGAGAGTTTAACCCTTCTTGTATTTAGAAATTGTTTGAAATTAATTTCTAACTTGTGCAAAAGTATTTACTACCCATAAATACTTTATGGGGCGTTAAGGTGAATGATTTTTAACTTAATGAACTTTTAATCTCTATTTATTTTTCTAGAAAAGAGCAGCCTGGCCTTACTCACATAGAACTGACCTTACCAAATACTTTCAGTGCATGAGGAAACTCATTACAGTTAGGATACATAGAGAGCTTTTTCAGAAATGCTGATAAATATAATCATTCTATCAGGTTAGAAATTTATGGTTGATGAGTATCAAATACATTTGAAGACTCTAAATATTATAATTTAAAGAGCAATTGTCCAAACTTTTAGAATTTGCCTTTTACGCTGCAGATCAAATGGGAAACTTGGAATTTCACAGAGAACAGACCTTTATGATGGAGAGTTGTAAAGAGAGAAAGTATGTGAGTGAATAACAATTTTGACCATGTAGAATTTTGAATTAGGTTTTACACTATTTTTCAGTATTGGCCAGTATTAAATCCTTCCAACATCTTGAATGTGACTATGAGCTGGATGCCTGCTAAAACCTAGTAGCTACAAAAACAATGAAAAGCTCGATGTTTAACACTATAATGAGTATCAGTAACTATAAAATTATCAGAAGTGAACACAGTTCAGTTAGAATTTACCTGGAAAGACTTGAAACACATCAGCAATTAGAAAAAGCTGAGCTGGAATGCTGAAGTCTTTTCATTTCATTACTCTCTCTACTGAAGAAAGGATGAAGGACATCTAAAGGCTCAACACAGCTTTCTAGGAATGTATCAAAGAACTGGAGGATGCTCAGGCAGGAATTTTAGCTCTTCAAAAGAGCCACATAAAAATAAAAGGAATAAAAAAGTTAAGTTTCTGAAACATCACAGACTCAGGAGACTTACACTTTCTCTCCCAGTCAGAGGTTTTTCATTGTTGAGTAGCTCACAGATAAAATAAGGAAAAGAAAATCAATTATCTTACCATGTTAAAGAAATGTGAGAATACAGCATGTGAGGAAAACCATAAAAACCTCAAAGTGGGGCAAAGAACAAAATGTAGTTTAATAGCTATATATGCATGACATATGCTAAGTCAAGCAGGAAGAACATTCAATGCCTTCCTAAAAGACTGGAAAATATTTAGCAAAAAAGGTAGTGCAGGTCTATGCAATGTTTAATTAGAAACCAGACAACAATAGGAATAAAGACTGAAAATGGGGAGAAACTCCTTTTTTTGTCATTTTAAGGCTGAGAGAAGCCGTAAAAGAAAAACTGAGCTATGGAATACTCAGGGATATTCAGGGAGGAGGGATACTACAATTTTATTATCATGAACTGCTTGTCTATCCATGTACAGGCAAAACAAAACAGAAGGGGAAGCCTGAAATGTAGTGAGTACATGCTAAGAATCAGCATGAAAAAAAGGAAAATGTAGACTTTAAAAATAAATGTAACATTACTCAGTCTTTTCAGGAAACTGCTACGTTTGTCAGAAGCACTCTGCCACAACCGTGAGGTAAAGAATGAAAACACATTAAGTGGAAAATAAAAAGCCACCAACATGTTTTATGTGCATATATATTTTATAAGTATATACATTTACTTTTTCTACAGAGAAGGGGAAAAAAGAACTTTTGTGGGAATTCTCACTTGTTACTAAAACAAAGTAAAGCCTCAATCTTATCATGATTGTGCAAGGGACAAAATCTACCCACTGGTTATGTATTACTAAATTAAATAATGACTTTGATAAATAAGCATAAAAGTTTCAGAATTTAGAGTACCTATAAAAAACTAAAAAATATGTCAAACACTGTCATTAAGAGCCGATATCTTAAAAGAACATGAGGCCATATAGATAGAGATTAGAACTGCAGATAAGGATATGCAATGAATACAGAAATAGAAAAGGAAAATATTCCCTAGTAATAAACAAGTAAAAAAAAAAAAAAAAAAAAAAGCACTGGTATTGCAATGATAAAAAAATAGTCTTATGTTGAATATGTAAATAGGCTATAATTACAGATTAATGGTAGAAAATGGCATAATTAGTCTGCATATGCTATATTGTTATTCATGGTTTCCAAAAGTGATGTTATTAGAGAATACAGCACCTAAAGAAGTAATCTCATGCTTGAATTGAGACTTGCTGGCATTCCAAGTGTGGGAACAACTGATAATGAACTGCAATTTGATTGATGCATTTTCAAGTGTGTTTTAAAAACATGTTATACACCCATATCGCTTCAAGCCTGGTGTTTGCTCAAAGGTCCTATGGAAGGGGTTAATTTTTTAATTACCTAAGAGAGAAAGAATGAAGTTCAGACCTCCCTGTGCCCATCAACAGGGGAACACATTCATGAACATCCCAAATACAAAGACTTTCAGCAGTCCAGCTGCTGCTCAACCCAATGCTGAGAACCATCCAGAGAATGCCTGCTGAGCTTGCTCAGGGAAGTCCAAAAGGAAAAACAAGAGGTATCTGCAGCTTCTTCCACAGAAGGAAGAAACAAAGACAGCCCTCAGTTTTCAAAGATCACAAAAAGAAAAAATTGCAAAAGAGCCAGCACAGACATGCAAAGGTTAAAATCCACGAGGTGCCACACAGATCTTCTAAACAAAGTAAGTAAGGCAGGAACTGATCAGCAGCCCCAGATATTTGCATTATACTATCACTAATTTCTAAGTTACCTTTGCAAGAAGATCTGTAAAGTTACCTGGCCACAAAGAATTAGATATAATTGTCACTGCTAGTTGGTAAAAACATGACAAAAAGGAGGCATGCAGACCTTTTCTCCTCTGTACCAAACATATTAGTTAATGTATTTGTTTATCAAAAGCACAAGTAAAAACTCTGATTGGTCATTCTTTTTAAACAAGAGAATGTGGTGCTATCACGATGACATATATGTCTTCCAAAAAAATAAAAAATCAAATTATGCAAAATCAAAAAGCTTTATACAATAGTGTTGTGAATGCAGATAAAATATTATGTACATTGCAAAAAGCTTTCCTCTGTAATTTTTAATATCTTTCCCAGGATACATGGAATCTGTTTCACTCCTATAATAATTTTCAATATTCCAATGCATTCTTCATAAATAGCAATTTCCTGAAAAGATCATTTTTCACAATTATATTATATGGTATCTGACAAGTCAGTGCCATGTCAGATTATGTCTGGTAAGCAGAGCAGCCATACAAGGAACCAAACAGAAAAAAAATAAAATCTGGGGTTTTTTTGATTCTGTGCTGTGTAACATATGGGTGTCCAAAACAGGATCTGCTGCTCTGTAAATAAATATTTTTGCTTTTTCTGAAACTCATTATTTTCTGAACTTCTATTTATGTCTTTGAAGAGTGAAAAATGTCAGTGGTGCTTCAGCACTTAACAAAGGCAGGAATTTTTTTGCAACCTTTTCAGCACGTTTTTGTCCATTGAGCCAAAAAGTGAAGGCAGTGTGACAGTGACACCAGGAGAAGGTAAATATGTCCAGTCCCAGCTGAGTTCCTCTACTGTAGCTCATCATGGGAGTTATGCTTCAATTCCTGGCTTCAGCAGCCATCTAGGAGAAGAATTTGCTCCGTAGACAGATGTCTGGAGCAGGCTGATGCCCAGGAAATTACACGTAAACACACTGCTCTCTGCCAAAGAAGAGTTTGCCTTCATTTATATCAATATTTCAATTTAAAGAAAAACCTGCTTTCTCCTACCTCTCAGGGTTTCAGGTTTCTGTATTCCTCCATAATGATGTGATAATCACCTCACAAATATGTGCAAGAACTGCACTATTCCTTTTAAGTTTATTTCAAAACTGAGCTTATAATGATTTATATTCAACTCTTACCTTTCTTGGAGTAAAAAAAAATTATACTTTTTCTTGAAAAATAGTCCTGAGTGAAAAAAATATTTAGCAACCCTTTTGTAATTCACAAGCTGTATGTGACAGGTCACATTCATTTCAATTTTCAAGTTAACTGATTGTAAATCATTTCAATTTTTTAAACAAATTTGTTGTAAGAGTATAAAATTATTTCTAGCAAAGTTATATTAATCACCTTACACTTAACTGGTTAAAATTAATTTAAGACAGATAATTTTTTTTCTCCCTGTCAAGAGCTTCCTGCATTGCAAAGAAAGCAAACAAGAGGGAAAAATACTATGCTTTTCAAATAATCTGTAAATATGTTGCCTATTTCCACAGTCCATGAATCTCTCCAGAATTTCTTGCTGACTTAAGCCACGTGAATTTAAAAGCACATCCTACTCTTTTTGGTTCTCTTAATATTACTGTTGATATCTGAATATCTTAAGCAGGACTTTCTTCATAACAGAGTGAAATAAACTGCTTTCTTTTAAACTATCATTTTGAACAAGGTCTTATTGCAAAAAAATTAAGTGGTAGCAAGCATACTGAGGAATTTTTAGGAATGAGTCCAGTTCACATAAAATTATAAAAAGAATATATATAACTGATCTGTTTTTCAGTCACTCTACCCATTTCCTGCAGAAAAGTGAAAATAGAGGTAATTCAGTTACGTTTTGAGTAAAACAGAAAACAAGCTGAAATACTGATTATTAGTCTAACATACTTTGTTTTCCACACACACCAACCTGTCAAGCTGTGCTAGAAACAGTGGCCACAGAGCAGGGAGCAAACACAAAAACACAACTTCCAGCTCAGGAGACACCATGGACACAGCGCTAAGGTACAAACATGCAAAATACTTCTCTGGGCTTGGAATCTTCTTCCATTTTTTCCCCTAAACATACAGTGCCCTCTCTCAGAGGCAGAATCCCAAGTCAGATGGGCATTTGTTTTGATCCTGAGCAAATCCTCTTGTCCTGATGTTTTTAAGGAAGTGTGTCCTTCAGCCTCCACCTCTGAGCTCCTCCCTCAGGGGATGCCCATTGCTGTGGCAGCTGCACACTCACAGAGTTAGTACCACGTTATCATTTCTAACCACTGGCACTATTTCTAATTCCATGGAACACACACAAATACCTCTTGGAGCATGCAAGTTGAAAAATACTACTGTTCTCATTTATTGTTGCTTCTGGTGCTATTTCAAGGACTGTTTATGCTTCATGTTTGAGTTATGATGTCCCACGCTTAGCTCTCCTATCTCATCTCTTCATGGCTCTGATGTACAGGTCAATAATCAATGCGGAACTGTTTCCACAACCTTGTTAAGAATCTTATTTTAGTGAATACTTTGCCTTTACAATATAAACGTGACTATTGTAGGGACAAGAAGAAAAGGAAAAAAATTAATAAATTTAATGCACTTAGGTAAAAAAAAATAGGAAAAAGTATTTTCTGCATTTTAGCTCAAACCAGGAAATGCACACATGATTTATCATTCTTGTGTACTCCATAAAGTATCTTCTTCCAAGTTGGACAAGAGAATGCAGAAGACCAACCACAGGGATAAGTATCTCCCTTTCCTTCAGGCACTACTCATGCCCTCCTCTACACTGATACTTCCTTCACTTCCTTTTTCAAATGATTCAGACCCACCCACATGGCATTTTTTTTACTGTCCTGTATATCAGACAATGAAAAATATATCATTTCCTCATAAATTATTATGGATTATAATATAAAGTACCATCAGCTTCAGAAAGTGATTTGTCATGTTTCAGCAACAGTGAGAAGGGTTTTTCCCATACAGACAGACTCATTTATAAACACTGAACCTTCAGAAAATCTTCATGAGGGTTTGAAGGACTCAAGGACAGCGTGAGTGAAAATGACATGAGCAAGGGTATTTGAATGCTAACAGATCATTTCTTTGTAGGGAACTGTCTAATATTCCAAGGCATTCAATTTCTATCATCAATCTACCCAGTCAATAGTGTAGACAAAGATAGACTCAAAAGTGTAAAGAAGACATAAAATCTGTATCATTATGAAACCTGGATTCAATTTTAGTCAAAGTCCTTTATTAAATAGATTATCATCAGGTGTGTCACTCATCTAAGCCTCTGACTTATTCTTCCCCATTGTAGTAAACATTTCGAGTTGGCAGAGTCACAAATTCTATTTGCTATTCACATCGCATTGTCCTTTGTTTTGTACATCTCACCACACACTGTTCCATTTGGGCCATGATTCAAACATAGGCACCACTTACTTACAAGCAATCAGCAAAGAGGGATGAAAAACAATGTACATTTTACAAGGTTTTCTATTGCCTTTTTTTTTTTTTTAATCCAATGGAAATAGATGTCAACAGACTATTTTCAGGGTTGGGGAGGAAAAGGAAGATCTTAGTAATTCTGCAAGAATACATCATGAAGGAAATGAAATAGACAAACCAAGTCACATAAGAAAAATAAATAAATAAGAACCTAGATGACCACTCAAGTTAATTACCCTCAGAATATTTCTTCCTTAACTGCATATACATCTAATAAAAATAGAAAGGGTTCAACATGGGCATTACTAAAATTTTTACTAATCACAACACCAACTGTATAGTCTTTCAAGGGAACATTATCCTGCTGTTTACAGAAAGCAGAAAATAGATGCTGTCCCCTATCCATTCCAGGGAAGGTGGGCACCCCCAAGTTGAGCTAGACAGAAGTCTTTTGGAGATGACAAGAATGGGGTATCACACAAATAAAGGAAATAAGACCTCTGAAAAAATTAAGCCCTTTCTGGTAGTTGCCTGAAGTATTAGTGCAGTCCTGGCAATGCTTTGTCTAGCTTTACTGTAGAAATGGTTATCCCATTTTGCATACCATTCAGGAGAACAGCATTAACTGTGAGAGTGACCACAGCTAGCAAACACAATCTGGGGGCTGGATGTTTTACATCTGACAACACCAGTAAGCAGCAGAGTCTTGTCTGAGCAACCTTATGTCAGTAATCCATCAATTTGATAGTATTGATTCTACTCCTTTCATATTTCTGTCCCCACTAGACAAAATTTGCAAGATACTAAGAGTAAAAAGAAAGTTATTTTATCACATCAATGATTTGAGCAAGAGCATTCCAGCACTCTCTTATGTTTCATAGATATATTTAAGATTTCCTTCATTGGGATACCTAGAGACCACAAAAATAGCTTGCAAAGGTTTTGTATCAGTTTGAATTCACACATTTGTGTGTGCATTTCTGAATGTAACTGGTAAAGCAGATGAAAGCAAAAGTCCTTTACTTCTACCATGGCTTCAATCTGTGTTTTCCTTGTCATTTTCTTGCTATAAGAAACAATGAGACAAGACCAAATTTCAGTGTGCAAGTTCCCTTAAAAGAAGCATACTAGGGTTTTCTCAAACAAAAAAGTTAAATCCAGGGAGGTGGGTTATGGATAACAAAAGTCCTAGGAAGGGTGGTTTTATTGAACAGAGGAGCACCTGGAAGGGGAGGCCACATCAGTTCCATTGAACTAACCAATATCTTATGGTCAACAGGGAGATGGAGGCAGGTGAGCATCCTTTGAGATGGCCTGGGGTATCCCATCTCCCTCTGATTGTTCCCTTCACAAGGATATCAGTCTCCGGCAGATCTCTGACCTCTGACATCCTCACAGGAGGCACTTTACATAGGATACCTGACCTATTCAGGTGAAGCAAATAACTGCTACCTGTCCATGTGTGCACCATCACCTTAGGTATTTATTTAGGTGACCTAATGAGATTAATGTGTCCTCTCCTCCTTCCTCACTATATTTGAATAGAACCCAGACACAAGTTTTTTCACTCATACAATGTTGCCCTGACAACAGAGTATTTTCATGACTTGCTTGCATTACTTAGCCTTTAGAAAATGACAAGTGAAAGACCCACAAGTACTATTTACATGTAACTGTTAATCAGGCAGGAGCTACTACAATCAAGTTTTGCTGAGTTTGTCTCATTTGGATGGGCTGCCGGACAGCAAATAAATCCCTGGAAAATTTTTACATGCTCTAAATGAGTGTCCCAACTAGAAGTCCAGTCTCTAAGCAGAGTCCAAAACTTCTCAGAAACCAATTTTTTGTCATATTTAAACTAGCATCACACTAATATAATATTACTACTTTGTCATCAAGATTGTAACTGGAAAACATTTAGGTACAAACGCCCATACAGATGATGCAAGTGCAAAGTTAAACATTGTAGCAATACTCTTGGAACAATTTGGATTACAAAAATATCTTGGTCCAGCGGCTGTCTACAAGAGATATTTATGTCATGTATTAGTATCTGAAAGGTTTGTTCACCTTACTGGCTTTCACTTCATTCAAGTTTTGATTTGTTAGTTCAAGTTATGCCACTCAAAAGCTAGAAAATCCTTTCTGGCTTTGGAAAGAGCAGAGAGATTAACATTGAAAAGGTGAACAAAAATTAAAAGAAACAGACCAGCTGCAGCTGGTAATGAAATCAGAGCAGGTTTTTATCTGAATTTATTAGAAAGTTCAGAACTGTTTTCAGCTAACTGGAAGTTTTCTGTTTTCTGCCCCTGCACCCTAAAATGTGCTGTGGTGCAGAAGGCAAACTTTTATCCTTTCCTACTGATTTATTTATGTGACACCAGCATTCATGAATGCTAACATTTTCTAGTGCAGTGTCAGTCACAGACATGTGCTACTCAGGGAGGAAACACCTCTCCTGGAATTGCTTCCCCAGGTTCTCCTGGCTGATTCAGTGAATCCAAAGGCTTTTTACTTTTATAAAGTCTTCACCAGCAGGGCTGAAACACAAATGTGTTCAAAAACTTCTGGAGAAATCACCTCAGAGGGAGCACAAATAATTGTAACCCCAGTGCATCTAACCCCACTCTAGTTTTGACTGTACCTCTGTGTGAGAGCTGCTCCAGGATGATCCTCAGGTGCTGCAGAACAGGGGCTGAAATGTCATATTTATAGATGTCTATTACTGGCACTTGCTGACATCTCCCAAATATTCCATCTGCAGGAAAGAGAAAAAAGAAAAGGAAAAATACACATTTCGTTTTCTGAGAGGAAAAACAGCGTGATGAGATGCGCATTTCCAATGTATCCTAATTATACACTGAAGGAACCTTTTAAAAGACACTTTAAAAAGCTATCAAAGGACCACTGAAGTCATGAGACAGAATATTTTCTATCAAAATAAATAAATACTGGAAAGAATATTAGTTGGAGGAATATCCTATTGTATGAGATAGGCATACAGTTTATTTTATGAAGTATTTTCAGACTTCTGCTTCCCAAATCTTTAGATGTAAGACTTCTTTACTGACAATTCAGTGAGAGAAAATCTTAATGTTCAATGCCTACTATGATGTGGATAAGAAGTGCAGCATCCAGAAATATAAATATTAATTTGCAGAAAACTATGTGGATTTGCTGAAACATTTTTAATGTGGGAGCTGTGTGTTAGGCATTGGTAAATGAGAACTGAATCCATAATGGCTAGTAAAGGCTCATTTCAAGAAGTACCCTCTAATGAATGCAATAAAAGAAAGCTTCTCACAGAACAATGAGATATTAATGTGGCCTAATTTATTTAGCTCCATTCCATTTGTCTGAAATGACAGACTCTTCTCATCAATGTCTTTTCAAATCACACCTTCTAATTAATTTAGCTTCTTATTAGTCTTTATTTAGAGAATTGTTCATTTTGAGGCAAGCTTCCTGTGTATGTGTGGGAGGAACAGGGAGTTCAAACATTCAAATTACCTTTCTCCCTTTCATACAAAAGCCTAATTCAGAGTCTAGGTGCTTCACATACAATCTGACCATCTGCAATTCTGGGTCTCTGAGAAAGAAAGTGGTTTCATTTATTGTTCAAAATAGTTCTCTTCTATATAGTGATCCAAAGGAAGCAATTTAAATGCAACAAGTTTAATTAGCAAAATATTCTACTGCAATCCTAGTTTTAACACAGTAATTACTTCTGCTCTGATACTACATCTATGCTCCAAAAGGAGAACTGCATCAGATGAGCAGAAAATAAGGGTAAGCATTAATTTGCAAACGTCCATTACTTTCTCTCCTACTTTACAGAGCTAAAAGACTACAAATGGGAACTACTGGCCCAGCTGTTCACTAAACACAAATAATGGCATAAAAGAAAATAAACCAAACCAGGATACAGAAAAAGGGCATTATTAGCCCTCACTGTTAAACACAAATACCTCATTGAAATTAGCCAACTTCTTCTTTCTTCTCCTTTCCAATCCTCCTGTCACTTACAACTGCCAAATTAAGTTAATTCAAATTAAAACCCTACATCTGAATCTAATTTTGCTATTGGAAACTAGGTTTAATTTGGAAACCACACAGACAGATAGGGTTTGGTTTTTTGACATGCCATGTGAAAAGCAGCCTAACAGCAGATTAAAATATTCATCTCTGTTTAAAAACCTGCTGCAGTTGAAAATAAGCAAAGTATATAAATATCAGTCAACTTGTAAATGGATGGATAACAGGAATAGGGTTTTGATTCAGAAAGGAACAGAAGATCATCTCAGTGTTTAGGAACAAGATTGTTCAAAATGAAACATAACCTGACACAGCCAACTGTACTTTGGGATACCACCATTACTGGCTACAAAAATTAGTACAAAATCTATGTTCACATAAACTAATATCCCATATATTTTTTAGAGATAATGTACCTTAAAAATAATTCTAATCTTATTTTAGAGTCCAGAAAAGCATACTCATTCAGCAAAATTGAAAGATTTTTGAATTAAGTATAATTTAAGGATGTCTCCATGGATGTAAGAGCTAATTCACTCACAAACTCCAAAAGAGACCAAACCGTTTTCCCAAACTCAGAGTTTTCAGAAACCTTCAGCCTTTTTCCTTTGAATAGAACAAAACCCATTTAAATTCTAAAATTAACAATTAGCACATGAGCCTGAGCTGCATTATACAATCTATCCAAAAACACTGGGACTACTTAGGGAGAAACTGCAAGTTACTTTGGCTTTTGTACTTGAAATATGGGCATAATAAGCTTTGGAGGGGCTGCAACCACAAATAGCACTGGGCTCTGCTAAATGCAGCACGAGGAGAGAGGAGTGAGAGCAGAATGCCCCAAGGAGTGGTTGGCAAATACCAGCTCTAAAATACAGAGGATCTTTGTGTCGGGGATTACAGTTGGGCTGGAGTCGTGCAAATAATACATTTCATCGTTCAGCTGCTTTTTCTAAAAAAGTAGGAATTTTCCCAGATTTTTCTGTTTGCTTGGGGCTTTCTTTTTTTTTTTTTGTTTTGTTTTGGGTGTGTTTTGACTTTTTAATTATTTTTTTTTTAATTAATAAGGTTTCTGTGGCAAGATGTAAGACCTAAAAAATTAAATTGAGGTTGTGCATTGAATTTTCAGGGTGTCTTTTAAATAAACTTACTTTCAATTACACAGATTGCAGGGCAAGAAAAGGCAAGGGAAAGCCATTTTACCAAGAAAAATTGTCAAAAGTGCCCCTCTTTTACTTTCAAGAAACCTAAATGGTAGATGTGGGGTCGGAAATGGCTTAGATCCAGCACAAAGCTCATTTTTACTTGAAAAACAGATTAAATTAAATTACAGCTAATTTTTAAAATGTCCAGGTTTGTCTACCATGAACTATCCCAGTCACTGTGGGATTTACAGTAAGTCAGTACATGGTGCATCTTTCTGGACCCTGCTGTGCAACCAGCTGGTCTCAAACAGTGAGAGAAATGTCCAAAGCTGGGCACAAAGCAAAAAAGAAAGTGGAAAAGCTCCCAGATTTTACAGAAGATGTATCAGGGCAGAGGAAGTTCAAAGAGTGAGTGATGTTTTAATAACACCATGATCTGTATGCCTATAGCTGCTGAGAGGTTGCTTACACTGAACTTCCACTGAATTCGTGTTAGGAGAGGAAACATAACATGGAAAGGACATCTGCACTTTACACAAGCCCAGAATGAGGGAAGGGTGAGGCTGATCAATAGGGACACATGTTTCTTATTAAGGTGTTATCATTTGCTGTCAGCAAAAAGCAGAAATTTCCATAATAATATCTTAACAGTTATAGTTAGACCAGGGACAATCTGCATTAACAGCGTGCTCATGTTGGCTCTTAGAGAGCTGCTAGATTTGTTTCCAAAGAAGACAATACACCCATACACCCAAGGGAAATAGTGAAATGTTTCTTTATCCATTTGGCTCTTTTGCTGATAGGCTTAATACTTGAGAAGAAACAGAAACAGAAAATTTTACCATCTTGAATTTCAACAAATATTTATGCACTAAAGAGTTAGATGCTAAGATTAAAGGACACAAATTTACTGTAACTCAGATGCCTAATAAGATCTCAGAGTGTCAGACGTCTTTTATTAAAGACAACTTCCTGGAGCATGGTATACATATTTACACTGAATATTTATCAACTTCTAGTGAAAAAATTACAGCTGATAGATTAAACTATGAGCAAGTCAAAACACAGGTTCTGGAAGGCTGATCATTGAGAGAGGTCTAAAAGGAAATGGAAAACACCCATCATTATTCATTATTATTGCCCATTTGTCATGAATTAGTGTATATATGTGACCTACTGATGAAGTACCACATTGTATTCATGATTGATATCCAGGTACTCAATTATGTAATAGGAGACCACAAAAACCTACAGTTTGAAACAGTGTTGAAGAGTTGATTGCACCAGTTTGTTGATTTTGTAAAGGAGATGGGCATCAAGTGCTTAAGAGATACTAAAAAAATCCTTGGAAACTTGTGCTGAGTGTCAACCTTCACCTTGAAGACAACACTATTTGTTGGGCAACTGATTCATGAAGTTCTTTATAGGCAGTCATTCCTCAAAACAAAACCAAAACCAAACCAAACCAAACAAAAAAAAAAAAAAAAAAACCAAAAAAAAAACCCCAAAAAAAAAAACCAAAAAAAAAACCCCAAAAAAAAAAACCCAAAAAAACCCCCAAAACCCTATCCTTGGCAAGAGAAAAGTATCCCATCCTGGAACCATTATGTATGCCTAATCTGGTGACTGAAGCTAATATGTATCCAAGACATGGCACAATTTTGAGTAATACCACCAAAAAATTCTTGCTGAGTGTCTTTTGCTAGTGAGCAAAGGTCTGAAGACTGGTAGAGATACTGGAGTTTGTCTGCAGGCAGCTGAAAGCTTGATATATGTAAATTAAAAGATTGTGCTGTGCAGTGATTAATTATTTAGATCTGCATGCAGTGAAACTTTCACATGGCACTGACAAGTGACCTTTGCAAAGGAGCCTTTAAGCAGATCCTTTGAAGCACCTGGTTCTTCTGCTCTTCAAACTCCTGCAGCAGCCAGAAAGGAGCAGCTCTCCAGACAGTGTCAGTAGTCACACTTCAGCTTCCTCACACTAATTACCTGACAATTGATAACAAATTAAAGTAAAGCTCTGTATAAAATTCAAGTTTTGTCCCATACTGCAGTCATTGTGCTCAGTTCCGGTAAAAAAGAAAGTCCACAGGCCCAGTGGTGTGTGTCAAATGGCAACTTCTGCCACCTCGGCTTGCATCATTTGTGCACTTGCAGTTAATGAGAAAACCTACTGTAATGTTTTCAATGGGCATCATTCTCCAGCAACTTAACCTCCTGTAAGAAAAGAATCTTTTCTTCTCACTGAATATGGACATCACTTCACACTCCTTCCCCTAGCTAGTAGTTTAAGGTGCTATAAGGTCCAGGACTAATAAAAAGGTCAGTGTTACAACCCCCAGTAAGAGCCTGAATTGCCTACTGGAGAGATTAAATCCTTTTCCAATGGGAAGCATAATATTTGCATCTCAAAAGTCTCAAGACACTGAACTTCAAGGTCACAGATGTTAAATGTTTAGGAAGTATGAAGGAGATTGTTAGAGTATTTTATTCTTCTCTCCCTGCTGCTTCCCATAGTATGGATTTCCTTTCAAAATCCCTTTTCAAAAATTAAAAAGAAAAAAAATTAATGTTACTGTTCTTTGAAGAGGATGTTAAGTTGTATGCCGGGAAGCTTTCTTCAAAAGATATAGTCCACAAATCCACATTCAACATTTACAAATAAAGTCTTCAGCAAACAACACATTTTTAACATTCTATCTATTAAAAAACATTTTTTCATAACTTATATCTCTACTTTTATATTCACTTAGCAAGTAAGGTAGAGATAATACAGATAGAGCAGCAATGGCTTCCACAGTGTCATTTCTCATACAATGTTTTGGAAACATGAGTCCAGCGCTTCCAGCAGCAAATCCTGCAGTGGTTGAGCAGAAAAGCTGCTGTTTGCAATCAGGGGGAGAGCAGCTTTCTGATGGGCAACCTCCTTCTGCTCAACTTTTAAAACCTTTTTGTCATTTTATTTTGCTTATCTCCCTGGTTGTTTTCCTCAGTGGCCCCTGGTTGTTCCCGTTTCAGAGCAGTAATAGTGGCATCTAGTGGACAGGGATCAGTCCTGGAGCACAGCTGCTCACCCCCTGAATTCCCTGCTTCCAGATCCATCTGGCTTATCCCAGTAGAGAACCAAGCACTTCCAGCCACCCTCCACCCGCGCTGTCCTTCCCTGTCCTAATGGCTGACAGGCAGGTGGAAGACTTGAAGGCAGCTATTTAAAATTAAGAGATATGATTTTAAAATTAAAGGCTACCGTATTTGTTTGTAGAAGTAAGGAATGATAAAGACAAGTAAGGAAAGTGCATTGAAACAGTTTAACAAGAGTATGCGGTGGCATACTGCTTTTGCTGCTGTGTGAGGCACAAAACATTATGCAATAAAAGTAAATCCTCAATTTCAAGGAAAACACAGCATATTTTTGTAGATCCATTTTGCAAATATAATATAAACACCATAAAATGCAGAAAACAATGAATTAGGACATTCTAAACATGAAATTTTTTTATCCAACAAAAAAAATTGCCATGTAGTGGATAACTAAGAGTCCAGTAAATCCACTCTTCCTCAGCTACTGAATAAACTGCTGCCTGGAAGGCAAAGGTAACTTTAAAAAAATTCTGCTGCAATCAAGATCACCAAACAGTCCTATAAAAGAACTCTTACAAGATTTAATACCTCTTCTCACCTCTCTGGAGTCAGATATTTAAGAAAAAAGGCGGATATCTGGTCTACTTTGAAAAATTCCCCAAACCTAAAACCCCTGAATATTTCTGCTGATTAAAAGAATTGGGGAAGATGTTAGTGTTCATGTTAAAAGATAAAAGCTAACATTAACAGCAGCATTAGTTAGCTGTTGTGCAAATACTGGGATAGGGCTGGGATTTGCAAAGCTCCACATCATTCTGAGGCATGAATAGTTCCTCTGGGCATTATGGTCTCCTTGTCTCAAGGAGTAATTCTGACTGCAAGTTCTGGAGGACTCAGTCCTTCCTTTAAAAAAGGAAAAAATATATAATCTTCAACAGAAGAGAAATATAATTTCAGTAACTACTTCTATGTTAATCTGCTAATTTAGGTGCTGGATTGTACAATCCTAAATCATTATGCACACTTAGAGATTTTTTTTTTTAAATTACAACAGAAATATGTAAATTTTAGAGAAAGTAACTAAAAAAATCCTCAGTACACCAAAAGGAGGGAAGGAAAGGCCTGTGAAAAACTGAGTTAGAGGCTAACAAATCAAGAAGAGAGCAGGCTTGCCATGAAGTGCTGCCTGCTTCCAAAAAGCCCCACAGTTATTCAGCTAAGAGAATGAAAGGTCCAGATTTCAATGCCTACTTTATTCTGAATTCTGTGATTCAGAGCACAGAAATGAAGCTTAACAGGTCATACTTAGACCTTGCAAACACTGAAATAATGGCCCTGCCTTGGGAGGAGAGGGCAGGAGGGACTTTAAGGAAAGGAAAAAGTGGATATGAAAAGAAAGCAAGTCTTAACATTTTGCTGCGAGAGCTAATGTTCAAGCTGAATAATGCTTCAATAACTTGGTACTTCTTAGAGAATCAAATTTGAACTTTCCACAGCTCAGGTAACTACATGGCATGAAAGTCATGTTTTGGCTCTGTGATGAGGATAATAAAGGATCAGAAAATAGTGACTGAATCAACATCTTCCACATCCAGATAACCACTACAGTCTGTAAGCCATGGAACCATCTGCCTCTAATTCTGATCAGAGGCAAATCCAGAAAACCTTTGAGGAAAAAAGCCCAAGAAATTCTAATTGTAATATGTTGAGAGGGCTTTTCTAAGCAAAGCTATGCCTTCAGAATTAGCTGTGATGCTTCTAAGAAAATAGAGCTTGCAATCAAAATTCTCTAAGCAGCAACTCCCTTTCTGGTCAATACTGGTAGTAAAGAGAAAAGGGAGGAAAGATTTGAACATATAAATCCTCCTCCAAGAGGATAAATACTGTAAATTCAAGTATAAATCAAGTATTAGTAGGGTTACAATAAAGCTATCTTTTCCTTTAACACGTTTAGCTACAGGACTGCAAGATTAACATATAGGTTTACCATACATTGCTATCTCAATACTGAGAAATCTAAGCCATGTGCCCTCCCCTGTTTAGAAAAAACCTTTTTTCCTAGAAAAAAAGACAGAATTCTGCATCAAATTCTGACCATGTCATTATCAGAAAGATATGAATAAACTAGAGAAGTTCAGAGAAAAATGAAAGAAAGGAGGCAGTCACATAGAGCCTTAAGCATTGAACTACCTGATTCTTTACAAGAAACACTAAATGTTTATGCAACCTAGTTGATTAATTATTTATTACATTATTGGGAGAAATGGAGTGAAGAGACAAAAATGAACATTCTGAATCAGAACAAGTTTCAAGCAGGGCGAAACTATTCTGGAGCTGTTCAGCTCCCTCCTGGAAGAGTAATGGAACTCCTATTGCTTGCACTGTTTAAAATTAAGCCAGAGCAACAAGGAATGGTGAACAACTGAAAATCAACAATTTTTTTTTAAAATGTACCCAATATGCATTTATGAACAGAGGTTACTGGAGGGACTAAGAATTTATTTATGGAATCAATGAGATGCAAATATACTAATGCTTATTTATGTACACTAATTTTCCAAGTATCACTGAGATGTACTTCAGTCACTTCAAGGATCCCCATTACATTTTCGGTTGATGCCAAGAACCACTTTGGTGCTGGCAATGTCTTCACTGTGTGATCAGACTGTAGCTGCTCTTGCATCTGTATTCCCAAGGCAAAAATAACTCTGAAACATGTTCAGCAAAATGCATTTCTGCATTAATTTTAATTTTGTATTAAAAACAAAGTAGTGAAAGTTTTAACTTGTCCTAAGTGCCAAGAGCTTGTGTTTTAAGAGTTAGTTATTATGTGTTTGCAGGAGACTCTGCTCTTGTGAAAACATGACTAATGACCATTCCATTCATATTCACCAGCTGCACTGTCTAACAGAGCAAACTAGGTTTATTTCTGTCCTTTGCCAAACTAGAAGCTTTCTAGATCTTTGCAGGACAATATATACTGTGACAGCAGACTGCTTTTGTAAGCTGAGTCACTGAATTTATTCCTAAATGGAGCTGACTTCAAACGTGCATGGAATTATAGTAATAAAGATCTCCATCTTTTTCCCTAGCTACAAAATATTTTTTTTAAATTATGGAAAATTATGTTATGCGAACCTGAAAGCATCAGCAGAAAAATTAAATGTGATGCTTTGGGGAGGGGATGGGGAGGGGCAGGGAGGAGAAATCCTTATTAACAAGGATAACTTCAGAGTGCTGCACCCTGGGGTCTGATTAAAACTGTTTGGAGCTATCTCAGAAATCTCTACACCTTGCTCATGTCTGTACTGCACCTACAGAAGCCACAGCACATCAAGCTGCCTCTGGCAGCTTATGCTTGGGCACTAGAACAGCCAAGCACCTCACTCAAACTTTGACCTCAGGAAGCCAACAGTTTCAACTGAACCGTTTGAAGACCATGAAAAATCTGAGTTTTCAAGAAAACTGTGCTTTGAAATAGCTAAATATCATACTACATACCTCAGACCACCTCTCAGAAGCTGCATCCAGAAAAGTTATTTCTATTACAACTAATTTGAGGTCCTGACACCGCTTTTCCCCAACTGTGTGACAGACCCAGAGCACTGCCTGCAGCTTTGCTGATGGCATCAGGTGAAGGGCAGCACATGTTACAGCCCTCCTTGCCTGAGTCAAACCCCAGTGTTCAGCCAGAGACACTGTGAGGGCAAAAGCACAAAGAAGGGCTGGGGATATATGGAACATAACAGCAATAAGTGGGAACAAGGAGGCGACATCATTCAGTGTACAGCAATGGTAAAGTCAGCATGGCAATGCAGAGTTCTGGAGTCCTCTGAAGATGAACGATAAATTTTGGAAAGGGCATTGAGAGAGGCAAAGGAGATTATTTATGGGCTGGAAAAAGCCCTATGGTGAAATGCCTTTTCCAGCACAGAAGTCCCCAGCACAGCAGATGATCTTTTGTCTCTAAGTAAGCCTGCAGACAGATGGACTGATACAGAAACAGGGATCAGGAACAGGGCTGGGAGCAGTTTTAGAAATATTTATTCTCCTCAATTTTGTGTGCTACTATTCAAAATAACTTTTAAGGCCAGAAATATCTGAAATTATGACAAAAAGGGATCTGAAAAGCAAGATTTATTTTGCTTTTGCAATGTGTACAGAGACCCCGTCAATATATGTGATATGTGCAACCCCAAATTGCTTCCTATTTTACCCACAGAATACATACAACTCACACACAAAATACCTAACATTTGTGAATACCTATAAGTTGTAATGGGCTTTTTAAAATACAGTATACAATTAAAACCCATTCTTTACCAGGACTTTGGAGGCTGGATTTAAGCTGCTCACCCTCTTAGAATATCCTGCAACTGGAGTGGTTAAGTACAGAAGTTGTAGACTCAGCACATATATTTAAAAGAAGATAGAAGAAATAAAAAATAATTTTGAACAAAGTACTCATGCTACAAAAGGAAGAAAAAAGCATTCATCAAAGATACAAAATAAAAAACTTGAAAGCCAGGAGTTTAGAATCAGCAAAATAACCCAGTGAAATAATATTTTACATCAACCTGTATCTCTCTAAATGTCTTCTTGATACTACACTGCTTATGAGGTGCCAGATTCTTGGAGTAACAAAACCACACAGAAAATACTAACTCTGTTGTTGCTTCCTCCATTCCAGCAGAATGCTCTTCCAGCAGAAGCCATCACTGGTTTTTAGGATGTTTTGATAGATCTAACAGAAAGGGGTTGCAATCCTACTTGAAGGAAAATGCCTCTACCCAAAACCTACTATTCTGAAGCTTCTGCTGCATTATTTACAACAATCACACACATTTAAATAATACTGCTGAACTTAGGACATTTATTAGATGGATAAATATTCACCAAGATCTCGCTGCACACAGATGACTTTTCTTAAGCATGTCAACTCAAGAGTTTCACTCTTTTGCCAGTGCTTTGTCATTCCCCACTTATCCAACAACCAGCCCAGCCTGTGCTCCTGTTCTGGCCAACAGAGAGGTTTGGAAAGGGCCAGCAGATCCAGGGTGGTGGTGTGGGCATTACCAGAGACCTCTCCAAGGTCAAAAACACAAACAGAACTGCAGACTCACTTATGAAAGCAAAGGGATAAGCCAATATTTTTTAAATGGGAAAGGAAACAGAAATGCAAATCTTGAGGAAGGAAAAAGTCACCAGCTTCTCTCCGTAGTCATATTTCAGCACTAATTTTCCAGTCAGCAACAATGCTTCTGTCATTAAATGTAATGTGGATATACTGGAACAAGAATGATTTCCAAGCCATGTACAGACAGAAGCAGATTTAGATGTATGCAGTGTTTTGGTTTAATATACAATAGCATTTTCTCTAAAGACATCAACCGAAATAGTCAGTTTTTATTTTTTAATCCAACTTCTGCATGCCTCGTAGCTGCAGTGATTTTACTTTGTAGCTCATGTATTCTTCCAGTGTCACTGAGAACAGCAGCAAGAGAAAACTGTTACTAATACTTGCTACTACCTTCAGTGTTTAAGAACATTCAGTGTAGCAACAGGACATCCCATTTCTCTCACATCTGGAGCACCACTCTTTCAAATAAAAATTTTCATCCCCAAGCCAAGGAACTACAGTCTGTTAAAACAACCTGCAAATTTTAATAAATTCAAGATTTTAACGTCAGCACCCGAAGTGTTTTGCACAAATTTCATTTGCCGCAAAGTTCATATTCTGCCTAAACCACTGACTGCTGTCATATTTGGTGCAACTTGTTATGGGTGGAAAGATAAGCAGCAGGGCAGCAAAAAGAGGAGGTTTATCTCTGGCAGCTAATCTCCTCAATCAACAGCACTCAGCTCTGCTTAACAGCCGTTGCCAAGGAACGGGGACCAGCTTTTCTTATCGGCTTCATAATGTTTCATTGACTATTCAGACTAGAATAGAAAGCTGTGACACTCAGGGTTATAAGCAGCACAAAATGAAAATGGCATATTATGTGGTATGAAGAAGAGAAGTCTTTTAGCCCTCACCTTATCTGGACAGTGACTGTTACTCAAAAAAAAGAAAAAACAAAAAGAAAGAAAAAAAAAATCATCTGTCATTTTCTGCTCTGCTTGTTTTAATATCACAAAACAAACGGAAAAATATACCTACATAAATAAGATTACTTTTTTAACACTGATGGCAGGTCCTCAGCAATTCACTGACATCACTGATACCTCTTATACAGTAAGACAAGGGTTGTGTAGACCCCCTATTACATTACTGAAAAGCAAGTGTTGGCTGCTTATTCTAAAGCTATTGCAGCAACTTGGATGCTTTGAGGGACTTCTTCTCATAGGAACAGAGATGTTCCTCAAACCTTGATAATCATGACCAGATTAAGAAAATCCAAGCAAAACTCACAACACTTCTTTTAGAGTATCACTTCTCTTCTCTCTTCATTTCTGCACAGATTTTGATTTTCAGGCTTAATATTGATACTCCTCATGTACTTGAACAGGAATAAAAAGGCCTTATTCCATCTCTTCTGATTATGAATTTTTAGTATAATAACCCTTCCTGAGTATCTAGTTACTAAAATTTAAATCTGGGGCGATCTAGATTCATGATAAATTGTCATTGTATTTGCATCTTATAATCAGCGTACACAGAGTATCATTATGCACCACATGAAAAAGTGGTAAATAAGTAAAAGATGCTTAGACACTTTCACTGCATCAGAATGAATCACCTAATGAAGTACATCCAAAATTAGAAAAGAAATGTGTTTACCTTTTTTCTATCCCAAAGAAAGACTAACCATCTTCAAGATGCTCAAGCAGGCTATGAGCTCTCATATTTATTATAGATGTCCAGAAACTGAAAGGAATATCCTGGAACAAATTTTACAGCCATGGAATTCTCTACTTTTCACATGAAGTTTAGGCATGGACTTAAGACAAATATTCATAAGCATTTAAGGCTGCAAGTACTTCTGAAGGACGTCAAGTTACCCAGTCTCTTTCTGTACAAGCTCCAATGCACCCAGTTACTATTCAAGATATGCCTAAATTTCTATTTATTGCAAGCCTCCCAGGGGCTACTGGGAACATTTTTATGCTTAAACATAACTATTTGCTTAAGCAGTTGTCTTCACTGAAGCTTCAGACTAGCACTGCTCTCTTGTTTTTTTCACAGTTTTAGGAAAAAATGCAAAAAACTACAAGCATTTGCAAAATGCTTCTAGGATCATACCACACCCTTCAGGAAATGTTAAAGCTTTTCTGTAACACAGAGACTGTGGGATGAAGATGTACTGAGGTAGAAACACAGTTTTATTGGCACTGAAGCTTCCTCTGCAAATGTGATTTCAAAGCACTGCCTGTGCTTGGTTGAGGTGTTTTGTGTGGTTATGGTACAGTGGGTTGGGACTGGGCTCTTACATTCAGGCTGGGATAGATTAATTCATTTCACAAAGGCATAATTGTTGTCCATTCAGTGAAAAATGGCTTCTGAAATATCCTCCCAAAGCTCACCACACTCATACTAGTAAACCTGCAGTTTTATCTAGACAATGTCCTTAGATTATCTGGTGCAGGCTTATCAACTTCTCTACTTCATTTCCTTCAATTTTTTATTATTAATGAGAACAGACAATTTTCAAATAAGTAAAAGTATTCTTTCTAATAACAAACAAAGGCAGCATTTCTTTTCATAGTAAATGGCCTAATTTTTATAAAAAAGTGTTTTTAAGTCTGACATATCTTACCAAACTTTGCATACAAGATTGGACAAGTAATTTAGGGGTATATTTGTGACAGATTTACTCCAAAGATACCAAAGAAGCACATGCTGTAGGTGATTTGGCTAAATTAAAATCTAAGTCAATAAATTGAAGAGATAAGTGCCTTTATATGAATAAAAGCATGAGGCTGAGATGGCTGGATTAACCATAACAAAAGAACAACAAAAAAACTTCATGGATTCAGCCTTACCTGAGGTGCTTCTATCACTTTGCATCCAGTTTGGGTTTTTAGCTAATGAACACTAAGAGGAGGTCTTGCACCTATTTCAACTTGCTTGACTACAATCATAAAGAGAACATTCAAGTAGAGAGGTACTGGATTTTCTTCTATCAGTCAAATAAGTAAAATCATAAACTTGAATCTATTGCTTTATCATTAATCAAATATATTTGAAATTACTACTGTTTAAATAATTTGGTTTTATTTATGTCTAATTTTTGGTGTGAAAACACCAAAATATGTTTTCAAATAGTTTTGTTTCACAATACCTCCATGAAGATATATAAACCATAGGGAAAAAAAAAAAAAAACTGGGCACATCGTTAATTTTGGTTCTTCAGACTTTTGCTTTTTGCACTGAGACAGGGAGTGACTGTGAAAATCTTGGTCATGGGGAGCTGACAAGCTTCATTGGAAGCAAATGATGGTACAGACTGAAAGAAGCAGGATGTGTTTCATCTCTTCAGCTCAGAGCAAATGCAGCCTGAGAGAGGAGAGGCCTCTTCAGCCATGACCACACAGTGCCACACATAAAACCCTGCAGGTGATTGCAAGACTCAAGTTTCAAGTCCCACCAAGAATGGGTCCCGTCCTGGGGCCAAGTGCTGTCATGGAAGGATGGATACATCCTGAAGTTGTTTTTTAAAATACTACTGCCAGAAAAACAACTACTTCTTTGGCAGTTCATAAAGAGCATTGTATCTCAAAAATCCATTTAAATTTCTTTGAACAATGTATAATTGTTTCCTCACTCTTGTGCCATATCAGTAGTGACATTCCATTTGAACGTTCACATAGGGATCCCTAAGGGCCAGGTCTTAAAAGCTGAACACAGACACTTAAGGAGCAAAGGAATAAAATTATCAGATAAGCACAGACATGGAGATTCACAATTCTGTGTGTGCATAAAATCAGTCCTACAGATTGTGTCACAGGCAAGTAAATACTAACTGCAAATGCAGATACGGGAAGCATTTCCATATTCTACCCATGGAAGATGGGTAGACCAAAACCAGGTTTGCTGTTGTTTTGACTTCTGTCTGGTAGAGATTCTGTTCCAAAACTGTAATTTTAAAATCCCTGTTGTGGTGTTTCTGTCCTTTCGTGGTTTTGGTATCTGAATTAGAAAAAAAGAGGAAGGAATTGCCTGTATAGAAACTAATAGTACTAAACAGAGTGGAATAAAAATTTTGCAAAATAACTTGGAAGAAAACTTACTTCATCTCAAGTGTAAAATATTATACTCAAACCCAACAGTAATTACAGAGATGTACAGTTTTCACACAGATCCATCATTAGACATCATTCAAGCAGAAGCATTAGAAGTGCCCTCTTACCCACAGGCAATACCTTGTGTTAAGCTGCCTTCCTACATTTAAGGAATTGATTTTAACAGCACTCTAGGTTTGTGGGTTTTTTTCTCCTTTGCTTTTTTTTTTTTTTTTTTTTTTTTTTTTTTTTTTTTTTTGTGTAAGAAGGCTTCAGAATAATTTCTACAAAACCAACATGGATCATCTTTAATTACTGCATTGCAACCATGGCTATTTAAAAACCCAGTCTCAGCAAAGTAGATGACAAACATTAATGAGCAGTAATGCACACATGGTATTGTAAATGGAAGGATAATGAAAGCAATTTATTTGAAAATTAAAATATGATTAAGAATGGCAGTCTGTACTAGGACCCAGATGCCAACAGAAAGCAACCAATGTGCAAGCAGACTGTCATTAATTCAGGAACCATACGAAATTGCTTTAATTTCTTCGACAGTTTTTAATATAAAGTATCTTAACTAATAGGCAGCACATATACCCTGGAAGCCACAAGACCTATGGAGATTTTTAGAAGAAATTAAGAACAGCACAGGGAAAGACTGTCCAAGAGACTCTCCAAGAGAGAGAGAGGAATACATTTGAAGTAATTTCTGATTTCAGGAAGGATGAATTACACTCTGCATAAGTGCCTCTCTTGCCTGTGAAGTTCTTAGCTCACACTCAGCAGAGAGCCTGAAGTGAGGTCAGATGAACCTGGAGCAGATGTCCCAAGCAGGTGCTCACATCAGCACCTGAACAGGAACAGGAAGGGGGTAAGCCCAAAAAGCAGGTGCACTGACTTAGCTAAATGCATGCAGAGGAAGTCTAGAAGCAATTTGGCCGCAGTACTTTGCTCCTTCACATGTGTAAAAAAGCCCTTCTGAGATTATGCATGTATGTTCAGGATCTAATTTGGTTCCATCTGCACTGTGTGGAATGCTAGTTCAAGTGTCCACCACTTCAAGGACCTCTGAACTTTTCTCAAATCCGAGTATAAAATACCTTGAAAAAATGAATTATTATTATGTATTAAAGTGAAAATGCTCTTTTCTTTTCTGAAGTATGTGCCTACCCCAAGTTGACAGACACAACAGCAAACCACACTCAGAAGACTGCTATTAAGTTGTCACATATACTCCTATTTAAGCATTCAAGTTTGAAAATGTCAACTACAATAACTTCCTCAGAGACAATATGTCAGACGAGCTTGAGTTCCACGGCCAAGTACTAGACTGTATGTCTCCAAGACCTACAAATATATCAGGGTGCATGGAAAAATTCATTCAGAATTGTTTCTCTTTTATAACAGGTCTGATTAAAACAAGTTAGAGCTCTGCTAAACAAAGCCAAAGGACTGCTCCATCTCAAGGGTACTGAGCCCACTGTTTTTGCTCCAGATGCAGCAGGTCAGGTATGGAACATTATCAGTCCAATTTCAGAAATTAAAGAGAGACGTTTGGATAGCTGTTCTCAGGAAAATCAAGCTCCTGCTAAGACACACCTTCTGTTACAAAAATCCACTTCATAAATGTATTAACCTGGACCTAACACAGCACAACCAGCTGCTCAAAACAGACAATTATACCTGGAGTGCTGTGTGCACTTCTGGGCCCCAGAACTTAAGAAGGATGTGAAGGTCCTTGAATGCATCCAAAGGAGGGCAAAAAAGCTGGCAAAAGGGCTGGAAGGCGTTTCTTATGAGGAGCAGAGAAAGGCTTTGGGTCACCTCAAAGGGTGACCTTGTTCTCTACCGCTTCCTGACAAGGGGAATTGGAAAGGAACTTGCTGGGACCCAGCAATGGGATGCGTGGGAATGGTTCAAAACTGTACCAGGGAGGGTTAGAGTGGACATTGGGAACCATTTCTTTGCTGAGAGGGTGGCCAAGCACTGGAACAGGCTCCCTAGAGAGTTGGCTGGTGCTCCAGGCCTGTCAGTGTTTAAGAGGCATTTGGACAATGCCCTTAACAACTTGTTTGGTTTTACTTCTGATCAGCCCTGAAGGGGTCAGAGAGCTGGACTGGATGATCCTGTAAGTCCCTTCCAACTGAAATATCCTATTTTAAGCTCGACAGCAGAACAGAATACTCTGCTGCTATGAACAGCATTTTGTTGTCTATCTACTGAAATGCTTGTACAGTATTCACAAGATATGTAGAGTATGGAAAATCAAGGTAATCAATCAATAGCATCTTTCATGATCCTCTTTCTTGAATAAGATTTTATTTTATGGACATAAATCATTTATTCCCCCAACAAACCAGAAAAAAACCAAATTTCATCAATATGGCTCCCAAGAAATGCTATTTTCTACTCTCTCTAAGGTATGAGGAGAACTTCTTATGCACAGTAAACATAAATGCTCCTATCAAGGATGTAGACTATTGAACACTGCAGACATATTCCATCCATTTTTGTCCTGGATATGACAATGTATGTATTTATTATAATTGCAGAAATAAATATTTAATTATTTAAAACAAAACTGGCAAGATTTTAAGGGTAAGAGAGGTACCCCAGCTGAGCTGCACTGGTATCTTCTCACCACTAACAGTACAGAAAAGACAAAGAAAACAGTTTTATCTGCAGAACTCCTTGTATTAACAAAAGGCTACTCCCTGGCCAGAACAGATATTCTGGCCCCACACCTCTTTTTTTCTTCTTTCTCTACTATTGCATTGCCTTAGGTATTACTAAATTTTACAAAGATTCCTAGAATTTTCAGCTTCTAATTATTTCTTTTCTGTCAGTCAAGCCAATCACTCATATCTTCTCAAAAACTGCTTCGATCTCTGTTCGAACAATGCCACTTTTGGGTAGGTGACAAGGGCTAATCATTAATGAAAAAAATATAAATAGAACCAATGGCTGCTTAAAACTATATTTTAATCCTTAGGAAATCCACTGGGATATTAACAAAAGATGGTTTTGTCTGCAAAAAGGCATTAACATAGCCATTTATAAAACTAATAGGAAAGCGAGCAGTGCTCCAGTAATAATGAAAGTACACTGCAGAATAACATTATGGAAATAGGATACCAAATTGAAGAATTGACCTTGGGGCCTTGGCTTATCCTGGATGAAGATGACTTGTGAAATGAAAATTTGGCTGTAATTTGCTCTTGCTTTCCCTAAAAGGTTGAAGGCATTTCTATTTCAAATGAATAAAATGACTGTTAATTTCCTAGCATTAAGCAGGATATTCTTAAATATAGATATTTAAGGGTTTTGAAATATATTTTCAAGTCTTATTCTTAGAAAACTTGAACTGGTTTTCTTTGATTTCTACCATAGTCAATTTCTAACAGTTAATTTTTAAATCACTTCAGGGAGAAATGTGTGCTACAGCTAAATCAGTTGGATGCACTAAAGTATCAAGTGTTTATTCTTAACAGGATACATTGGTCTGAGCATTTGATATTATAAGTGAACATGAAATACAGAACATGAATATATTCCTTCAAATAATCATATCACTTTCAAATAATGGTAAAAAATAATTATCTGTTACAGAAGACAACAACAGCTAAAAATATGAGCTTGATAGCTTTGTTTAACATGAGACATTAAATTTTGGGCACTCCATTTCAGGGAATGGGAAAAAGTCACAATATGGTGGCTGAAGCCAGAACTGAAATAATTCAGAACAAAGCAGAACTCACAGGAGATAATACTATATGCAAAGTCAAAAATTTGCATAAAGTACTGTTTGTGAAGGTAGAAGGCATATATCAAATACCACCAAGAATCACAAAGGAGAGGAACATGTGCCGTAAGATCCATGAGTCTTAAAGTGTGCCTTTTACCTCAGTAATTTTAATTATTGGTATTACTGTAGTGCTTAGCATCCTCAATAATTGTTCAGGGAATATGTTTAAAATACAAATATACAACAAAAAAACCCACCATCTCTATATATTGACATATAACTGTATGTGTATGTCTCTCTCTCTATATATATATAGACATAAACATTTATAACATAAATATGTATTTTGCGTATTACATACCCACATGAAATAAAATAACAATCTAAAATACTCTCCCCCAAGGAGTACTTATGGCATTCAGACACAGATCCATGAAGAAGAGCTTGGCAGAATGGCAAGTTACACTAAACACAATCCAGTTCCCAGAGCATACTTTGTATGCTCCACAGAGGAGCATTTCAAGAAGGAATCTGAAGGACATCTTTAAGTCAGCTCATGAATGGTTACAAACAGCATCTGTCAAACATGGTGGGTATGAGAGAGAAGGGCAAAGGTGCTTATTTGAAAATGAATAGAAAGAAATCTTGAAGTAACTGGTAAATCACAAAAAGGAATTAAAACCTGTATTGCTTATTTTATAAAAGAAACCTAATACATTCAGAGTCTGTATTCAATATAAGAAAAAATTCTCAAATCACATGTCTAAACACAAAGAATTTAAATTTGTTATTTTACCAAATCTCAAATTAAAAAAAAAAAAAAGAAAAATTAACAAATTAGCAACCTCTTACGAGATCTTGCTATTCAGTATTTTCATTTGTTCACTAAAGTGGAATCAAGCGCAAACAGTGAAAACCTTTCAGAAAACCATGATTTGTAGGACAATAATATTCAGTAGGAACTTACCAAACTCTCTTAAAAATTTTTTTTTTCTTGTTTCATTCCACAGTGGATTAATATTTGACCTACTGTTTTACACCAATGATAACTGGATAGTTCATGGGCTACAGCATTTCAAGGCACACCTGCAGGAGTCAGTGCACCTCTGGCTGGCTTTGCTTGGAGACCACACAGAGAGTCCCAGGCATTTCTGTAGCCCCTATGGCCATGTATTTTAGGAAGAGAGTATAAACAGCAGTGGATATTGATTCTCTCCAGAATGTTTTCCTTGAAACATAGAAGCCTCTCACAAGTACCTGACAGCATTAACAGAAGTGAAATTTTGTGTAACAGGCAGTTTAGCAACTAAGTTTAAAGCCAAGCATAGGATGAGAAAAGTGAAAGGAGTTTCCTTTGTCTTGCATATAACACATTGCCTCTGATACAAAAATATAGCAAGCTTCACCTTCTCACTGTTTTGTTCAAAGTTCCTATCTGGAAGGTGGCTCCAGAGCCCAATATCTTGGAAGAATCCTCTAAGTCTGGCTGTGAAACTACCCATGAATCATTAGTTCTAATGCTAATGCTGGCCTTAAACAAACCTCTTATCTCCCTGGTCCTTTATCAGCCACAGACTGACAGATATCAGCTCATTCATCCTGTATCTGGTATCATCTCTCAAGGTGTAATGTTCAAGGCTAACTAGGATGCCCTCCTCCAGCTTCCTCATTGATTAGAGACTTCACTCTCTAACCTTATCAACAGCCTTTGTTTTCCTATCCTCCAGCTTCAACTAAACTTTCTTCAATACATTTAAAAGAAAATGTCCATATGGGTATTACAGGTGATGTTTTGTTAATGTTATGCACATTGTTACTTGTTTCTCTCTTCCTCCATGTCCTGGATAGATGCATTTGAAAAATGTTCATAGTCTTTCATAATAACACTAGTAGTAAATAAATGAAAATTACATACAAGCCCATCTCTCCCACCATTTACAACTGGGAATGCTCTAATAATAGTCAAATGTTTAGTCCCTAGCTGTACATATGAATAGTACAGAACTTTCATTCTGTACTATTCATATGAGTTTATCATTCTACTTCTCACAGGTGCACATTCTTTTCATTGTAATATCCTTTTTTTTATCAAGAAAGAAGCACTGTTTCCAGACAGTACTATATTAATATTGGCCCTAAAGTCAATGGTAAGAATATAAAGAGATCTTTTAGAAAATCAATTCTTCAGAAATTCTTTTACAAAGCTCAGTCCAAGTACTTCTCTTATTAATACTTCCCATTGACATATTCTATTAAGACATTGTATTCACTTTATACAATTCCTTCAATAGACTTTGTACTCTGAAATTTAAATAAAAGTTTCTTATATAGACCAACCAATGCTCTGCTGACTTCCACTTGATGCCATTGCCTCCCTTTCCTGTCTAGAAACTTAGTTCTCCTCTAAAAACAAGAGGACAAAGCAAAGGAAAGTTTTTCAGGTCATTGGTATGATTCATCTTGGGTAGATTTATATTATTGTCTTCCCCTTTAGCTGAGATGCGATTCCCCAGCTTGTGTTTGCCCTCCAACATTAGCACTACTAACTCTGCTCCACCTGTGCTGCCCTGTTTACAACACCTGCTGCCAGAACCACCTGGAAAGTGCAATGGAGATTATACAGCATCAAGTTCTTTAAATGTGTTTTCCTTTAGTCAGAGTAATTTCTGGTTTTGCCAGTGTTTAGTCATTTCAGTTAATGTCAATCATGATTTTTTTTTTAAAAAAAAGCAGCAGAGCATTAATGGAAACATGGTATTGTCTCCTTTGAAAACCTTCACTGGCATGAAAGCAGTTCAGGTGGCAAATCTGTTGCTGTCTTTTCACCTGGAATATTAACTGCCAATTGGAACTGTAGCTTTGTATATCTCCTGTGCACTTCCATGTTTGGAATAACTATTTCCAGTCCAGATGGATATTTTATTGACATGCAGTCCATAAAACCTCAGCCATTAACTAGACAAAAGAATATATATATATATATATATATAGTATATACACCTTTATTCTGATCATACATGTCTTGACTAGTATTTAGAGGATTGAACAGGAAAGCACTAAGACAGAAAGATCAGAAGAGGTCTGATATGCTACCAATGATTCTTTCAGCAGATTTCACATGCTAAAAGAGAAGCCTAATACATAGATGCCCTGAGGAGATTTTGTGCTTCAAACACAGGCTCTTTCTTACTCAATCAGCAGAAACCTTTCAGTCTTTTCCAAAATACAGCAACTGAGCTGTTGGCAAGAGGAGCTCACAGCTCTGCACACTCACAAGTTGATACCTTCTTTGCAATACTTGCACACCTATTAGTTTTTCAGGAAACCACTACAGCAAAGGATACTACAATGGCGCACATGATTTCTGAACCTCTCTTATATGGCTACACTTAGCATTATGTTAATAATTTCTTCAGAAAACAGATGTAACTATTACAAAACAAGGGCATGCTTGTAGAGAGATATAAATACAGGTATTTCTCATTTCAGTTTATGTAATTCTCTACCAGATAATGGCATTATGTCAAAGAGTTCTTAAAGAAACTCTTCAGTTTTGATTCATGAAACTACAGAACATGCAAATTCCTAAATAGGATTAAAGTATATGAACTCGATCTATCATGTTGCATGATAAAGACCGACAATGTGGTTAGGAAGAAATTTCTGCACTGAAATTAGCATGTGGACTGACAATTGTATTTGTTGAACCTCAAAGCGCTCCCATTTTATTCTATCAGGAGGAGAATTGTTAAAGATAAAAGAATACATCCATTTTTTGCTGGCTTGCAAGTTCAAAGATAACAAACAAATAAAGAAAAAATCCTGCAGTTTGTTAAAAGACTGAGATATAGAATATTTCCTTTCTACTTCAATGTAATAGCATTTTTATTACTAGACTTAAGCTGGAAGTCTAACTAAAACAAAAAAAAAAAACAGAACTGACAAAAATAAATGACAAAAAGCTCTCACTCTTCAGTGTTCAGAAAAGTGAATTAACATATTTATTGAATTACATTGGCAATGAAGACAGCAATATATTGAAATTCATTGATTTTTTTTCTTGACTTAAAAGCAACACAGATGCTTATTACAAAACAGCGGTTCCTCTTCTCATTTTTATCAACCCTTTTTTAACAGCCACTGACATTGACAGTTTCAAGCTTAATTGTACATTCAGCATGTACTGTTAATGACATTAGATAAATGGATCACATCAGAATGCAGTATCGTCAAAAGAGACCACGTGCCAATCTTACAAATTTAAAATCAAACAAGCTACTCTGTAGACCCTGACTCTTCAAGTTGTTTATCAACTGAGTACTAGAGAATATTTTGAATGTCATTATACATCAAAAGATGAAAGATGTGCCTACCACAGCCCATGTTCCATTTATACAATGAAATTTAATTACATGTTATAACTATGCTGTCTTAGAACTACGGTAATTAAAGGGGTACAGTACATTGGTGTTTTATTCATTGTAAGCCCTTATTTTCAGAGGGCTTAACTCAGCCATGCAAATTTACTCCGCTATCAAAGGGAGGAGTCTGTCACAAACACAGCAATGCTTGCTGCCACTACGCTAAAACAGAGTTAAAACTTATTTGCAGCACCATTCTGGATGTTATGAGAATGAGCCTTAACAATCTTTTCCATTGCAATCTATCAGGAATCAGAATAATACCTGTTTAAAATACCAGTTTGTGTTGAGATGAAAGTTTGGTATGTAGTCGTCTAATCAAATCTCTGAGCAAAATACTCTCAGCCTTATGCAAAATATTTCTGCAAGCCCATTATATGCACAAGCAGTGAGTTTCCCAACCACTCTGGATGCAAAAAATCTATGTCCTTAAGCAGCAGGATGTTTGGATAAAATTTTCACCTGTATAGGCAGTTGCAAATTGCAATCCTCTGCATCCACACGGGCATCTGAGCAAGATGGGGTGGCTGAGTGGAGGCAGCTTAATTGGCTGGCCGTGCTCCACAGGAGCAGTGGAGACTGCCTTGGAGACGTGCCGAATTAACACTTCTCACAGAGTTCCCAGTCCTCATTCACTGCTCTATAAAACCAGCCCTGCCACCACAAGGCTCCCAGACACCCCAGATTATGCAGGCTGCCTCTGTGTATGTGAGGTAGCACAGAATTGCCACATCTATCTTCCATGGTGTGTGCAGATACACCATGAAATAAGCACTGTGCTTCCTGCCCAAACTCCCTGTTCGTGGTCTCACTTCTTGGATTTCCAGTGAAAATGAAACAAATTCATAATATCAATTCCCCATAAACTATTCAAGACTCACGTTACCTTCATTAGCCAAACCTAATATTTCACCTGTTCCTAATGCAAGGATATATGAAATGTGTGGGTGAGAAGCTTTCAGAGAATCTAATCTTCCAAGGTTTACAGCTTCCACTCAAGTTATGTAGTGTAAGGTGTGGGGCATTTCTTTGTGTCTGTTGGGCAAATGCATTTTTGTCAAAACATACATATAAAATATAGAAGCACAAAGCATCAATAAAAATCCCTTTATCCTCAATCCACTGAAGGAGGCATATGATTTCCAATAAGCAGTCATCCAGTGTAGCAAAATCCTGTGACAACCAACAAAAGGGGCAATTTAAGGATGGAGCACTGCCTTGCTTCTGCAGATCTAAGACTTATTTTAAGCTTTTTTTCGTGTGCGATCAAATCAGCATCAACCCAATTATGCCTAAGATCTATCTTCTTGTTAGATGGCAGGGTCAGTCACAAATGAGCAGCCTCTTGCAATTTTCCATCAAATCAGCTCTGTAATTTGAGAGCTAATGCAGACATCTCATGAAAACAAATCATCAGAGAGTGTCGGTTCTCCCCCTCCTTCCCAAAATGAAGCGTTCAGAGGGATTTGGGTTTCTCTTTAAAAGCCAGTTCTCATCTCTGTGAAAGCCAAGGCAATCTATAGTAAACAAAAGTCAGTAGTCATTTTTAGACTTCCATGAATATTTCAAATCCCTGTGCACATCTTCTGCAAAAGCTTTCTCACTTTGTTCAGTAAAAGACAGATTATCAACTTTAAGTAAAAAATACACCCTGAAAGTAAAGGTATTTTCAAAAAAAAAAAAAAATTTGCATGAAACTGCAAAATGCAAAGAAGTAAAGGTATTTTCAAAAAAAACCAAAAAAAACCATTTGCATGAAACTGCAAAATGCAAATCTGTTGTCATAAACTTACTTGCTGAGAGCTCAGCACCGTTTAAATAAAAACAGAACCCCAAACCTTTCTATTAAGTGTGCCTCATAATCCATAAATACTGAAAATCCTCAGAAAAGCCTTATTTCTAATGAGGGGAGGAAAACGCTGTGCATAATGAACTACAGACAAACCCAGACTTGAGCTGTTCCAGTCACCCAACCTCTGACTTCTTTCTGACAAACGAAGCCACTGACTCTGTACATCTAAACTGCCAAGGTAAACAGTAGGATGATAAAAAAGATCCCTAAATTATTCAAAGTGGTTTCTGGGCTTCAAAAGACTCCTTAACTTTGTTCCTTTATATATCTACAGCTATTTAAGTTTGCCTGTGGCTCTGACACAGACAGCATTGTGCCTGTGATGTTGAAAGAGAGGAGCAATTCTGTAAGTTTGGGCAGATACTTCTCTGCTGGAGCACAGGTAGAAAGAGATGGCCACTTTGGCAGGAGTTGGGATACAAGGATTGTGACTATAAAGAAGTCATTCCCTTCTGTCTGCTTTTTTATTTCCAGTTTCTCACACACTACAGCACTTCTATGTATGAGCTTGCTAATCTCCAAGGATCAAAAAGTAAGGTGGGATCATGTTTTGGTTGGGAAAAACCTCTCAGATCATTGAGCCCATGCAGGAACGCAGCACTGCCAAGCCCAAGGCCTCACCTGTGCTGAGAAGAGGGGGACAATCACTGTCCTGATCCTGATGGCCACACCATTTCTGATAAAAGCCAGGGTGTCACTGGCCTTCTTGACCACCTGGCTCATGTTCAGGTGCTGTTCAACCCACTGGGCCACTTTTGGCTCTGTCCCCAGCTTGTAGCACTGCCTGGGGTTGTTGTGATACAAGTGCAGAGCCCAGAATTTTGATTTTCTGAGCTTCATACAATTGTCCTCAATCCAGCCTGTCCAGACCCTTCTGCAGAACCTTCCCACCCTCCAGAAGACAACACATCCATCCAATAGGGTATCATTTGCAAACTGACTGAGGGTGTGTGTACTCAGCCCCTCATCCAGATCATTGATACCAATATCAAACAGCACTGAGCCCTGGGGAGCACACTTGTGACCAGCCACCAGCAGCATGTAACTCCATTCCCCACCACTCTGACCACCCAGCCAGTTTTTTACCCAACAAAGACTACACCCCAGCGCAGGCAGCTTCTGCTGGAGAATGCTGTGGGAAACTGCCAAAGGCTTTACTGAAGTCTGGGCAGACACATCTACAGCCTTCCCCTCATCCATACATGGGTCACAATCTCATAGAAGGACATCAGGTTGGTCAAGCAGGACCTGCCTTTCACAAACTCATGTGAGCTGCTTGCCCCTTCTCCCAAATGTCATAAACTCTCCCTTTTTCTTATGAGTTCCAATAAAAACCTCTCTGTTCAGCCAGGCTGGTGTTCCTTACCACCAGCAAAGATCCTCTTATGGCACACTGGGACAGCTGCTCCTGCAACTTCAGGATTTCCTTCCTGGGCCTCTTCGCATTTTGGGACAGTCTTCCACGGGACACTGTCAGCTCCTCTCACAAACAGGATGAAGTCAGCCCTCTGGAAGTCCAAAAGGCAACTATTCTGCTGACTCCCTCCTTGCTTTTTTGAGAATCAAAAATTCATCAGTGCTATTAGCATGTGCTTTGTCTGCTTAATAGCATATAGGCAACACTTCCAAAGGGGGGCTGAGGCTTCTAAGGAGGAAAAAAAGAAGATATCAGAGTCAACATCCTGCCCTAATTCACAGGTCTACTGCTGGTAGAGCCCACAAGTGTTATGCTGCTTTTTTGTGCTTCTCTAATGTCAGCAGCCCCATTCTTAAGAGCAGAACAATAGGCTGACACTGAGCTTAGGCAGGTTTCTAGCACATTGCCTCTTGGATAAAGACATCTTTTTATTCTCATATCTGCAGAAAAGGAAATATCCTTCTAAGGCCTGCCAGCTGCTGGCAAAAGGCTCCAGAGCATACAGCCTTTCATACTGTCTCCCACTGAAGTCAATGGGATCACTCACATGAATGCAAAGTTGCTAAACCAGGCACTCCAGAGGAATTGAAAAGCCATCTGCTAATTAATTTAAAAATCTATTTTCATAAGATATTGAATATACTTTATGTGCTTCTCTGTGTGCTCCTCAGATTTAGATCCCAAAACGCAGAAAAAGGACCAGGACCTGAAAACTGACAGCCAGGGTGAGGATTGGGGCCTCATACCAAGACAGAAAAATGTTAATGCAGAAGCTCATAAAAACTTTATTCACCAGCTAACAACTTGCAATGCAATGTCACCAGTGTAGTCTAGTTTAACAAGAAGTTTCCAGTTTGACCCTAAATTCATTATGTGCACATAATATTCATATCCCTGCTGACACAGGGATAGGAAAAGTGGAATGGCACCACCGTGGATAATTTGGATACCATTGCACTTGGAAAGATCTTGGAAAATCAGTCATGACTCAAGGTCAAATCAGAAGTACAGTCAAGCAAAGGATACGGTGCTTTGCAAAGCAACACACACACTCCCCTCAACTACCATCTATTCCCAATTTCCATATCTACCAAAAAAAAAAAAAAAAAAAAAAAAGGCAAGGGGCAACAAGAGAAAGAAAAAAACCTCCCCCACCCCTCTGGAGGATAAGCATTTTATTTTATTCCAGTTAGAGCCCTTTAAAGCTGGTTTGTTTTTTTTTTCAACAGTGGTCTGGCTCTGTCTCTGCTTCCACTAGCAGTAACATCAGTGAGCTAAGACTTAAAAGAAGTAAAGGTTGCTTTCTCAGATAAAAGGGATTTTCTAATGCCTGGCCTTCTGGATGTTTCTTGTGTAGTTTGGCATTCAGAAATACTGCCTGGTTATTTCTATTCCAGAAATCTTTTATACTTTAGCAAAGATACTGCCATGCTCCACACACTCACTGGATCCTGCATGCTCTTCCTATAACACTGTGATATATTGAGAATAAAAATATTTCTCTGCAAGCCTTATAAACAGGCTTAACTTTTCCAACACATCTGCCCCAGTAAAGTTCACATGCAGTACCTTAGGTAGGTATTAATGTGATGTGATATTGTCTATACAAACACACATTATGTACTGCATAATAACATACCTGGAGATACCATGCACCTTTACCATGATGCAGGCTAACACCCAAATGACATCAGTTTTGGAAATATCAGCTCAGCATCAGCAATATACTAGCTATATGTAAAAATCAAAAGCTTTTAAAAATCAGCTTCTTTGTGGGTCTGCTAAGCTGGACACTGCCGATATCCACCATCCAAAGATTTTGACATATATAGATGACATATGTCAGACCTTTATGTTGTTTATTTTTAAACATAGATTTGAGGTTCTTTTGAAGACTTTAAAGGTTCTTAGTCTGTGACTGTAAAAAGTATTGTAACTAAAATATTTATATTAACTTCTAATGACTTTAATGCTCACGATAATTAATTATTTAGTAATATTTTACGACATACATTTTTCTGAGTTTGTGGCTTGACACACAGGTTAGCGCCATCCATTTGTGATGGTCTCTCTGTCTGCATCCCAGAATTACTCAGTAGCAGCCAAAAGAGGACAAATCACCCAAGTGAAGATGTAGCTGTGGTGCAATTTCCATCATGACTTTATTCATGTGAAATAGGGGCAGGAGGAGAGAAAAAAAAAACAGCAGGAGTTGATATAGCATTTACAGGCAGGGCTGTGCCTGTGCCTGCATTAAAAGTCATGTCTCTATTTCTAGTGCCCTGGATCAAAGCAGATGCTGTCTGACTTGCCATTTATTTATTCACACTGGGTTTCAATCTACAAGGTGCAGCAGGAGCAGAGTACTGGAGGGTTATTTAATGTGGAAGCTGACAAGGCTTCCAGGGAAAAAAAAGTTTCTTATTCAGTAATTAAATCAGTAAGAAGTGTGTTTAAAATTACCCCAAACACACTTCCTTCTCTTAGGTATTTTCATTCTATGTCAGACATCTGACTTTTCTTCTTACACCCAAAATCTTTGAATCAGATTGTGCTGATAAAATCCTGCAATTCTGCAAGGCCCTTTAAAACCAACAAAGCATCACAGAGATTCCCTCTTGCAAGGGCTGAGCCAAGGCTTTCAATGAGGCCCTGACTAATTCCAAATTGGTGAGCAGCAAACTGTGATAAGGGCTGACAATAAGGACTATTGCTACGTGGGGCAGGAAATGCCAAGGTCCTGCCACAAAATCTATTTATTGTACACCTCTCACAGCAAGAGCTGCACCTCAGGAAGACACGAACTTTGACTGCATACTACAAACTACCAAGTAATTGCCATTAAAACTACTTGTGCATTTCATTACACAAACGTATGAGTTCTCAGCACACAAAGATGTAGAATGAGAAATTATCTGTATTGTCCAAATGACAAAGGTGCAGGACTGAGGCCTTTTGATATTATGTTTGAAATGGGGAGAAATATTCTCATGAAAATTCGAAGTTCTCACCTAATGAAATGCAGAGTAAATTATTCTTCTCTTGCATGTTCCTTTTCTATTTTCTTGGAAGATGATGAGAACAAATCTCTAAATATAATAGTCATATACGGGATCTAGAATGTACTCAAAGGGTAAAGAAATCCAAAATAGCAGCAATTACATGCACTACAAAAATGTGAGAACAAATCTCTAAATGTAATAGTCATATATGGGATCTAGAATGTACTCAAGTTAAAGGGTAAAGAAATCCAAAATAGCAGCAATTACATGCACTACAAAAATATATTTTCAATTGTTCTGAAAGCACCTTATAGAAAATTTGCAAAGATATGCACTTTATAGCCTGTAATGACAACTGAAAGAAAAATAACATTAATCTAGGAAAAAACCCCAACCCTGCCATTGTCAGAGCCATGATACAACTGTAATTCGAGCAGGTTAGGATGAAGATATAATACAAAGCAAAGCACTAATATTATTTGCTTTTTCTCAGATCCTTTTTTCTTCTCAGTGGCTTATGCCACTACAGTTGCAATATCAGTTATTTTCCAATCTTCTGCAAATGGAGAAGGGGGAAGGGGAAATAAAACATCTCTTATTCACTCATGTTTGGATTTTCAATATTTTTTTCCCTTGATAGCTTCTCCTTTGAGCAGTAGCAGTGTCAATTCCCCAAGGGCAGAATTCAGATCTCGGAAATATGTACACAGCATACAAATCTTCTCTAATGCTCTTTCTAATAGTTTGTTAAACTCTGAGAAATGTTATCTATGGAAATACATATATGCATTTCATAAGCCCAAAGCCAGGTACTGATGCCATCTGCATTGAGCTATAACAACCATTTATTTGCTTTATAGAAAATGCTCATATTTTATACAAATAACTAAGTTTGAATGGCTCCGGCCAAGATTAATACAGCATCTATCAACACACAGACTGCTCTGTGCAGTCCCCAGGAACTGTCTTCCAAGTCCACATGGAAGTGTTCACAGGCTGCAACTTTGTGAAATGTTTCAGAAATTACTGGGCAGGCCTGACTTCAAACTTCCAGCTTTCTACCAAGCTGAAGAAAGCCCTTTTTGTACAGCTATCCACCAGCCTGCCTGAAGCCTGAATCTATTCCCAGTGTCACTGAAGGGCAGTCCTGCTTCCATAAGCTGTGAAGCTCTGTATCATTTTGCCTATTAGGATAAAAGGTTGTGCTGAATTTGTGGTATGTGGTATCAGAAAAGAGTAGCCACCACAGTCACAGTGGTCAAACAACACCGCAAACAGAAAGAACTTCTAAGTATTCCTGATTACAGATTAATCTGTTGATGCATAAGCAACAGATTGAGGTCATGAAATTTAACACAGCAGACTTTTACACAGTACATGCCACTGTTACACTGTACAGAGTGAAGATGATTTACTGGGCAGACTGCTATTAAATCAAGTCTGAAGGTTTGCTGTAACAAAAGCACCCTGCTGACAAGAATTTCACCTGCATGTATTGTTCTCAGTTTTCAAAATCACCTGCAGATAGCTACCATGAGCAAAAATGCAAACATTAAGCAAAATGACAGCATCTACATGGGTACAATTCTGGCTTACCTCTGAGTAATATTTCAGCTCTAAACGTTTGTTCTGTAAAACTGTCTCAACAATCATCCCAAGGCCTGAATATCTTTTTTTTTTCTTTTTCTCTCCACATATATTTCTAACAAGCATTGAACTCTGCTTCTTCTTCTAAACCTTGCCCTTCTAGTTTATTAGTTTAGTTTGAAGTCACAGCCTGCAGATGAGCAACACGAGTCTTTTATCAACCAAATATTATTCTGGTATTTTCTGAGAGAGGTTTTACAAAGTTGAAACAGTTTATTGAAATTATTTAATGGGTATCATTTATCACTAGCAATGAATTTAGAATTTCCATATTCTCAACCTTTACAAGTCATTAGCTAGAGATAGCAACACACACATGTCAATGCCTTTAGCTTTGCTCACCTGCAGGAACAGTCCTTATGAGCTACATCTCTGAAAGCATTTTCTTACTGGAGAATGGAATTCATTTTCAAGGCACTCATTTAGAGCCAGGACTGACAAATATAATGAAGCAGTTCTCTTTGCAATGCTATCTCAGAGGGATCTCTGAATACCACCTCACTGCAGAAACAAAGTCCACAGCATGAATTAGTGTTATGTAGCTGAAATACAAAGCACAATGCCACTAACAGCAGTAAAAGTCCAAAATAGCCATTAATTCTGTAAGTCTGGGTATCTGAAAATAGCATATATATCCAGAGAGTGAATGCTTTTCGAATGCCTTCCTCATTCTTTGGCCTTTATATAAACCTTGACTGACAAAACACTTCTTAATTTTATTAACATATGATATGCAAACTAGATAGAGACATAGATACCATGGGTGTGGAGCACAATAATTCATCTGATAAAAGTGCAAAGTCTATTACCAGTTAATAAAAATACCTATAGGATCAATTTATGTTTTTTAATTATCCACTTTCAGACAAAGCCTAGACAGTGATTGCCAGAGCTAAGGCTTAGACTGACATGGCAGAAAGTGATTATGGCTATAAGCACAGAGTGAGCAGAATAGCACGTTCCCAGATGTGCTGTCCAATTCTAAGAGGCACTTGAACTTTTCATGGAAGTTTGGTTGAAGCCCAAGATAAAAAATGCTGAAATATTATAAAAGATTATACTGTTGAATAAAGATAAAAATTTATAAACAAAAATAAAGACTACAGTTATTTTATATTGGGTTTACAAAAATAGCTACACTGAAGGAGTTACTGGACCCAGCCATACATCCCCTAACAACAGGATCAGTTTAGGAACAAAGCCCATGTTGCTGTCAAAACATGCCAGCCTGAGTTGTCAAGCCAAAAAACACATTCTCTAAACTGATGTGCTAAATAAAGCAGGCACTCATATACTTTCTAGATATATTATCTTCCTTTACCTTAATTTTACATACAGTGCAGTCACAAGAAAAAATTGGCTAAGTCACATGGTTTAAATGAAATCAGAGTTGAAGCAGTTTATTGATTTATTAATGGGACATAATTAACGGGCAATCAGTGAGCCATACATTCAGGATCAATATCAACAAAAGAACAGATAAACCACAATACCAGGCTCTTACCAAACAATAGCAAATGCTCACAGTTTTCTAAACAGTCTGCTACTGCTAGACCCCCAAAATTTCTAATGCCCACAGCCACATTCACAGGTCCCTGCACACACATCTCACCCACGGGTAGTGTACAAGGATCTCCCTCTTTTGGGGTACAGATTCCTATTTTCAGACACCTCCTTGAGATGTGGGGGCTCCAGCTCAGCACAAACCTATCCTGCTTTCTTCAGCTGCACAATTTGCAGGCAGGGAACAGAACCTCCCAGAGCCAGGTGGGAATGCCCAGGGTATGTCCCAGTAGTGCCAGACATCCACAGCCTCCAGCAGGGAGGAAGGACCATCCAGGACAGCACAGAGGCAGCCTCCAGCAGTGCAAACACCATTTTGGTGCTGCTCTCTTCCCACTTCTGTCTCCCTGCTATAGCAGGTTTTCATGCTTCTTTTACACTTCTTTTCAAGCTACCCCTCGTTTGTTTGTTTTGAAGCTCCCAAAAGTCTCTAGGTAACTCCCTAGTTACCATTTCAACCAGTTAATATTCCTGTTAAGCAAACTTTGTTCTTTTTAGTTTCTGCTTTAGCACTACCAGGTTCTAGGCAAATATCCTCTGAGCAGTTTGGGGTGTCCCAGTCACGCAAGCTGTTTACTCTTGCATTCCTCTTTGCATTTCTGCAGGCCATGTTACTAAGGGAAGGAGCCTCGCTGACTGATCCATGTTACCAATAGGTGATGATAATTAATAAAACTAATTTTGCTGGGCATAGAACAGGAGATGTGATAAATGAGACAGAGTTTAATGGTTGAGTTCAGCCACACCGCAGCAATGTTTATAGCTAGACCTGTCAGCCCTCAAAAACAAGTTAGAATTAATATGAGAGCAGCCCTGAGGAGAAGGATGTGGGTGGATGAGAAGCTCAACGTGATCTGGCAATGTGCACTCACAGCCCAGAAAGCCAAATGTGTGCTGGGTTTCTTCAACAGCAGCGTGGGCAGCAGGGGATGAAAGGGATTCTGCCCCTCTGCTCTGGTTTCATGAGACCCCACCTCCAGTGCTGGGTCCAGCTCAGGGGCCTCCAGCATAAGAAAACCATGGAACTGTTGGAGCGAGTCCAGAGGCCACAAAGATGATCAGAGGGTTGGAGCTTGGGGTTGCTGTGTCTGGAGGCTCTGGGGAAACCTTGCAATGCTTTCCAGTACGTAAAACAGGCTTAGAGGAAAGCTGGAGAGGGACATTTTGCAAGGCCATGTAGTGAAAGAACAACAGAAATGGCTTCAAACTGGCAGAGGGCAGGTTTAGATTAGATGTCAGGAAAAAATTCTTTATTGTGAGGGTGGTGAGGCACTGGAACAGGCTGCCCAGAGAAGTTGTGGATGCCCCAGTCCTGGCAGTGTTCAAGGCCAGGTTGGATGGGGCTTGGAAGATGATCTTGGATGTCTCTTCCACCCTATATATCCAATAATACATGATTTCTTTAATTTGCAATTTGATGTAGAAACCCCCTCTCATGTAATGTATCCACAACCCTCAGTGATCAAAAAAAATAAATAAATTATTTATACATACTCAGTATTGACAGTTTCAGCCTTATTTTGCCCAGTCCCCATTTCCCAATTGGTGACATATCACTATTCCCCATTTAGTAAACTAATTAATCACGTTGAGAAACATAAATAGTACTACAACATGGGCCAGTTAAATAATATTTAGGGACCTAGCGCAGGGCTTGGATATGCTGTGCAGCATACACAGACCGATGAAAATAAAAATAAATATAGCTATGAAATACAGAATAGGTTCTATTTATTGAGCACAGAGAGGCACCCTCAGATACTTAAATTCAAATAGCTGCTTAAATTTGGACTTGCATAAGCAGAGGTCTGGTACCATGCATGAGTACTTTCGGGGACTTGGTCACTGACTCAGCCTCTTCCAAGTATGAAGCCACAGGTCAGAAAACTGCAATTCTCTCTCCCACTTATGCCCAAAATAAGTCAATTCAGAATGTTAGATAATAAATATCACTTGTGACATCATCCTAAAGGGTAAGAAGCGATTTATTTTTATATGAATAGGCATGGAGGACAAATATGACCTATGGGAATATGTTAAATGTCTTCATGTGAAAATCAGAACTCTAATATTAACAGAAAAATTGTCTCTCTGAAAGATATCTTCTTGCATCCCAACCAATATCAACATACACATCTGCTAACATTTGTGTTGAGTAACTAGATTCACACACCTGATCATCTTTCAAAAGGGCAAATGCCTTGGTTTCATCAACCATATACAAATTCTTGAAAGGAAAAAAAAATTAATATTACAGATCTGCTAAACTGGTTTGGAAGCCAGCAATATAAAAATTCAATTTCTAAAATTCTCTGTGGTTTTGAAACAAAGAAATATCATTGTTGTTACCTATTTAAATAGACTTTGTAGCTTTATTCATGTTGGCAGGAAAATGGATTGGGACCACAGCACATGCCTGATCAGTAAACATCTCCGAGGAAAAAAGCAGGTCACCAGTGCCTAAAGTAGATTTGGGAACTGTTTAACTACATTTCTTCTCGATATTCATTGCAGCAAAGCACCCAGGGCATCTATCTGACTTTACATTGTTTATTGCAATTTCCTCTCCTGAGAGCTTTAGGCCTCGACAACTGAAGTCCCAGCCCCACCCTCAGACCCAAGTCCCTGACCAGAGCAGCGTCCACGTTCGATGTGCCTGTGGGATCCCAGCCCCTCACAACACACTCAGGCCTGAAACGCTGCTGGGTTTTGGTCCTGACACTCAGCAGTCACAGCAGCCCAGAAATCTCTCTGACAGGGACTGACTTTCAGTGAGTTTAATAAAGAAATAGTTCTGCTCATCCCAAACTATATCATGTGATGTGATTGACTTTCACGACATTGTATATGGGTTTGACATAGAATAATTTTCAGTTGCATTTTTTTTTTCTTTTCTCTATTTTGTTTTGGTTTTTTTAATGAGTTTGACCTTAATTATCAGAATAAAGCTCTGGTAATTGGGAGATTTCTCTGATGAATAATAATTCTCCTAAATTCACAGCCCTCTTAATCAAAGGCATGGTAGTTAGGAAAAAAAGTGTCAGTATTGTAACTCAATACAAATAAATCAAAACACTACTGGAACTCTTTTTTTCTGGTATATTCCTCATCTCACTCCTGAAGGATTTATTATATTGTTAGTGAATGAACCACTTCACTTTACACCAGGCAATGTTGGGCAATTGTTCATTTCCAATAATTAAATAATTTCATAACTAGGAAACAAAAAAAGTTCACAGAGTTTTGTAATTGCTTTTTCCCCAGAGCAGAGAGGACAAGAAAAAATAATAGTAAGACAGAACAAAAAATTAAAGAGTAAGAAATGGTATACACATATACTGTAAGATTATTATGCACAAAAGAAATTAAATATTTCCCACGAGAAGCAGCACTTCTCATCACACCAGCATAACTAGCTGGAAAAAGGCCAATTCAGGAATCTCAAAAAGGGTGGAAAATATAGGTTTCAGTGATGTAAAAGCTTTTCTAAGGTAGAAAAGAAAATAAAAGTAACAAGAGAAAAGCTCTGAGAATAAATTTTGTACTTTGACCTTGGCTTTTCTTGCCTATGAAGTTACATCATGCTTTTGACTTTACTGATAGTAAACTGATGTCATAGTACTCAGATTTTATTCCCCTGCACATACCTGAAAATAACCTTATATTTTCTATAGTCACAGATATGAATGGTCACCTGAATTAATTCTCCTGATGTCCTCTGACTAACCTTTAAATTGTTTTTTGGAGTGTATTCAAACTGGGAGCTTCTAAGCTATTAATGGTTTCATGGAGCAGCTGGGATGGCTCCTCTTGTGTTTCTTCAGCCACTCAGGGCAGACAAAATGGGGAAGGCAACCCCATGCAGGCTTTTACTGGCAGAGCATTTCCACAGAGGGAAGTTGGAGGAAATGTGAGAAGAACTGGGCAGGATATGCTCCTAAACTCTAAATCTGTATTAAGATTCAGGAGGAAAATCAGGTTGCTGTAACTCATTCCTTTACAGACTCAACAAAATATTCAGGAAAACTCCTAGTTTTTTGAAAACAAATACAGCTGTACAGCCATGGAATTCCATGATTAAGTATTCACTAAGAATTTAGCATACACTTAAATACTTTTGCTGAATATTTAATATATTTCAATATTTTTTAAAATATTATTTTCCTTCCATTCTCCTCCATCCCAAAGAAAGTACTACATTCAGAGTAACTTTATTTCACATAATGTCATAAAAACACTCTAGTTCAAGGACACAAGCACAAAATCTAATTTCTTTCTTGCAGAATTTAAATTTGCCGTTCCACAACTTAAATTCAAGCAGGAAGATACAAAGGCACCAGCAGTGGAACAACATAATTTTTGAATCATAAATGGAATTTTTTGATTGTTGGCATTAGAAGCACTTTGGCACAAAAGCACCATATTTTTTATTTAAAAATGCAGTAATTAATTCCACACAAAGCAAACAGCTCACTAGTGGTACAGTTCTCTCTAAATTTTCTTCAGAGTCTTCATGGTAAGAAAATAAGCTGGTTTCATTCAGTAGCTGCAAACATTTCTACACAACTACACAGTGTTAGTCAAACTGACAACAACTGACTCAAGTATGGCTAGCAGTTTGTGACACCTGCTATTCACAGAAGAGAAAAAAACCCAAACCAACAAACCTCTGATCATGTCTGCCTGGGATGCTTTACTCCCAAACATGTCTAAGCTTTACAGGTAAAAAGAATCTCCCAAGAGGGGAAAAAAAAGGATTAACTAAAACCCCCAAGTTTGCATATTTGTTGTGAATATATATATGAAATACCATTAACAGAAAGAAGGAAATTATTTCTTGTTGAAATTTTACCAGCCAACAATTCTGCTAAAGATTTTCTCTCCTGCCTTGCATTTTTTATGTGCTGTACAAGGAGCAAAGCTTGGCATTGCAAAGGTACCCTTGTGATCTACACATATAGAAGAATCTATAGGAAAAATACTGACTTCAAAAGAACTGGCTGCAGCAGAATATCAGTAAATTCACTGCCAAGATAACGTCAAACCTAACTTGTATTAAAAGTGCCTACAGCTTTTGGTCAAAATTTCAGACATGTAAGTTCATTAGAAAATGATTTATAATGCTTTCTTCATACCTTGTCAGTTCAATTAATTCCTTGGCTGAAAAATGGAGAACACCAGACTGTGGAACTTTTTAAATTTTTTAAGATATTAAGTAATGTGACAGGTCACAAACTTGAGTTGACTTATGAGATATTCCTTCATCCCACCATTAGACCACCCTTCTGGCTATATATTTTATTAAATTATCTATTTCTATATCTATTTAATACATGTATTATTTATGAAATTATTCCTGTAGAACAAATCAATATACAACTGAAGTGTTCCTGCAAGAATCTTTGCTAGTTTTCTTCCATTTCTTTAGCTGAGGCTTAAGACTAAATACCAAAGCTACTGAGGATCTGAAAGACTGACTTAGATTACAATTTGGAATTTCATTACAAAAAATATTGCAACTGGCACTGACTGACATGAAGAACAGGCTTTCTCCATATGATTCCTCTTTCAGGTTTACTACTTATTTACAAATACTTCCTGTTTAAAAATAAGATTAATCATTAACTCAGTTCAAAAACCAAAGGGTAAGAGTCAAAAGATATGGCTACTGGGTTTGTTTCTACCTTTCTGAAATTTTGTTACTATGTCCAGAACAGAACACATTGACAATATTTAGCAAGATGCAAGTTCTGGTAAAGTGCTTCCCTTCAGCTGGCTAGGATACCAACATTCCATGAATTTGACCCATTTCCTTTGAGTCTGCTCTAAAAGCAAAAGGCACAAGTGAAATGGGAAAAGACAAAGGCTACAGAAGGGGTGATCAAATTATAATAATCAATTCCAACTCCCAAATTTGTATGTGATCTTTTAAGTAGAGCTTTCATTATAGGGCTAACCTCAAAGCTACATCAAATTCAGTCTCAGCTTGATCCAAATATCCACAATGCACATCCACATTCAGCTCACACCCACTGCAGTTCTGCCCCAGCTGGCCAATATGCAAAGGATTCCATGTATTATCCCAAGACTACTGGCACCAGCCACATAACTCAGTCAGCTACTGCAGATCTTGTCTCATCTTCACTACAATTCCAATTTTCCCCCTCAATTCAGTTACTTCCACCTTAAAATATTTTAAAAACTGTGTTCCTCTGAGCTGAATTTTAGCTTTTCACCAATAATTATGATCTTTTGCAGACCTGGATATTAGCACAAGCATCTCTTTGGGACAGGGCTACTCTAGGGCTGGACACAAGGAGCACATGGCAGTAACACACCCACTCCCCCTCTGGGTGAGGAATAGTGTGTATTGCTAAGGATAACCCATGTCTTGCTGAGAATAACACATGGGGCTTTGGTGGATTGGACCTTTAGAAGAATAGCCTGAAAGTTTTGGAGATTGACCACAAATGCCCAGTGTCTGCAGTGCATTGAGAAGTTTTGTGCAATCAGAGGGACACAAGTATTTGTATGAGGAGCCTGTCCCTGCTTCTTGGTGACAGAATTACAGATAAGCACAATCGTGCCATCCATCATAATTTACAATAATTGTTTTTATATTTTTATCTGAAACTTGCTTACCTCAGATTTCTACAGCTCAGTAGATCCTTGTTTAAGTAGACAATTCTTTGCATGGATTTCATTGGGATAAATTTCTTCTCCCAATTTAGTCATGTACACCCACAGCACTCCCAGTTACTGTCCTCACTGAGTTCTCAAGGAAACTCAGCACCAAACCTTTGATCATTTGGTAGGTTACCAAAACTATTTGCAACATAACATTTCTAATGAGGTGCTGGAAGATACAGTGGGACACAGTTACATACTCACTACATGTTGTGTGCTGCAATCTAATCCATTTACCAGCCCTGAGAACACTGACCTGCATCACCCCAACAACATTAAACGTTAAATTTTAAAAAGCCTTCCAACTCAATACAGATGTTTTCAGACTTGGACAATGGACATGCTGGGGCACTCGGTGAATGCAGGTCCATATTAACCAAGCAATACCTTGGATCAATGGGGTTGCTTTTATTTAAAAAGCAAATTTGTTTTTTCCACAGCAAAGGTGTTCAGTAAAGCCATACTCCTCAGTTCTGTATTCTGCTTAGAAATATTTGCAGGGTTGTTTTGTTTCTGTTACAAGCCAAAGCATCAACAACACTCGAAACAGCCAAAACACTCTGACAAAAATGTCTGAAGTCTTTGAAACAGATCAAAAGTACAGTGATTTGTTTGATCTAATTTGCTTTAAAAGTGACTATTGAAATATTTAACATGCTTAGCACTCACATAAGAAAATTACTGTGCTATTTCACTCTTTCCTCTCTCTTTAGCTTTTTTCCTGTAAAAACATTACTTCTAGATCTAAATATGGTAATCAACAGGAAGAAACAAAATTAGAATTGTGCAGTTATATTCTATTCCACAGTAGCAGAATTCACTTAATCTCATGATCAAGATGTACAGTACATCTTACTATTTGCTCTCATGTTTGTAGGAAATTAATATTCTAGGTAGGTGCACTTAGTGTGTGACTGAATTCACAAATGATGTTATCAACAATAAAATAAATAAATCATGTTTCATACTAAGACATCATGGCTATTTTTTAGATGAAAATTATCCCTGAAAACAGACATAAAGCATAATCAAATAGACCAAGAGAAGAATGAAAGAAAATCTCAGAAGGCTTTGAGTATTTGAGATAAAAGACATGTAAAGCAACTTTGCATGTAGGGGGGAAAAAAACCCCACTTGAATAAGAATTGAGAGAAATACTGAACAGGAGCAATACTTTTATGCTTCAGAGTCTCTGTTTTCTTTTCCGTGATCCCAGTGAAATCAATAAGAATTTATACAAATATGTACTGGAAGAAAGACAACAAAATACACAATAAATGTAATAGGAGAAACCCAAAGATTTCAAGTACGCTCACTATGTGATGAGTTATTTCATTAAAGACTGTAATTTATACTGGTATTTTATAAAATTCTGTCAACAGTAAAGCAAGAGTTACAGTGGAGAACACTGAATCAATTTTCCTTACCAATATGTAAACATTTTCATAAACCACCAAGGAAATCCTACCATTCATTTTTCATACTAGATATTGGAGCACTACTATACTACTGTATTCTTTAAAAAACTGTGGCACAGTGTAAACTCCTTCAGTACTTTTATCTCAGCCATGGAAGACACATTCACAGTGAGATTCCAATTTACTGCCTAAAAATTTAGTTTAGAAAATTCTTAATCACTAGGGGTTCATTCAGCAGGGCTCCTGCTGAATGGGGCAGTGCTCTTCAACATCTTGATACAGAACTTGGATGCAAAACTTGAAGGTATATATAACAAAAAATCAGCCCCACATCTCAGGCACTGCCATGTAAGGCACTATCACAATCTTTTCTTAGTGACCTTAAGAGCCCTCCTCACATAATACCCAAATTCAACACAAGACCAACTTCTGCTCAGTGCATGTGCAAAAGACAATTTTTTTTACAGATGTCAGAAAAGTCCCTCGGGTCTCTTAGGGCTGGGACCAGTAGCAATGTCATTCCCACACTGATGAGAGACAAGGACTGGACTGGCCCAGTGAAAGCAGCACTTCAGTGGAAATGACAAGTGCTATGATACTGTCCATGAATTGGATTCAGAGCCTGGCAAAGGTGTGGGAAAGTATTGTCTTCCTCCCTACCCTTCTGAAATAATTTTGCTGGCATTACTCTCAATTATCTAAGTGGTAATCACTGGACAGCTTGCTGGGAAGCTGAGAACCCACAGCCTGGACAATGCCCAGCACCTGAGCTGGTGCCCTGCCTGTGCTGTTCCCTGTTCAGGAAGAGTTTGGCCTTAGGGCAGAGCAGCATTCCAACACCAAATGTTTCCCTTTGTCTGAATAAAGCTTTAAAAATTAATTCATAAAGCAAATATCTGGGGATTACTTGGGACATCCCATCTCTCAGGGCACTTCATTTTACATGCTTTGGGACTAGTTTTAAATATTTTAGAAAAACTTTCCAGCAACAGGAAAAAATACAAAATCCAAGTTGAAGCTAAACCAACCTCGACAATCAGCCTTTTGAAACAGAAGCACAAATTAATCCAATAATCAATAGGCACTGGAGCAGGTATTTTTCTACAAGTCTCTGCCAGAAAGTTATGGAGAACAGGAGGACTCTGCAGGACTAAAAACTGGGAGCAATGATGAAAGACAGGCTGCACTCAGACTAAGTCATCCCCAATGCCTTTCAACTTGGCACAAGAAAAATTGGTGGAAGTTTTCTAATTGGCTAAACCACATCTGTCTAGCATTTTGACAGAATTAAAAAGAAGTCTGTTGCTGTCACTGTGGCATGTTAATAGAGATCAGATAACTTTCATGATTATAAGACAGTCATTTTTATATATGTTTCTATGAGAAGTAGCATTTTCATAAGTCTAAAGCTCTAAGACCTTGAATGACACAGCTCTTTCCTGAGTGAATTATAAGTAATGGCTCCACAGATTTATTTCACCAGGATATTCCTAGTGAGCTGGGATGACAGAATAGTACCTCACAGATATAAATAAATGTTCCTGCATAGGATAAAAAAATAAATAAATTAAAAAAAAAAAAACCACCAAAAAAAAAAAAAAACCAACAATAAAAAAAAAATAAAAAAAAAAAAAAAAAGGTAAAAGCTTTTTCTGGAGCCTTATTTTCCCCTTCAAATGCATATTTACTCAATGCAATGCAATACCATGTCAGAGCCAAGCTCAGCCAAACCAGTACATTTATACAGCACCATGCAGGGATATTAGCTGAGGTCTCAGAGAGAATATAACCTCGTTAGAGCAACATTGTGCATGGGCTAATTAGGCCTGCCTCTCAAGCAAAGCTAATTATTCCCAGTACAGCGCCATAGTGATACCGCTCTGCTGCTTCTGGGTTCTGGAGCTCAATTTTTCAGCAATAGCTCAGGGACCAACACCCCACACTGTATACAAAATTATAAACAAAATCATGAGAAATGGATGTATCCTTCTGAGATAGCAGCATGATGCACTGCACTATCTCAATTAATCAATCAAGGACATCAAAATGAAGGATTATCATGTTTGTGCACCAAGATCTTCACTTATGTAGGAAATTCCAGTACTAGACCAACAACTGTAGCACAGAAAAAAGTTGGGAACAAATATCCCAGGACTGGAGTCCAGAGTGGATACAATCATCTCATCAGGCACATGCCACACTCAGTAGACCCTAGGAAACAAACAAAAATTGGAAAGCAAGGCTAAGGAGAAGCTCCAAACTTCTGTTCTTAGAAGACCAGCTTTGAGTAAAAGCTAGTGCAAAACAAAAAGTTTCTTATTCTGCTGGCAAGGCAGGTCTCAAACTCTAACAGTGCAAACAGAGCTCCTGCGCTGTGGTGAAGCATTGAGCACAGTTAACCTGAGCAACCTCAGGACATCTCACCACAAATTCCAAGGCTTAGGAGAGTTCACCTTTGCTGCTTCAGATGCTAAAGCTGAGAACAAACTGCTGTGTCAGTATGAGACCTCACAGAGCCCAAACTAAAAAACAACAAGAGATCTGGGACCAGAGCCAGCTGCCCTGGAAACATGCCAGGTCCCAAATCTGGATGCAGTTGCAGATGGGACTTTGTGCATCAGGTGGATTCAACAGAGAACAGAGTGATCTGCACCAAACAGGGAAGAAGGGACCATCTGACACACTGTATAAAAGGAAATTCCAGACTTTTACATAAAATACACGTAGAGGAGTCAGCACAATTTTTGTGCCTAAGTTGGAAATTTTGTATTTGTTCAGCAGAGAAGTTTTCTTTATACTTTAATTCAGCTATCTTCTTATGAAAAAAAAAAAAAATCTTTGAACTCTACAGGCAAGGTGGGGTCTGTCATATCACCACAGTACTGCACACATGTTGTTCTCACACATTTCTAAGAAGCAGGCTCAGGAACAAGAATGAAGACTTAAACTCCTCCAGGATTTGAGCCCTGCGTTGCTGACACACACTTCTATGATAAGATGGAATTGCCAAGAGCGTGCTGTAAAGACAGAGGTTTTGTTCAGCTCTGGTGATGCCAGGTAGCAGCAAATCCAGTGCTCAAAAGAAACTCTAATAGGAAACGTGAAATAATAGAAATGTGATGCCAGTATCAAGATTTGAAAGTACAAGTAATATCTTCTAATGAAAATGAAAAAAAAAAAAAAAAAGAAAAAGAAAAAGAAACAGAGCTGAAAATCCAGCTTGCTCTCTAGCATTGCAATAGAATTAAACAATCAGTTTCGATGAGGGAGCAAGGCAGAAAGGCACCATCAATTTAAAGTCAATTTACCTTTGTGGTTATTGGGCTGTAAATGAACAACTCTAATAGCATAAGCAAAGAGTTCATTTGAGGTTTTCACATAATACCTGCTTTTTATAAAAGATATCAGGCAGAAATTTGAAATCCTGGCCAATATGTAATAAAATAAGTCACAGAATACCAGGGTTAATTTGGTCCCACCCTCTCTCTCTATTCCACCTGTTCATTGTAAATATTTTTTATCTTTTGTTTTGTTGTTGTTGTTTTACCCATGAATGGAAGACCATGCATCACATTGCCCACCTCTCTCATGGCACAGTTTAGCCCCCTACCAATGCCCAACACAGCATTTCAACTCCAGCAGAAGAGTGGCAAAGGCCATTAAGACCAGTAGGGATTGGACTACTGCAAATTAACACACACAGAGGCATGAACAACAGAAAGAGCAGACAACCTCAGACATTAGGAATCACTGATTTAGGAAACAAAAAGAGGAGAAAATTTGTTTAAAAATAAGTAAAGCATAAGGAACATTTTAAAATCCCAGCCAATAGAAAGATAAATACTGATAACAACAAAATATTTAAATTTTAACATGCATATCCCTTTTCAACCACATTTTCAGCAATGTTGATATCTATTCTGTATCAGTTGGCAAAATGCAAGGGTTTAGTAACTCAAAGCATATCCCATCCAACCTCTGCACTTATATCCTGTTTAACCTGCTAGTGACTGATTGTTCCTGATAAAAAGATATCCTATAGCTTGCTAGAGCTGATGATGTGCCAAGCACTCAGTGACACAGTGACAAATTGCCTTCTCTATTCCTGACAAAATACTCCCTCTGCTGTACAATGCACACTGTTACATAAAGCCCAATGCACAGCTATACATATTTAAACTATGAGCATGTCACGGGTATAGATAGGATTCAGAAACCAGAGAAACAATTTACTCTTCCAGAATGGTCTTGCTGAAAATAGAAATAACATTTGTATCAACAGAAATGGAAATTTATTTGTGGCTTAGCAACAAACAGGATGAATATACTACAATACAAACTAAATGGGTGCCTGGGCCATAAAAACTGTAACATCCCTAAGTTACTTAAGTTTGTAGTGAATGTCAGAAAATAAAAGGTCAGATGTCCTGTTAAGACATACATAAGTTGAAATATAAATATTTAATATATGGAATGCAGAATGAAGGCATTAATTCAGCCAGTTTTGTTCTGCTTTCCTGGTATTTTACTGCTTATATTATTTAACCAGAACTTGCCTTGATTCAAAACTGCTCTGTGTCTACAGTTTCATTGTGCTTCTATATAAAAGAGTAAGAAAGCCAACAAAACTGGAAAGCTTATGGGCTAGAACAAACCTTTTGAGATAAATTTTCCATTTAGAAATGATGACCTGGAAAATCCAAGGCTTTCAGGACACCTCACCTGGAACAAACTGAATCAGCTGTATCAAGGGCACCCCAATGTAGACCTGCTTGTGTCATGTAAAGCCCAGCCTGCAGAACTCCTGGAGTGGCATCCACATGCCATCCATGTCATGGAGTCTCTGTGCCAAAAAGCACGGCATGATGTCTCCAAGATTATATCTCAAATCTGTTTGAATATTTAACAGACACAATCTCTCTTCTCCCTCAGGAACTGAACATTTCAAGGAGAGCACCAGAGTACATCCATAGCCACAGAATAAAACATCATTACCCATAAACAGAGGTATAATTTTCAGCTTTTAAATAAGTTAAAATTAGTTTTTAAGAATAGAGATTAGGGGGATTTTGCATTCAGACAGTCCACTAATCTCTTCCAATTTATAATAGTAGTGCCTGACGCAAACACTTTCTCTCTGCTCCAGGCTTTACCACTTGTACAATTTAAACTCCTAGAAAGGTACTTAAGAAAACAGTAACTGGGGAGCAAAATCATCTACATCTCATGTTTTCATTATGTATGTTTTGGACTTATTCCACAGAGGTGTTAAGAAATTTAAGTTCTGAGGTCTATCTTAAGGCATATTGTCATTAAAAATTCAAATTTTTATCTGTCATGAAGACAACTTAGAGAAATTAACCATTCCAGAGTAGAAAGATTAATACACTGCAATAAAAAGAATGCTGGCTTATCTGGGAATATAAAACCAAAGAGAATTTCTTACCAGAAATTCCATTAAAAAGTTTCTTTTTAAAGTAAAAGCTATAGAGAAAATACTTTTAAGCGTATTAAATAGAACTCAATTGTATGTGGGTTTTTTTTTAAAATTTAACAGTTAATATAACTTTTTTTTTTAATTTCAGAAATGCATCAAGTATATAGAATTATCCAAAGAGCCGTAGTCAGAAGAAATCCACATTTTCCTCCCAGGAAGCACAATAAACATCATTTTCTCATGAACAAGAAACAATTGTAGCTAGCTGCAGTGTGTGCTAAATTGCATATACAAGGGGAAAAGAAATCTATGTGGTTGATACCAAGTTTGAGTACTGGTGTCATATGGATACACACCAAAAATACAACTCCATTCGAAGAAGGACCAGGGTGTGATTCATTACAGAATCACTTCATAGTCCATGTTTAAGCAAGCCAGGACAGGCCCTTTGCAGTGTATCAGGATTGCCACGGGATGGCAGAAAGAACATCTGATAATTCACTGCTTTTGTGAATTCCCAAGATGCTGCTGAAAACCTGTAACCAGCTGAATCCTCTGCTGCCCATGCTCTGCTGTGCTGCACAACAAGTGCCCATTCCATGCAGGGTCTCACCAGCAGCAGCTCACACAAAAATGTGAAAAGCCTGAAATATTGTAAAAATTATCAGTGGTTTTAGGGCTACTCTTTTCCATCTTATACTCGTTTCAAAGTTACAAAAACCTAGTGGCAGTTTATACCTGGTTAGGAAAGAAGAATCAGCTGAATTTTCACATGTTATCAGCTGGATTGTGTCAAGTGGGACACACCCTTGTGCTATTCTTGCAGCAAAATTCCCCTGTGATGCACCTCTGAGCACATAGTCCCACTGATGGAAAACTCTGCCAGGTAAATCTTCAGGCCTCCAGTTCAAAGGATGTGTTGTGTGTGCACCACACAAAGGAAAAGCAGGATGCTGTGGAGAACAAACCACCAGCACACTCACATCTGAGTCCTCCTTGGCCTCAGGCACAAAGTCATCTCAGGTAGTATTTTATTTTTCCTTTTCAAGCAGTTTACCACCACTAACAGGTATTTAAGAGATATAGAGCACTTGGAGACAGTCACTTAGTAAGAGCCTGAATGAAGGGGACATGGGACATGTGCCCTAAAGAAGAGCTGGCTTGCATGGGGCATCGCTGCTCCCAGAGTTTGTATGTGTCGCCCTGATTTTGTAAGACTTTGTTAAGCCTTCTGATGTTTACATACTTTCAACAAACTTTCTCACACACAGTTCTGTAAATAACCTATGTTTTGCATTCTTTCATGGAGGTGGAGAGAATTGATGGACCCTTGGTCTGTCCAGTGGCATTGGAGAGGTGGCACTGTCACCCTCCAATCCACTGTCACCTTTGGAAAACTATAAATGTTGGAGTCAGAAAATAAAGCTTCTTCTTTTTGTTCCCCTCGAGAGCAGCAGTGTCTGTGTCATCATTTCGTGCCTTATCACAACATGTATGTTCTCCCGGTGCTCACAAAATTAGCAGCAGCCTCAGGATGAGCAGAAGAGGCTCTTTACTCTGCACTTTACTTACAGCACTGGGACAGGGGGCCTCCAGGATGCTGCAATGTGTCTCCCTTCACAGCAACCTGATGCTCTACAGGGGAAAGTTTTGGGGGGGAAAAAAAGCCTTTGGGAAACTCCTAAAGTTCCGGAAAAGAAACCACAACTTTGGTTTTTAAAGCAGGGATTATTGGATCATACTTTTATCTTTCCAGTATAGTAAGCCAAGGAGAGAAAATTTTCATCACAGACCCCATGGGAGATTTTAGACAGTTTCCCCCCCTCGAAAAGTAATATTACAAGATTTCATCTCAGTGCTCTTGATCCTCACTGAAATTATGAAGGGATTTGTTTTTTAGGATGGATGGATAAAGTTTGCTGCAACAACAGTAGAGACTCACTTCTTTCCTGCTGCATCAAGTAATAGCCTGAATTTCATTTAATTTCTATATTTTCTCCTTGTTCTCTACCTACAAAAATGGAAGACTTTTCACATTTAAATTGCTATATCTCTTTCGTTCTGAAAGAAAAACACAAGGAAGTAACTGATATTGCAGACAAGATCTCTGCTTTGGCTGAGAAGAAAACTGCTTCTTGCTAAAAAAAAGAAATTATATTAGTTTCAGAATACTGATAAGAGCAAAAAATAGCTTTTTTCCTGCATTTTGGACTAGGATTCAGCAATTTCAGTCAAATGAACAATTCTTCCATTTTAGCTAATCCAAAGGAATCAAAGTGCTGTTTCTACTACTGATATTGAGAAAAATGTTAACCATGGCCCCAGCCCAGTCCTTCCTGCAGTATTTGGAGTGTAATGTATTTTCAGCAGTTTTCCAATAGACTTGCTAATTATGTTCAGCTGGTTCTAAAAATCTTTTTCCCCAGCAGAAAATCCATTTCTGGATTTAAGCAAATGGAATTAATGAAAGCCTCTGGAGCAGCTTTTATTTTTCCAGACTCTACTTGTTTCCTCTTGCTTCTTCCTTGGAAAGTGCTGCACTCTGCTTTAATAAGGCACTGACTTAACCAATATGAAGCAACCCAAGAATGGTCTGAAATTAATTCCAGTGTCATCCATCCCCTCCCCTGACATCTGAAGATGACACCTCGTGGCAGGTTCTCCTTTAGCAATGTCTTTTAAGAGCGATACATGACTGCAATTTCCTTCCATTTTCTGGGACTGCCAGCATAACAGCAAGCCTGGGGGCTTTTTGGGTTTGCTGATACTTTTGATGATGACAGATATACACCTTTAACACTTATGGTAATATCAGACAGTGTGGTAGAAAAATACCCAATTTTGACCTGTTCTGCAATTCTGTGTAGAACTGTGTCCTCATTTGAGGCTGCACCACTGGCAAAGCTACTGATTTTTTCATCATTGCAAGCCCTGGTTTTGTTATCTAACTAGGTTTGAAACTTGCTACATTTGGTTAAACAAACACATCCTGGATTCCAGCTGGCCCTTTGGGATCTGCAGCTACACAGTGACATGCAGATCTTTGAGGGTGCAGCCATTTCTCCAACACAAACCATGTGGGATATTACTTTGTCCTTTTTTTTTTCCCTTTTTTCTCCAGTAAAAGAGAGTGTATTTCACTTGACATTTTCAAAAAATTATTTTTTGATTTGCTAGATCAGGGAAGTACACAAATGGGCACTGCAAATTGCTTTTTCCTTCTTTCCTTCAGTGAACCTTTGAAATTGCACAGATTGCCCTAAAAGCAGCAGTAGAGTCTATACACTGGCTCTGGAAACAGCGTCTTTGGTAACTGCTTTTTAATCATGTTTTATTCATAATTCAGGGAGGGTTTAGATTTGCATTTGAGCAGTCTCACATGCATCCTAATGGTTTCACAATCGAAATGTCTTCCTTTTCTGTTACCTGCCATTGACTGCTTCAAGGGGGTTTAATTTATTGACTATGAAGACAGCCCATAACATTAAATAAGTTTTCGTGTTCAGCCCAACATAAATTTGTGCTAAAAATAAACATGAAAGGAACAGCGTTGCAACAGTACATCATACACTGGAACAGCTCTCTTAAAATAAAAACTGTATCGTGAGCATGGATGAATCAAGAACAATTGTAACACCTCTCCACTGAGCGTGTCACATACACTTTCTTTTTCCACTCATACATGAATCAAGAATAATTCAGTCCTTACATCTTGACAGGTGAGGAAAAATATCACTTTGAAGTGAATTTCCAAATATCACTTTGAGTTTCATTTCAGAAAGATTCTGTTTAACTCACTCTGCCAAGAGACTGGGGCTGTTGTAAAGAAGCACAAGGCAAATCAATTCTGATGTCTGAAAAATACCCAAAATCTTCCTGTTCCCATCAACTTTCAAAAGTGTTGCTCTAGCTTTTTGTCTGTATGAGACACTGAAAACTTTCCTAAGCATTTTCTGTGATGTTAGCACTTTTCAGAATGTAACTCACTTCATACTATAAATTAAAGATAATGCTCAGCACCTTTACCATCAAAAGGTAGTAGACCCAAATCTGCTGGATTCTTACATTTGAGCCTCATTATGGGTCCCCCCTGACCCTCAAAGCTCTGAAATATCCTAATTTAACAATCTACCAGTAAACATGAGATAACGTTTGCATTTGCTCATTCAACTTTTCACACAAGAAAATATCCCAGAAGACAAACTAAGCCTAAAGCTAGAAGCATGTCTAAAACAATAAAAAAGAATAAATTAGACCCATCTTAATGAAACTTGAATCTTCATTTGAATTTTCACTTTTCATTTTAAAATTTTTGAAGACACTTTCATGGAGCAAGTTGGAAGAGGTACTCCAAAACCATGTTTTTTAATATCAAATTCTGCATACCTCACACTTCATTTATCTCTAAATAAGAAATTTACAAGAAAAATATTGGTAGTGATCTCACATAAATCTACAAGAGAATGATCTTTCAGTATTAAATCCCACAGTCTTTTGCAAAGTTCTTCATATCAGTTGTCTTTTCAATGACCAGCAATGGATTTCAGAATAAATATCCTTCAAAGATTATTGGGATCACGTTGTTTTAAGCAAACCAATTACTACATATGAGTTTATCTACTATCTACTCATTACAGTAAACACTACTGCATTTACCCCCACTGTGATCACAATGTAATACCCATTTTCATAACTACAGTGGTTGAGAGAGAGAAATCATGGTAATGGAAATTTTGATTTCAGAACACAAGATGGCAGCCTCCAAAAGGGAATAGGAAGTCATCCCAAACAAATAACTTCCAATAATTATGGACCACAATGACTGCAAAGGCCCAAGCTTTACCATCTCCTTCATATGCATTCATCAATGAAATCATTATTAAAAGCCAGGAAGTAAATATGAAGCTAATATATATTCATTAAGAGAAATGCATATTAAAAGTACCTTATGGGAAATATTTTACACATTCCCATCTATGGCTTCTCAAAAGACTTGGCTTCCAAAAAATGCACATTAGTATTCCACAAGCAAAACTGGCAGGTAAAATCTACTAATACACATGTGTAAGATCATCCAAGAATGATTCCCAGATTTGCCATGTAAAAAAATAATTCAATAAATGCTTCTTCCCATAAACCCTCCAATTTCATACATGTATGACTATATCATGATTTACAGGGAAGCAGCTAAAAGCCAGATTTCAGTTACAAAGCTGGATAAAACTAATCCCTAATAAACTTCATTGACGCTGCTGATTAGCTGAGACTGTGCTAAGTATGCTATAAAGTAGCACAGTTTACTTTCCTCCTTAAGCAATATGCAAAATATTTGCATGCAAACTCCATGGATGGGCTTCATCTTCTGTACCTTCTACTTACCAAAGTCTGATAAATCCTTTCAGACCCTCACGTACCAGAGAAGAAGATTAAATTACAGGTGTTATAAGGAAACCTGGGGGGAAGAGAAGCTAAAAAGCTATTTTTTTGCTTTGTTCAACTTCCATCCAGCTTATTTGCACAGTTCTGGCTCAGTCATAGGTTGTATACATGATCCCACAACAAAGTACAAGTAACTAGTAATGCTGTCCCTTCGAATTCATATCACAGTAATAATAATGACTTAATTATGTCCTAATAAGTCAAAATATCTTTAAAATACATATATGACCAAGTCATAGCACACTTATATTATAAAAGCTACTCAGCTGTTTTTCATCTTCTTAAGCAATGCATATTCCAAAACTAACAAACCTATGCAACACAAAACTAATTACCCTAATGATTAATTAATAAAGAAGAGACACTTTCCACATCAAATACAAGTGACAATTTCCCATTATTTTGTAACCAAAGCTTTTACTCTCTCCTTTTTTTCCAGGAGCGAAGTCCTTTCCTTCAAAATTAACCACAAAATCCTCATCCAAAGGCAGCAATTGCCATTCACTGCTTGAAGGAGAAACCTAGAGCTGTTTAGGCTAAATACCGAAGCCTCTGAGTTGCTAAAACTATGTGATATTATCCAATATTCAAAGCTGGAGCAGCCAACTGGATAGGTCCTGTGGTGACAATACAGAAGACCAGTGCCAGTGACTAGAAAATTAGATTTACTGTACTTAAGACATCAGTTTAGAACACACAAGGAAGCAATTAGAACAACAGGAACCCTACAAGAACCACTTTATCTGGAAGATTTCTATCCTTCCCCCACAGGCCATATGACAGCTCAAATGAATTGCAATGTAAAAGACCAAACCCAGGAAACTTCCTCCTGAAGTTTAAAGACAACTTAAAGCTCGAGGCTGGGATACAAGAGCAGTGTGTGGGCAGGCAAACACTTTGCAAGAGCAAGGCCTGCCTTGCTGCAGGGAGGCTTGTCACTAATGTGACAGATGGCAGAGCACAGCACACACCCGTGTTCTGGCACACTGCAGGCACTGCCTATCATTTGGTTGCACCTGTGTCTTTCCCTCCTCAAAGATTAAAGTCCTGGGAAGCTGAACATATTTTGCTTCCATTTTTTGTCTCTTCCACACAGTTCTGCTGGCTCTCGATTCTCCGAGGTCTCCACCCAGGCCAGCTGGCAGCTCAGGAAAAATAGGATGTACATTCAGACCTGGTGAGAGCAGACAGCCCATCACCCACCTCCAGGCAGATGCCAAAAATCTCTAATCCATTCCTATAGGCTGTCTCTCACCAGGAATCTATTTACATACTCATTGTCTCAAGCTTTGGACATTTATCCTGGTGCCTCCTCTTGATATTCCATGATGTAGCTTAAACTACAAAGTTTTGCTCTCTCTACATGGATGTGGGGGTCCTCCTGTTGGTTTCTCTGGGTCTGGACTGAAGGCACTTGAGACAGTAGTTCATGTTCAGACTCAGGTGTTTATTATTTCTTATCAGTAAAACAGTCTCACTACTGTGAGTTTGGCAGCTTTTCATTAGAAGGCACAAAATGGCTAACAATCTCTTGTTATAAGGTCTTTTAAGACTAAACTATCCAATTAAGAACTGACACCTAGATTATTTTCCCTTTTAACCCAAGAATTGATCCCAAAGAGCCTGCAATGGAGTATTTTCTGCCCAATTACAAAATGCCACCCAAAGCTAAGAAGAGGAAGGAAGAAGAAGCATGAAGAAGAAACCCAGGATGACGCCCTGTGCCCTCTGTCTTGCTTCCATCCACAACATACTAAAAATCCCAAACCCTAAATTTCTCACCAAGTGATACACCTAGACTACTCTCTAAAATCTATTTCACACTTTTGTGGATTCTGGTCTATCTTGAAGTCTACCAAACTTTCTCCATGAATGAGGGCCAAAGTCAGTGCTCCCCTGGGGGTCAGGGCACCCCAGAGCAGACAGAGAAATATTCCCAGTGCCCTGGGCTTCCACACAGGGAGACCCTTTCTCTTCCCTATCAGGCTTTTCTTTTTCATATCACTGATTCTTTCAGTGGTATTTCTTCACATAATTTCTTCATTGCCCAAGCAGATCCATTCCAGCACCAAAAGAGTATTACTCTAAAACAGGCCTCCCTAAAGTGCTGACTGAAGTGGAAGTATTATCCTCCCATACATTCACCATAAAATTTCCTGCTAAACATACTTTGGGATGCTTAATATTTGAGCAAAAAGATGACAGGACTGACTCCAGCACAGTTAGCAATGCATTTTACATCCCAGAGTGTTTCCTCCTCCTTGGTTACTCTTGCCCCTTCCTTTGGGCTATTTCTCCTAATATTTTCTAAGTAATTTTGGATTTCAAGTGTCTCCTTTAACATGTTGCCAGGCCCACCATACTTTAACATGCATGCAGATTCCGTAAGCACATTCTGAGGCGTATTGGGCAAATCATTACAAAGTGTTGAAAAGCACCAGGTAAGCATCTCCAACCAAGCAGAAGTTTCTGGTCAGTGACTGCCCCCAGGAAGACATTTGCTCAAGTCACAGCACGAAAGGACTCAGTGCCAGAAAAACCAGGGGATCCTGCTGCCTGTGGGGTCTCCAAAAGTAGCAGGTCCCCTCCTGGAGTGGTTTTGCTGCACCAGGTTAATGATGCATGCACCAGGTTAAGGACTTCCCACACAGACAGTATCTGCACAACTTCATTTCAAGAATCCAAGTCTCACAAACCACAAACCCATGATTTGATCATGTTTACTGTGTATGCTTAGCCCAGTCAAAGGATAAAATTAGGTCATATGAAATCCTTTTGGGCTTTTTGTTTTTGTTTTTTTTTTTTTGTTTGTTTGTTTGTTTTTTGTTTTGTTTTTTTTTTTTGTTTTTTTGTTTTTTTTACAAATGCATCTTATCTGTTTGTTGCTATCCTTTCTTTTATTTTTTTAAAATCAGAGAAAGACTTATAAGCAGGCAGACAAAGTACACATGCTTGAGCTTTTTCCCAGAAATTAAGGTTATTTTTTTCTGGAGCCTTCCTATGACTTCTCAAAAATTGCTGCTCTAAGACTGTATTGAATAAATTTCACTGCAAAGCACCTGGAAATAAAGCGAAGCAATCTCAAATTATCTCACATAAACATGTTCTAGCTTTTGCTGCTGCCCAGTTCCAGCAGTGTTGTTACTCCTCTGCTGCTTACATCAACTATGCAGAGCTAATCTTTTCTGAAGACATAGTACTGAAGGAGGGAGAGTAAACCATTTTTGTCTTCACAATAAACTTCCATTTTTATTTCTACACTGGGTAGCAAAACAACTTTACATTAGTCCATGCAGCAATGGATGAAGTAAGATATGTATGAAGTTTGATCTCATTTTTTCTCAACTATTCACAGTTTTATTGCATTGAAAGGTTTTGTTTGTTTAGCTTTCCTTTTATTCCTAATGAGAAAGAGTACCCTTAAATGGGTTGGAAAAAAATAGACAGAAAAGCCCTGGATGACCTGCCAGAATCTCAGGTCTCTGCTACTGCAGAGGCTGTTCACAACAGAAGATAAAGGTTAAAGTGAAATCAGATGGATGTACAAACCTGCACAAAGAAAACAAGCAGAAATAGAAACTGAAGACAGTGTTGTGGGAAGCTGCTCAGCTATGATTGTGGAAAACAATCAATAACTCTGGCAAGGAGGAATACTGTTGAAAAAAATAACAGTAACAACAACAACAAAGCACCTCAGGAACTGAGGAGTGCAGCAGTGAGTGTCAATAATAACTTGGTTTTGAAAGCACCTCTGCATTTGCTCTGCTTTAGAGAATATTGTCAGTACTGGTTAACACAGACAACAGGTCAACATGATTTAAAAAAATATCCACACAAACAAACTAGCCTTCACCTCTTCTGCCTTCCTTTTCTACAAAATGGTCATATATATTTCAGGGTTTGGTAAGCATTTCATTAACAGAAGATGGTGTTAGTAGAGCACTGCCACCTTCATTGCTTTTCTGTCCAGGAAATTCCTTTGATTTCATACTAGGAAACATAATTTAGACAAAACCTAAGTTTGGATGCAGTTTCCATAAGAAATTTCATATTTTAAGTTTGGATGGGGTTTCCATAAGAAACTTCACATCTCAAACACAATCTTTGGCACAAAGACTTAGAAGAACGGAAGGAGGAAGGTGTATTTACAGTACTGTCTTACTTCAGAAGACATATGTTGTGCAGCAAATCACTGCTTCACCCTCACTGAACACACTTTGGTTTCCACAGAGGAATGCACACACTCATGTTTTTCTTGGGAATAAGACCTAGCGGCTTTCAAATCCTGGCATTGGACCAGAGGTGTTCCAAGGGAAAGTAGCTCTTGAAGTCTGTGTAAGCCTGGATGTCAGGTTTGCAAATCAAGTGTTTTGCTTGGTAGATCTGCTTCAATTGCACCACATTATGTGCAAACATAAACACAGCCAGAATCTAGCTGAGAAACATTTTGTCTTCCTTCAAAAATCCATAATCACATTTACAGAGTGTCTTTCTCTTTCCTTTGGAAGAAAACATTCTGTCATACCAAATGTTGCACACTATTGATATTTACTCATTCTGTGAGTTTTGTTCTCTCCAGAATGGTAAAGTTCCTTTCTAATTAGGATCTCCTCATACCAAATACTTTCTTCCTTAGATTCAACCACACTTTCTGTCTCCCTCTTGTGGGAGGAGGACTGAAGTTATACAGGAGAGTGCAGGACAATATCTGAACCTAATGGCCCTTTTCACACTGTGTGGTTTGAGTGCAGTAATCCTGCTTGTTCACATTTCAGCACAGGAGCTATCAGCAGTGTGAGCACCAAGCTGTACCACACACAGCCCTGTCCCACACCAGGCCCCAGGCTAAGGTCAGAGCACAGGTAGGATAAATGGAAGAGCCCAGCAGGACTGTTACAAACACACTGTGTGCACAACAGTCACTCCAGCCCGCACAGACGTATCCTCAGGGGCTGTGGCACGGACCAGATGGCTTTCCATTCACATTTCCTGCTGTTCCCATCACATGGCTATCCTTAAAAGGATTTATTGCTGAGTAACAAATGCACCTATTTTCCTGAATAAACTCCCAAACAAGCATGTTTTAATATTCCTGTTAAACACAGCCCTACATTACAAATGTAAGGCTTTGCTCTTTGCAAAGAAACAGAACAAGAGGTGAAAGTGAGAATAACAAGGAATTAGAGAGACGCTAAGAGCTTGCCTTCCATCAGTGCAAACCATGGATGACAACAGGGATAGAACTACTCTTGACCTACTTTTGTCAGAAAATAAGAATGGAATTCTGTCACATATTTTACTGTACAGAGACGAGGTGCTGGAACAAACACGTAGGATGAGAAGCAATAAGGCATACGCCTGGTAACATCATCATCAGAGCCAGGATTCAAAAAGACAATTATGCCTGAGGTGTCACAGGCAGGCAGGACAGGATGACAGAGATGGCAGGTGATATTTTGACTTTGCTGAAATCAGTAGGATTTATGCATCAATCTGATTCAAGGTGTTGTGCTTCAGCATTTCCACAGAGTAAATCTCATGGACTAAAATGTATTGTTTGCTATTTTTGTGACAGATCACCAACCCAACTTATTATGGGAGACCTAAATACTTTGTATTATAAAGCTTCTGTGCTAGCATTCAAAAGCTTATTTTGCAAATAAATTGAGGTCAGTCCCTATAAACCATGAAATGTTGTACATGCTAAAACCTGAATATCATAGCATTTCCTATGTCATACATATGCCTTGTAAAGCGAATTACAAATATTTTCAGAAATTACATGTCTGCTCTAAAAATGTCAGATCTTGCTGACACTAGGAAAAGCACAGGAAGAGTTATGGGAGCAATATGCCACAGATGAAAATTCTCCAATGAGTATGTTTTGATTAATGCTGCTGCTGCTGCATTCACTAATGAATGACAGGCAAGGTCACAAGTAATTTCAGTAGTCCTGTATACTACAACCTCTGTATAAAGCAAGTCCCATACATTCCAGGAGCTTTTCCCTGAGATTTACTAAAATACTTCAGAAACCAATAGTATCTATAAAGCTGTGGAATTCACAGCAGATATTTGGTTATATAAAGTCATAAGAAATCATACCTCATATTTTCATATGAAAGATCAAGAAATCTTAAAAGTCTCAAAGTTATTAAACTCATTTTTCTTTCTACAGCACATTGTCTTACTTACACAATCTTAAGAGCTAAAATGAAATGTTCATCTTTAAACCAATGAAGCAAAAGTCTGAGGACAGGGACTACCTGGCAAAGCTGAATCATTATGTTACTTTGCCTACTGAGACAAGCTTAATTAAAATGTGTCTGCAAAAACTCTCTATTACTTTTTATTTGAAAAGTAAATTATAAAACACCAGAAATCCATAAGTTACTTGTACCTCCCTGCCACTCAGACAAACCCCATTTACACAAGACTTAATTCTGGATATTAGGTGAGATGAGCAGTGAGGAGTTTTTAGTTTATCTACATTTCACAAGGTTAAAGCCTCACAAGGGAATACCAATTTCATACCATAGCTTCAGCAAGTCCACAAAGCATTGTTAACTATTTGAACTCCCTACACATTCTTCACTCTCATGCTAAAATTCACCTCAATTTACTAACAGCCAAGAATGATTTCTGTTGCATCAGCTCTGAACCACACGTTTGTTTGTAACAGATGTTGTTACCAGCTAAAGAAGAGCTCTACCTCCAAACTGCCCTCTCCTCAGCATGAAACACACACTGAATAAATATTATCTCTTCAGCCAACAGTTTTATTTACCGTTATTCTAAGCAGCTTAAGAATGCCAAAAGTTGCTTACTTTTCAGACATATTCAAGGCCACCTGATTTTATTGGGGTCTGTATCAGCTGCAACTCCTGCTTTTAATCTCAACCACTCCTATTTGCATAGCTAAACAGAAACAGACTGCTGCAGAGGAGGGAAGAAGGAAATAATACATTTTATGCATTTAGTACCTGGCCATCTGGTACCTCAGAAATGTTTTCAACTTCAAAACAGCAAGAAAATAAAATGAGGGAGCCAAAAGGAGCTTTGCTGAAGCAAAAATGCATTTATTTATATAAACAGCAATTGGCAGCTGATGCAGAGGATACATAAATCCAGTTGCTAATGCTCAGGGACTGTATGAATAGAAAGGCCATAGGTAAGCAGTAGCAAAGGAAATTAGAATGAAGTCTCTGTCCGTGCCATCTCCATTGAAATTATTTCCACACCGCCCCCCCCCCCCCAATTTTCTCTTCTGTGTGTCACTGGAAGAGGAGCAAGAAAACACAACCCTTCACCTTCCCTTCACCTAGGGAAGAAAGTACAAGAAATGCAGTCATGTTTAACAGCTTCAGGGTCCTCACATTTGGTGGATGTCTCATGAGAAAGAGAGAGTAGGTGACATTTCTCTTTAGCAGACTACATGACTGCAGTACTGAAGAGAGAGGGAGTCATTCTACTTTGACCAAAAGCCTTAAATCAGGTAAAGATAAATGGGTTTATCTGCAGAGAAAGGTGGTGATTGCATCACAGAAAGAACTCAGATTGGAGAAGGCCCTTCACAGCTTTCAGCAAGCTCCTGAACTTCTCTGAAGCTCTCTCTTTTTTGCCCCCTGAAAAATGCATGGGAGAAAATTGCATCAAGCTGTGTTTGATATGAAGCCACAAGTTTCCTAATAGCTGCAAGGGAGCTATAATTATCCAATTTCCTTATATTAATGATTTTTAAATTAATTTAATTAATTATTTTTAAATTTGAATTTTTTCAGCTCTCATGTCCACTTGCCAGCAACTGAAGTTCTGTGATTCTTGCCACACACACAAAAAAAAAAAAACAAACCGATGTTAAAATGGCAGAAATAGAGTGGTGCTACTATACCTGGTTGGGGCAGAAATTATGTAGTAGTATAGGGTGATTCTGGAGATAAAGGTAAAATCTGTATATTGTAACCTAGATTAGTTACTGGTTTTAATAGAAGAATACTATTTGTTATGTGAGTTCACCCAGATTAGGAAGCTGTTTGAAATTTACACTTTTTACCAGATGTGCCAAAATATTTTGCTGCTCTCAAATCCAAGTTCTGTAACATTTCAAGATGAGAATCTCAGTTTTTACTGTCAAATAAGTTCATACCTTACTCAGTTGTTCAGAAATTGTATGGAAAATGAAAATGCTCAGAGGAAGGCAAAGCATCAGCATACAACCTTTTCTACCACAAAAAAAAATTATTAAAAGACAAAAAGGATTTATTAAAATTTTATTAAAATTGCCTTAGTGTTTAACTCCATAAGTTTATTGCAAATGGTAAAACTTGACTAGATATAATGAAATTACAGTCCTCAAGTAACACCATTAGACTGAGAAACAGGTACTAACCTTTGCCAATTCTGAGTGCAAAACAAAGCTAAATCAACACTGTCCTTGCAGTTCGTTTGCACTTTGTAGGCATACACAGTTCTCTAGGCATACATTTGTATGTATACATATACTACCAAACAGCATTTTATAGTTTCTAATGCTTTGTAATCAATTACACCAAAAAATAGGAAAGAAGTCAAGAACGCCAAGTACAAAGTAAAAGAACTACCAAATACTTGCAGGAAGCAGAATGCAGCAGGACACTTTGGGCTGGTTATTTATATAAAAGCATGTGACAGCAATAGAGAAATACACTCAGCAGCTTCTTCTGGGAGAAAATAAGGGCTTTTCAAGACCTGTCATACGAGCTATGGGTCCAAAGATGGCAAAATGGCAAAGGTCCTGATTTCTTCTTAAGAGAAATCCAGTGAAGACTGGATTCTGGGAAGTCTAATTTCTGACTAGAGTTGTGGCAGGTTGATAAATCACAAGGTCGTCAAAATAAACCACTGTAGAAGCCAAGATAGTAAGTAGGAATATAAAAATAGCAAGAGTACAATGGCATAAAAAACAGAAAGATGAAAGTGTATCATGTAACATAAAGGAACAGGTAAAAAGCAGATGCTATAGAGACACAGAAGTAGTCTGAAAACAGTCATGAAACAGATGGTTTAATCCTTCCCAGTTTCTCCTTCTATGGTTGCTAGATCACTGAGAGTTCCCTCAGAAAACAGTCCATATATAACAGTAGTGAAAAGTGACAAGGGGCCATGGTTCTAAACTAAAAGAGGGTAGATTTAGACTAGGCGTAAAATAGAATTTTTTTACAATGAGGGTGGTGAAACACTGGCACAGGCTGCCCAGAGAGGTGGTAGATGCCCCATCCCTGGAAAAATTCAAGGTCAGGTTGGATGGGGCTTTGAGCAATCTCATCTGGTTGAAGATGTCCCTGCTCTTTGCAGGGGGGGTTGGACAAGACAAATTTTAAAGGTCCCTTCCATCCCAAACCATTATATGATGAAAATTACCCAGGTAGACTTGGAAAATATTTGTACCATTTTCTGGCTACAAAAAAAAAAAAAAAGAATGGAAAAAGAAAAAAAAAAATAAAATCCTGCAGCTGGTTCAAAAGAGCCATCATATTTATACCACAGGAAAAATATACGGACTGTTTTTAAATGATTAGGCAATGCATGGATTTCTCTGGGACCTTTATTATAAAACTAAGTGCATGAAAATAAGAATTGTACTCTACTCAGGAAAACTACAAATAGATGGTCATGAGAAAACACTCAAACTGCTTCAGCTTCATTTTTCATTAGAAATAAACCTGTAATCAGCCAATTAATTAATATGCACTAGGAAAAAGAAGAAAATGAAAGCTAAAATGAAGTGAGCATTTAACCATATTCTACATTTTCAAATCACAGGCCTGATGAAATTAATTTTTAGAAAGCATACTAAAGGAAATTTAGAGCACTTAATACTTAAGAGGACTTGTGGGAAAGAAGTGTAGCTCAAGGAGGTTGGAAAAAGCAAATCAAAATACTTCCCTTCAGAATGAGAGAAAATTAAAAGTTTTGAGAAATATAAACTGCTCAGTTTAAGCTGAAGTCTCAGAAAAACACTGCAGCAAATAAAAAGCACCCAGAAGATAAGACAAGTTACAAAGTAATTTGAATTTTTAAATAAGAGATTGCTAAATCAAGTTGATTTTCTCCATGACAGATAAGAGCCCTTGTGCAAAGGAAAAAGTCAGTAGATGTCTTATTTTCACCTTAGCAGGGCTTTTGGTACCATCTCACATGACACTCTCGTTAGCAAGTCTAAATGAGCCCTCTAAAATTGGTAAAACTATTTTGAAAAACATATTTAGAGCTAGCAATGGATAAATGTCAAAACAGGATGGCTGAAAAGGCAGCAGCAAGGCAGATTGTGAGGTGGGTCTGCCCTGGTCCAATAGTACTTATTGAGTAATTTCATTAATCATTTAGATGATGGAACCTAGTGAATGCTTATCACAACTGACGTTTCTCTGCACACAACACAGAGCCTGCAGCTTCTTTCAAGCCTCTAGAAAACAAGATTAGGATCAAAATAATCTTTTCAAATTGGAAAAATGGCATAATAAAAAGGACATGATTCAGTAGGGAGAAATTTGAGATGCTATGCCTGTACCTAGGTAGACATAATCACTTGTACAAGATACAGAATAGTCATCTTGAATCTTCCTGATGAGAAATTTAGGAATTTTAATGGACTACTTAAATGAGACATCATTATCACATCTTTATAAAGCATAAAGTTTAGTAAAATAGTACTTGTCTTTTCAGAAAAGAGACATTGTTGCAAGTCCTAATATATTTAAATTTTCGAAGTATTTAGAAATCCTTGGATGGAAAATAAAGTGCAAGTTTATAATAATTCTATATATTTTTTGTGAAAGAATTTTTTTCTTCCACAACACAAAAATATCAGGTTCATGCGAGGCAGAGACTCATATAATTATGTAAAACTATCAGTCAGGGATGAATCATCACCAAAACAAGGTCTGACAATCTCTTTTCACAAGTAGATGGAGAAGCAGCTAGTAGCCATCTGGAAGCAGCAATTTCAGATGCTCACTTGATAACTCAAATCAAGTACAAGACTTACTTTCCCACCTTTGGAGCAGCAATGCCATCCTCAGATCCATATTACCATCAGAGCACAAGCATGCTTGCTTATCACAAGAAATGCTTCCAGTTGGATAGCTGTAGCTTTGAAAACTGGAGCAAAACTCAAGAGATCAAAGATTTAAATAACTTGCCTCATAACAAATGAAGCAAAGTGGATCACTTCTGTTGTTACAATTATGCTTGTAAATACATATCTTTGGCTTCCATGAAATTTCCCTTACCTGATTTACTTTCTCTGCAGTGAATTTTTATTCTGTAAAGTGCTTAATTATTACAATTTTTAGATACCTGTGAATTAACAGTTTGGTTTTTACTTAGACCAAGGGGAATGGCAAAAGTGGCAAAATTAGTCTTCCTCATATCTTTAGTGTCTACAGCCAGTGCACCTTCCAGCTGCTCATCTATAAGATTACAACTCCCAGGATTCTTTAAGAGAGAAAGATTTTTGCAGAGAAAATATTTAGTCTTGGGGATAAAAGATGACAAAATCTTTATAAATGTCCTAAATTTTTTATTGCACCAAAATAACACATGCAAGCTTATATCTAGAATTTTAAAAGCTCCTTTTGATTATTTAATGATCACACATGCACACTACATCTCTAAACCTGTTCTGATTCCTGGCCTTTGCAGAGTTTTAATCCCACACACAGATATATTAGTACACACACACAGAGCAACCTGAAGCAAAGGCAAATGATGGATGAGCTGTGAGGCCACATTGATTCCCTCTGCTGTACTGCAAGTCAGGAGTGAAGTACAGCATCCTTATTAGAGATGCTGTCCATTAACTTTTCCTTGCTCTACAAATCCTTAGTTATAACATATTAGTAGTGTATGCCTGAGTGAGCACTGCTCTAATTTGAAACTGAAACAATGCTTGCATCCCACCGTGAGCAATATTAATTAACATCTTTCTTCTGTTTTCCCTGAACTCTCCTCCTGACATTTCCAGGTAAAGTTAAATAAAAATGTATGTCAATATGTAAAAGCTGGCTATTGGCAAACGTGTCATGTAATTGAAGTACTGGATGTTGAATGTCAATTAAAATAGTTTCCCTTTGGAAACTGAGTGTGTTTATCCATATTATATCATGTTATGGTCTTTGTTAATAACAGCGATCACAGCAGGCAGTCTTTGCACATTTGACAAGGTGATAATATCACAAAATATATATGCTTGCTTAAGGAAGCTCTTAAGTAAGGTAAGAACTCATTTGTCCATTTATTGATAAACCTGCTAAGTCCAGAAAAGAAATACATAATTAAAAAATTGCAAATTGAGGAGGTCCATTACTGTTCTGATGATAACCAGATTAAGCAAAGTCTGCCTGTGAGATGCAAAATTCAAATGATACCAAATTAAATGTTTTCTAGAAGTGCTTCATATTTGACAAAATACATCAGTTGGTCTTGAAGATTTGTTGTTTTTTGGGGTTTTTTTATGAATTTTCTTTATTTTCAGCTACCTGGATAAAAGATCTCAAAAATGTAAAAATGCCATACTGAAACACCTTATAAAAATACACCTTCTTTTTCCATCAGAAGTATTATATTCCTATATAGCATATAAATAATACAAGCATATCAATCAACAGTAGCAGCCACTTCTGGCTTCTTTTTTTGTCCTGTCTGAAAACCAAGCCAGTAGGTTGTTTTAATGGAGGACCCTTCTCATAAAACAAGTTCTTTGTAATATAATTATCTAGTTAAAAATATGGGGGGAATGTCAAAAAATAGGTTCTGATCACCTTTAACAAGAGGAACTCAATTTGTAATTTAACTGGTCCCCATGTAACTTAATGTAACTTTGCAATATATTTTCAATTAGCACGTAAGAACATTAAGCTCAAGTAAAATTCCAAGAGCAAGAAAGTTAATTAATACATAAATATAGATCAAGATCTGGACGACATTCCCATGCCAAGCAGAAACAAAGTCTTGCATGTCATCTGCTATTGAGCACATTCATATAAGATTCCTTACTATAATTTAGTAAACTAATAGATCTTCCACAAGAAATGAGGGAAATAGCTGCAAAAGGATGCAAATGTACCACAGCCAGTCACACACATGGTTTGTCACTCCCAGCTGCAGGGCGCCACACAACCAGCTTCCATTTCCAGTGTTGGCTGAGATGACAATGTCACCAAACTGCAGGTGGTCAATGTCCACTCCATGTCCCATTACCAGGTGAATATCGCACAAGACTACTTACACTCAGCTTCTTAAGGGCCAAAGGGATTTGATCATCTCCAAGCCCTGAGATTCAAGAGCTGGTCCTGTCTGGATCCAGGCACAATCCCAGCTTTTGTGGCTTCACCTGTCTTCACAAATCCTAGCTGTAAGACTGTGGGTTTGTGTCCAATGGCATCAAAGAAGCCACATCCTCAGGTGGTTTACAAGCCAAACATTTATCAACTACAGCAAGTGAAAGAAGAATTGCAATGCCTAAATATTGACTGGAGGTAATGTTTTAGAAACATGAGGTGGCAGAGGTTTCTGGTGCAGTGCCAACCAAGTTTTAATGGAACAGGTCCAGCAAAAGTTCAGGTTTTTCTCATTGTGAGGGCTATTTCTGCTGTACTTCTGTTTCAGAAGCAAGATAATTCTTGTGTTTATGTTGCAGAGAAGCAGATTCTCTAGAAGACAAGTGGCAGAGCTCACATTTCTGCTTGGACTTAACCCAGAAAATTTGCAGGACTTCTAGAGGAGTGGCTACAGGGATTCATGTAACACTCTTTCTTAAATGTTTTCTGACCACTGGTGGATGACCACTGCTAATTTAAAAAGTACAGTGATAAAAAAAAAAAAAATTGCTGCCCTTTTACTAAAACTAAGAAAAGACTTTTGAATCAGATGTAAACATTCACCAAAATGTTTACATCTGATTCACCCAAAGCAGTCTGCTGTGCAACCCCAAAATAAGGTACTGCTCTACTCAGGAATTTCAACATGCTATGTGGAACACTCCTTGCACCATCCTCAAATATCCTCAGACTTATTCACTTTAAAAATCAGCTGGGAACAAGTCAAACATAAACCTGTGTTTTGTCAGTAAAAGGAAAATAATTTCTTTTTCCCTGCTGCACTGTATACCTGTGTGTGAGGCAGGACAAAAAATAGCAGGAAAAAAAATCTAGTTGTATTTATGTTAAAACATAAAACTCACTGCAAAAGATATTGAAAACCTCAGTATAAAAGCCCAGAACCACGCAGTCCAAGCCATTCATTCTTGCACAGACTATTTACTTTTTAAATTGTTCCAACCTGTATTCAGTACAAAAAGCAGTATTAAAAATCAGACAAATTATTTATAATAGTCACATCACAGATCTGAAATCATGCCCTCCAGTCCAAATCTGTGATATAAAAGCAAACCTTTTGAAAGACTACAGAATGCTTAACATCCAAAAATTCCACAGTGACTTGCAGTGTACCAGCAATGCCCAAGCCAGTCACATCCCATGGGCATGCTCAGAAAAAGGCATCAAATTCCTTTTCTGTATCTTGTCAGGGCAGGAATCACAGCATCCCCCAGTGGGCATAACCAGACAATTAAAACCACAACACACATTTTTACACAGATTCAGCACAAGTATCACACTCATTTACGTGAAGACTATGAGAGCTATGTGCCAGTGCAAATCCCCATTATGAAGTCACTGGGAGTCAGAGTGCAACTGAAAAGCCACCTCATGCCCAGAAAAAGTTAGCAAAGCCCTATGTTTTTCTGATTTGAAAAAAATATGATCCCCACTACCATCATTCTTGGTGGCAAACTGGAATGGCCTCTGAGCAAGCCAGGAGTCCAGTTCACTTAGTGTGCTGATAGCACCAACTGGCCCTAAATGCACAGAGGGAGGGTATACTCAGTATCTTTCTCACAAACAGCTCTTGGCTGGTAGGAACTTTGAGGAAATTACACTTAGGCACATATATATATTTTTTTTAATAAATATATATTCAGATATATATAGAGAGAGAGAGACACTACTGACTAGCACTTATACTCAGGAAATAAGAAATCAATTTTCTTCAGTCTGAAGGTGGTTCACTCCCTGATCTGCCATATCACAGGATAGTCCTAGGCCATTAGATTTGAAGAGGGGTTGGGACAGCTCTCCTTTATGCTGAAGCCATGTCAATGAATAGAAAAGCTGCACAGAGCCAGAAAGGGAGCAAAAGGAAAAATACAACTCTGCGCCCTAATAGGATATTCAGCTGGAGAGAATGCAATTATAATTTCCAGCTACTTCCCACAGGATTGTTAATGTATTGTACATTGAGTAGCTATTCAGTGAAAATTTGACATAATCTTGGGAACGGGACTCAATCACCGCATAACCACAAGGGTACAATCCTGTTCCCTTGTCTTCTTTTCCCAGCTCTGAAAATCTTGTCTTTTCTATACAATGGCTTTAGCAAAAGGCAAAGTCTGGCTTTGCTCCATGCAGTCTGGAGCTTAGCAATTATTGTGCTGCCCCTAGGAGTTAATAAGATCTTAGGCTGTACTTGTGGGTGTTCCTGCTGACACTTTTTAAACTGCTGGCATGTCTAATCAGCCATGGTTTGAGAGGGGAAGGGTGCAAGGCAACAGCTCCCAGTGCCAGCAAAGGTCTGTCCTCCCTGTTTGCTTGTGGTGCCAGACTCCGTGGCCAAGGTTACGCTGTGTTTTGCTGCTCACTTGCCCAACATGACTGGTACTTGCTCTACCTAATTAGAGCAAGTTTCCTTCACAGGGGGTAGGTTTTCCATTTCCCTTTCAGACAATGAAAGGAAGGAGACAGGAGTTATCCTGGGGAGTGCTGACTGCATCAGGCACGTCTTACCTGCCAGATCTTTTGTTTTGCCTGCCAGTACCAGGAACTGGCCGTTATCCAAGACAGCATGGATGGGATTCAAAAGGTTAAAAACAGGTCTCAACAGCAGACCCAGCCATCCTATCCACTGTGTTTGCAAAGCTGCACTTAAGGGAACAATTTATCTTCTCTTACTGAAAAGATCTAAAGCATGTTAGATCAGCTATCACCTAAAGCCTGCCTGCTTTACTCTCAGCTATATGGCAACATCTGGGCAACCAGCTTGGAGGCTGATATCCAAACTGCAAATATCTAAGGTTAAGGCTGATTAATCATCCCCCCACTCATGAAACTTTCTCGGATTTCATCCTTTCTCCTCCTGTATGCTGATGTGAACATACTGACAACAGTCCTTCTTTGGGCCAAAGCAGAAGACAAACCAGACCCTGAAATACACCAGTTATTTTGTAGCACTTAGGATAGATTTCAGCTTCAATAAGCACTGGATCAAATCTTGTAAACTTAGAGGTTCTCTTTCAGTATCTCACTCCCTACTCAGCTCTCACTAATTTAAATCGCAAATTGAAGTAACTCTCATCATCAGAAAGTCCAAGTACTCATCACAAATTTGCAGTTCAGCCACAAACTTAAATCTGTATGGTGTACCCAAAGGAAAAAAGAGAGCACAGTTCACCCATTAGATCTAATGAAAAATTTCAAAAGCCCATCACTGGTTTTGCAAAGGAAATTAAACATACATACCTACTTTTTTTAACTGTTAAAGACGTTTTTCAAACTGGAATGACAGATTGCAACTTGCCTCTACCATCGATGTTCTGGAATCACATTCTCATCAGTGGTAATTTTTTTCAACAAAGTATAATTGAATGGACTAAGCTAGGAGTAGCTATCACACAAAACCCAGACTTTTTAACATGGTAAAAAAAACTGAAATAAACCCATAAATTATTGTGAAACAAAATTTATGCAGAAAATATTCATTAAGAAACCTGACTAGAATGCCTCCAAAAGTGAGGCATTAGACTTGGCCAGGAAAAAAGAGTTCACTCCAAAAAAAGCAGTGAACAGAGGATTAATTTAGAAAGTGACCCAGGACTGAAATTTCCTGGTCTTTCCCAAACCTCCTCTGCTCAGGGTATTTTAATGAAAATCCTCCCCCATCCTCAACATTGTAAAGTGCAGCTCTGCTGTTAATGGCAAGGCTATGATTAATGCAACAGCTCTGCTCTAGGAATTGGGTTATTTAGATCTGAGGTGGTCAGATCTGATGAGGGCCATGTTAAAAATTATAGTGATGGCTCAAAGCTGTGTCACCCCCAGTAGTATGCAGCTCAGAAACAGTGCAGAATATGATTTGTCTTGTTCTGAAATTATATTCCAAGTGTCCTTTAGAGCAGTTACAGAAACCTTTATTCCTGAATTGCAGGCTGTGTGCTCCTATGCAGTGATACAGCAAGTGACCCAAACTGCTCCTTTGCTTTGTGAAAATTGAACAGCCAGAGTTCAGGCCAGAAGAGATGATTCGGCCATTTAACCAAACTGCTCATGCCTCTCAGATTCCAGCTTCAGTCATTTCTTCTTATCAACTGCTCAAAATTGCAGAAGATACACATTCAACTCAAATATATTAAAAAAAAAAAAAAAAAAAAAAAAGGACAAACCAGTGGGGCTTATTTGAGGACAAATTATAAATAATCTATTTACCTATTCTCAGTCTTTGCCCACCAGTTCATATTTAGACTCCTCTTTCTTTGAAGAGCTACTAATGTGTGCTATCCTCTGAGCATTAAAATACTATCACACAATAGCCATGCAATATACCCTACATACATTATCACATTTTTTTGAAAATGAACTGAATTTTATGTACTTGGTTTTCTCTAGCTTAAAGTAATTTCAGCTACTCTTGTCTGTCTCCTTTCCAATTTTTGACAGCAATTTAAAATTGTTGTCATGACAGTTTTATGCAGCATTCTCACAGCAGCCTTACTATTAGGCTCGATGAAAGTTAAATCAAAGCGAAACCCCAAGTCTCCAAGTTACTCTCTGTTCTCACACCATGAATTATGTTAACTTCTTTTTGCCATAATGCCAGAGAAAAACCTGTATCAAGCTCTTTGCCAGCTGTATCCATTACCAAGGACCTGCCTGGGAGACTGTCCTTACCTGCTTTGCAGTGTGCTCCTTCCCCTTTGAGAAGCACCTCTTTCCATTTGGGTGCTTGCAAGAACAAAAACAGCCATGCCCTCATCAAAACCCATTCTGACCATTACCTAGGTCATTCACAATTAATTGGTTTAAGGAAAATAATTATATATTTTTTCCTAATCATTTTCTAAACAGAATGTAGCTGAATCCTATGTTAAAATCCATTTCATGACTACTTTGACATTGGCCAACTCTAGCTCAGGACTAAGGCCAAATCAACCAAGCCATATTTCTACTATATTTTTCCTAGCTCCTACATCAAAATATTTGTGGTGCAATTTAAAAAACAAATATCTGTTAAATGAACTTACACTGTGGTTAGATTTTTTTTTCCCCCCAATAGTTATACTAGATGTCCCTAAAGCTCTTTTGGAATTTTTAGTCCCTTAATAATCATAACAGTGAGATTACAGTGACATTACAGGTGAGTTTTCTTCACTAGAGATCTTGGAAGACAAGAGAGCACAGAACATAAAAAGATAATTACATTAAGCATAACTCAAAAATACATTTACCTTCATTAATAGATTTAAATAATATAGCTGATATTTTACTTTAATTAACATATAAAGTATTAAAAAGTATTAAAGAAGCAGAATTTAAGAAAAATCAACAAAAGCTTCATAGACTAACATTCTGGCTTAAACAACTGTATTCTCAAAGTATACTAGATTATTACTGCTTAGATTTGTTTATGCTTTCCCCATCCTCAGAATCCTGTCTCCTTTTGTTTCCTATGGCCATTGGAAGGAGGCAAGGAAGCTCCTTTCCCTTCTGCCTGTGTTGTATTTACTGCATGACTGGAGCTGTACAAACAGTGAAAACACAGAAGCATGTAAGATGTGAATATGTTGATTATTCATTTATATAAACATACTATACCCTCAAATTCACATGTTTGCAACTGTGTACTATTGCATTTTTTTAAAAAACCTAACAAAAAAACACAAATCCTCAAGTCCAGCCCTGTGTTCACTACAATCTCTGTTGCAATTACAGATCTAGTTAGCTTCCTAATTTGCTTTCTGAGAACTTAAACTATTGCTTAACTTAAATTTAGGTGCCAATTTCATTGCAGATGTTCAGCTTGCTGCTTGGTTAAAGGATTTGCAGTTACATTCTGTAGATTTGTTCTTAACTGTCAGCTCTATTACCAATAAAGCAGAATTAAGTTCTGGCTCAGTGTCATCCCTGCCTTCTTGAGTTATACATGAACCTGAGCTTTTTGTCTGTTTGGGAAGAAAAGCAGCTGCAATATGGGACCTTAATTTATTGAAAATGAAAGAAAAAAATAAAAAGTTAAACAGATTTTTTTTTTTTTTGAGCTTCTATACCTTAATAAAAAATTCTTCATTTTTATATAAGCTGTGTTTATATGTGTATTTGTTGGGGGATCTTTAGGTGTTTGAGGGTTTTTTTGCTTGCAACACCTGGTCATTCAATATGCAAACCTTGCTAAATTTAATTATGATATTGTACACCTGCACTTCTTTCTGTTGCCAGAAGTTATCCCTCCCTGAAAATAAAAATAATAAAATAAAGGAGAGAAAAAGCTGACCCTGCACTCCAGAAGGTTTGTGCTTTGGCATGGCTGCCCCTTGCATTGCCAGCAAGATTTTTTTCATTTATTAAATTATTACAGGTTTAATTTTAGAAAAATTCAACTAATTCCAAAGACTAATGATAATCAGCTTGCAAACACTTGCAAAGATTTAAGGTTTAATTTTTGGCACTATAATGAAGCAATCCAGAGCCTACCAAACGTATCAGGAGTTAAAGGCAGTGCACAGCTGGCACTTCCCACACTGGTACACTGGATTTTGGGTTTTTCATTACATCGTTGTACTGGGGCTTAACAACCTTTAACATTAAGACTACTGGTTTATAGAAAAGTGTTCTGATGAGTCCTGTCCAGCCTTTAGGGGACAGAAACTATTTACCCCAGATATGACATGCAACAATCCCAGTTAGAGTTCTGGGTAGCAGTGAGATCAGCAAATGCCTGGACAGAGAATTTATTCAAAATTCAAATGAAACCATAAAATCCAGTTAAAAAATATATATTTACCTATTCCAATACTAATGAAATTTCATTGAAACTTGGCCAAAGTTTCAGGCCTATTTCACTGCCCAAGCTCTGATCCACAGGAGTTCCAATTATGCGCTAGACTTACACCTTTGCGGGCTTTATTCACTGCAAGATAAAAGTAGCCAGCTAAGTAGCTTCATCCTCCTACACCACACACCTTGCCGTGAGTCAAGCACACCAAAATGGTTATGTAATTTAATTACACCCTTGGATAATCTCTTTAAAAGCAGGTTGCACTTTTAGAGATTGGAAGCCACACAAAGCCTTCAGAGAAGTGCCATGAGTCCAACACTTACTGCACAGACAGCACATATTGGTCCTGTCTCCTGCTAGGACCAAATTGACCTGTGAGGTGAAGAATTTCAAAAGAATTTCAGTTATCACCCATTTTGCATACTTAACTCCAAATTTAAACAACAATAAAATCTATTTCTAGCAAATATTAAACCTCCACATATTTTCAAAGCAGAGAAAGTTGAATACAGTACCTTGTTTGTAAACAAAAAAGCTCAACTCTTGCGTAGAAGTTCCAGTTTATTTTTATGCAGCCTGTTTCCATTTTAGAAAAAGGCTCCTCTTTTGGGGAATCACTTGATTTTTTAATAGTACAACTATTTATTCCCTAATGATATCATTAAAAGGACTCATTTACTCTGTGAAGAATGCAGTCCTGACAAAATATGTTATTATTACAGACAATGATGAGCTTCTCCATGTTCCCAACTATGTTTTAGGTTGCTGACTCAAACACATTTAATAAAAGATAGTAAAGACTTGATTTATTGCTCAAGTCTCTCTTAATTACCTCCTCTGAAAAAAAAAAAAAAAAAACCAAAACAGAATTAATTTGATTTTGACCTTCTATTCATTTATATTATTTAGTTTTTAATGTGGAAAAATTGAGCATTTCAAACCTCACACTTCCTGTGGCAGCACATGAACTACAACACAAACAAGTTCATTAAACTCCATTATTTCAAATGAGGTTGCAGAACAGAAGGAGCAGAGGCCATGGCTCAGACCTGTGCAGTGAAAGCCAAACTGAAATGCCCACAAAGCATAGAAAACTAATTTTAGTTCTGGAGCTGAGCTAATAAGGAAGCTGCTTGGCCTCACAGGTAAGGAAAAACTGCAGGCAGCACACACAGGGCTTGTTCCCTGTTCCCAAAACTGCCTTTTGAGGATTCCTGTCACCCTTCCTCACAGAACTTTGCAGGCAGGGTCCTTATCAAGGCAAATTTACTGAAACCCAAAGGACCCTAAAACCAGAGAAAAAAGGTGTGACCCAAGGAGACCACAGCTGCTCATGGTTGGGGAGGAAGAGACAAGAATCACCCCAGATGTGAATTGCACCCTAAAATTCACCTCTGAGGAGAGCTGCTTATGGCAGGTACAACAATGACGCCATGCAGATGCACAGGATCTGGTTTCAAGACCTGTCTGGTCTCCTTCATTTTGCTAGAAAACAAAACAAAAGTTTTTGTGCGTTGCCGACATAATTTGGTGTGCTTACTTTGCAAAGGTAAATAATAAATTTAAAGGAAAGTCTGAACTTAGTGAATGTAGCACAGTATTCACAGAATTCTGGTAAAGTGCTTAATTTTGTGAAATTTCTTTCACAGAAGACTTTGTCCCTCAGACTGCACTGTGCATGGTTTTTTTAACTCAATTTTGGTGTCATTTACAAAGTAAAATGGATAGGGAATTAATAATTTATATGCTTATGTTGAAATCATTACTCTAGCTTTCCTGTTGAGAAAAAAAGCACAAAACAAAGCAAATGAACACCTGAAATTTTCACAAAAATAGCTGAATGTTTGGCACAACTGATTTTCTCATTTTAAATTAAAATTAATTGTTTCAGATGGATTGATCCAAGATATTTTTCTTCATTTTAGGTATTTACCAAACTTCATAAAGATACATTATACATGCTAGAAGTACAACTCACCTCCTCACTTCTGCTCTACAGTTTTCTTCCTCATATGCAATACAATAATCCCATGCATGAGAATTTGAAGGTGGAAATGCCCCAGGAGGCATTTACATTTACTTCAAGTGTCTTACTAACAGAGCAAGCATTGCAAATTAAAGCATTCACTATACAGAAGGTAATATGACTGCTGTTGCTCTTCAAAGTATCTCTCAGAAATACAAAATTGCACCTAAAGATTCTACATACTATGTCAAATACTGAAAAAAAATTAAAACTTATATATTTTTTACTCCTTAAGCCAGTCCTTAGTACCTATGTTTTATGAAACAGTATTTTATCCCCTAAAACTATTTCCTCACTCATAGTTTTTCCCCCATTCATCTCAATGTAGCTGTAGAGGGTGGGAACTGATTTCTTGCTGAATAAAACATTTGTGAATTCAAAAGTAGCATTTCCTTGTGGATTTCCACCATAAGATCCAAGATAGAATGCAAGATACAGCCATAAATGAACATGTATAAGCAGGGATTGCAATTCCAATAGCCTTAGCAGTAAATATTCTCCTGTGTGGTTTGGGTTGGGTCTCTAATGGCTGTTGCACACTCCATTTCTGCTGATTTATATGATTTATATACACACTTGGTATAACTTTGTGCTGACACACACCTGAACAAGTTTTTGATAAACACATCTGCAGCTGTAGAAACCTGCCCCATTTCACACTTGTGCTAATATGGATTAAACTAGTCATTTCTGTATTCTGCCTGTGCTCTCCTACCAGCGGACTGCTAGTTAGAGTGGCATTCGATCTCTGAAATTTTACACTGCCAACAAAAAACACCAACTGGAATACTCACCTCAAAACCTGAAAACCCAGTTTCCACATCAGGGCATCAAAAAGAACAAAGCTTCTCCACTCTCACCCCTGGCTTTCCCAAACACAGCTAAATAAAGACAAAAGGAAAGCAGTGGTAAAAAAGGACAAGTCCAAAATGACCCTTCTGAATCCACTCCTCCTTTGGCACTTGTGGCTGATGGGGTGTAAATTAACAGCCTCCTCACACCAGTACAAATCAGCCAGACCTCACTGTCAGTTTTCCAGCTCTTTTGGCACGGCAGTTCCTTGCCTGCAAGCCGGTGCCTTCTGCAGGATTTGCTGCTCCTGAGGAAAGGTGCTGCAGAGCCACGATGCCTGGGCTGCTCTCCAGTCAGCTCCTCCAGAGATGCTCACAGCGAGCTCATCGTGCCCAAGCCTCTCAGCCTAAGGTTTACTTTTCAGTCTCACTGCCTTTCCCTGGCACAGGTACAAAATGTTTTCCGTACCATCTGCTCATCTATGATATAAGCAGGGTCAGCAAAATGTTACATCAAAGTAATTTACACCTATTGGTGCTGAATTCTCAATAAGTAACACATCAGTACTAAGATGAAGCTATCTACAGCCTTCCTAAGGTGGACAAGCCTTTCTGAGAGGTTCCCCTTGCTGCACAGGTAACTGCCAGCCACACAAAATAAAAAGATTTACCAGGTACCACTTGCTCCAGCTACCTTTGAACACTTAAAGGGCAGTTACACTGCTCTTATGCTGTAACAATCTTCATTTTAAGAACTCAGCTCCACAGCCTTCTAATGGGCTGCTTTTTATTAAAAACAAAACCAAAACCCAAATAAATGAACAAAAAACCCCAAAGCCTACCCCCTCTCCCCAAACAACAGAAGTCATCAAGTCCTCCTTAAATAACTGAACCAAGATGGATTGTGGGGAGAGGTGGCTGCTTTGTTGTGTTTTTAAAACTGGAGTTTCAAATTTCCCTTTCCTTGGGCACTTTCAGGATTTACCAGAATGGCCCAGACTATGAACTCTGCCACTGAATCAGCCCTACCCATGACACCCTTCAATGACATTCACGAGGCACATCTGGACCCTGAGCTGTGGCTCCTGCATTCTCCAGTCTTGCACTTGCTTCTGAGGGATGCCTGCCTCAGCAGGGTACAAGAGGGAGAGGCTGATGAGGAGCCAAGAGACAGAGCTGCATTAATGCAGAAAGTAAGAGGTCAGTACTCAAGGAGGGACTAATGAAAGGGAACAGGAGGAGAGAACAGTTCATTCTGGGGGAGAACATACTGTTTTCTATTTTAAATTTCATGTGAGGAATTTTCTCTTAAAATAAATTATTGGAGTTTTTTTCAAGACAACAGTACTGCTACACAAATTCCTCTTCAGTAAAAGTAGCCCTCTTATAATGAAAAACTGTGAAATAAAACCCCCTAAATAATTATAATGGAAACCATCACATTTTTCTGAAACATTTCATTTCCCCTCTACTACTACCCTGAAAAATATTTAAAACTGTAAAATTATTGATGATTTTCAGCAGTCTTCAGTTTTCCCTACTTTTATTTCTCATATAAAATAGCAAATAAAACATACACTTTTGATCATATAAGGCTTTATTCTGCCTATTACTGACCAAGGATGAGTAGCTACTTAAAACCAGTTTGCATATATTTGTAACACCTTGAAAAGTGCTGACAGACCCTTAACAACAACAGGCCCCCTAAACACCTCCCTTATAAATTCATCTGTTTAATAAGAATGTCCTCTAATAAGCAGGTCAGAGAACTGCAAAGCAAACAGGGCACCTCTGCTACTGCTCCCCAGACAATCCTCTCATCTCATACAAGATGGCCATTATACTACATACACAATTATTAGAAAATAAGTCATTTTAGATGTACATTTTCTGGGTGCTGAACACTGATGTATTTTTTTCTTTAGAAATCAATTAGTTTGTTAAAGCCATACTCTTGGAGGTGAGCACTGCATCTCCCTGGACTCTCTGAAAATGGGTCCTTAATTGTGCATCTGTGATTATTGCAGCCGAACAAACCTCTGTGTGCATGGGAGAGGGAAAGAAGGATCAGAACTGTCCCCAAAAGGAACAGAAATATTGACTGACTATCAACAAGGTGAAGTTATAGTCCAAATTACACTCCCAAAGTATCTTCAGCAAAAGTCTTTTTTATGGTTTTCAGTTTGGTGTTGGAAAAAAAAAAAATTAAAAGGTACCCCCTCTGCTCTGTTCTTAACATGGCTACAACAGCCTCACGCTATGGGCACATCTCCAGTCACAGGAGGATTTCCCAAAGCCCCATCACCAGCCTGGCAGGATCAGCTGCAGCCAGGAGATGCCTCCCAGCAGCAGCACAGCAACAGGCACAATCCAGAGGAACTTCACTAGCCAGTCCCAGGCCCCCATGAACCCCAGCACAAATTCTGGCTCACCTGACAATCACACTTGTGTAGCCAGAGATGGGCTGCAAATCTGGGTCTTTTCTGGATCAGAAGAGGGAAAGGACATTCCCCAGAGCAAAATGGGATTTGTGCTCCTGCTCATGGATTTTCTGATCATCTGGATCATCATGGGGTGTGGAGTTGTGTGAAGGGCAGGACACACTCTTTAAGCTGGGTTTAAATCCCAGTATCACCTTAGCTCTGTGCTCAGGGGTTTCTGAGGTCAGCACACAGGACTCCACAACAACAGACCTCTGGCTGACCACTTCAGATTGGCACAAAGATCACAGGCAAGCTACATAGGGACACATTAACCTGCCTCTGGTCAAGCAGAAGACACAACGCAGCTTAATAATCAATCCTAGTCCACCCTTTTTTCAATGAAAAGCAAAGTCTGAAAGCTTGGGGTATTGCTGGGATGAAAGCTAGAGGCAGACACCAGTGGCCAGACAGGCTTGCACAAGGTGTGTCAAGCCCAACAGGCAACCCTTGTCATCCTAAAGTGCACTGGACTGCACAGCCCACACAGGACACGACCCTTGCAGGGTACAAGGTAAAAAGGTGACCCCACATCCTGCCTGCCAGCATCAGTCACAAACACTGAGATGGACAATCCAGCCACAACAGTCAGGGAACAGGAAAACACAAGTGCTGCTTTCACATGAGCAGTATTTCTGACCAGAGAAGGTAAAACTAAAAAGCAGAGACTCATGAGAACAGCCAGGCTGCCTGCTTTTGCTCAAGAAGATGCCAGGGAGGATGAGGAAGGAGGTTGGAGAGAGCAGCCAGGAGTCTCAAACAAACCTTAGGATTTAGAAGGGGCATCCTGGCCACAATAGCACAAATAAGGTGGATTTGAAAAAATCAAATCTGCTGAGGCCATGCCCAAGAGCACAATATCTTGCCCAGGTAACAACTACTTTTAAATAAATGAGTTTTCAAAACCTGTAGTAACTATATCGCAGACATGGATAACACAAACATAGCAGTAACTTCTCTTTTGTGTAGTCGGAGAACATCTCAATGCCAACTTTGACTTTTTGCACATCACATTTCGCCATGTTTATTTTGCTTACAAGTACACAAAAACAAATACTGTAATACTGATAGCGTGACACAAGTCAAAAAATAATAAAAATTGCATTTCAACAAGTTATTTCTAAGACATTAAAAAAATGATAAATTTTTCCTGATGTACCAGTGACCTTACACCCGACAAAGAGAAGCCAAATACCTTTGAATAAACAAAGTATCAGTCATTGCTCCCCCTCGCAGCTGATGCTGAATCATTCTAAACAGCAAAGATTTGCAGGTGTCCACACAAATACTGTAAAACTTTGCCATCTTGAATTGCCTAAGTATTGGTGAATTTGTTCTTTCTTTTCTTTGTTATCTGCCAGCTCTATCAAATTATCTGAATATTCTGCAGCTATGAAATTCTTTGCTACTTATACTGCCTATTACCAAAACCACACCTGAAACCACCAGATTTCCACAGTCCATTATGTCATTACACCTTGCTATTGAACACCAATTTCACCCATTCACTTCCATTCTCTGACAACTAATTTTAATGGGAAAGGTACATGGCTGAATATATGACAGATTAACCAGCATTTCTAGCTCTCACAGTAATCTTAAACATTAAAATTTCTTTGGATTTCCTTTCTATCACACATAATGCCACTACATCTGCTAATACATTTATGTCACAGGAACAAAAAGAGAATGCACAACAAGTATTAGGAATTCAGTATTAAAAGATACCTCTGAAGCCATATTATTGTTACTCAAGCTGACCTTAAAGCAAGCATTTTTAAGAGAGTAAAACTTTCTGGAATAGTGAATTCACCTTTGCAACCTTCCTTCTTACCAGTTCCACATTATCTGCCACTGAAATAATGAAGGACATGCCAAGAAGGCCATTAGGTAGTTCTGGAGTAGAACTTGGCTTCTGGCTGTATCCATTCATCCAGGATTTCCCACAGTATCAATGGAGCTGCCTTTATGGCACCCATCCACCACTCCACATTGGCACCAACCCCTGACAGAGTACATTGCTGCTTAAGTAATGAGGTTTTCCTTCAGACTCACAGGCTATGTTGCTCTGGTCTTGCTTCTCTTTGCAGTAATTTCTGTCCTGACCCTGACACTGTGGGGCTGTCAGTCAAGCCTCTCCTGCTCCCAGCTGTACCCTGCTTGCACCCTTCAGCCCAACCTGGCAACCCAACACAGGCACCAGGCAGAAAGATGTGATGGGATTGAGAGATTACCTAATTCATCCAGTTGCTGTTGAGCCACTTGTCAAAGCAAGGCAATGAGAACAGACTAAACCCATCTAAACAGGAGTGGTGACTGACAGAGGCAGACAGAAATGAACCCACTGCGCCTGCTACCATCTTAACCCAGCACTGGTGACAAACAAACTCTCAACTCCCACAAATCAGGTGAAAGTCATTAAAAAACAAACAACCACATAAGCTCATCATATAACTTTTCCTTTTTTGACTGACTAGGAAAACAAACAAGTGAAAAACCCAGACTGACCTCCCACAACACCTACAGAACAAGAGAGACGGCCATACAAGTGCTGGATGTTACAGCCTTTTCTGACATGTTCTGGTGTAAGCTCTCACTTTAGACAAAATTTTAATTTCTTATTTTTTCATACTTCTTATTCTCGCAGAATAAGACTTCAAAAGGATACAAAATAGTCAGGAAAACAAACTTTCTTCTCATTATGTGTCTATCTTGGATTTTCTTCCAGTGGATGAGGCACGCAAGCTCATCCACTTCTCCCGAGACTTTTGGCCCTTTCCTTACACAAGCACCCTTCATCCAAATGAGCAAACAGTGGCTCATGGAATAAAATCAGGGACCAACTCTATAAATTATTTTTCCCAAGTGCCTTGTACTTTTCCCCCACAAAATGCAAGTTTCTTATTTTAAAAGTAAACACTCTTGTAAAAAGATGAAAATAAAATACTTGGTATATTTTAAAATTATATAAAATTATGGATTGATTTAATTGATTTTATAAGAGTTAAAGGCTGTTTAAAGAAAAAAGTATGTAGATCTTATTTCTGAATATATAGAAAAACCTTTGTTAGGTTCTATTTCTTTAAGTTTTTTTCTTGAGAATTGCTGGTGAGTTATAATTGTACCAAACATTATTTATCTTTCAGGTCCATATAAGCTTTTAGAAATGCCTAAGGTACTCATATACCCTGACACCTGACTCAGAAGTCAAGACCTAATACAGTAATATGTGTGGAGGGCTCCTCTGAACTTAAGAAACAAATAGAAATTAATATTAGTTTGGGTTAGCAATTAACCCTGCAGATTTGGGGATGGAAACAGAGTATAGGGGAGTGTCAATGGAAACAGTGTCCAAAGCTTACCTGTAGAGATCTGGTGTGCTAAATTATTTCTGTGCTTTTGATCCACCTGGCTGCTGCAGAAGACAGCAGGTAGATTTATCTGAGAACCCAACAGAAAGAGCTTCTTTATGCCAGTGTTGATCTAGCAAAAATAAAAGTTACTTACACCTCCCTGCTCCACCATCAGGCTTTCTCCATAGGTGTCCCTCTCACATCTTCTCAGCCAACTCTGAGGCTCCTTTCAGTGCTTCAGAGTTCCTCAGCTATGGAGGCAAAACTAAATTTCACTGTTGGTGGCACTCTGGGAAGGAAGGATGAGGATGGACATGGGAAGGAGGCTTGGAGGAAGCCAAGGTTTCCCCAGCCTTTTATGACCTTTGGGATTCCCTCATCTCCTCCTCCATCTTGTGCACGCCTCCAGGCTCCCTCCACAATCCTAAAGAACTCTTTTCCCCCATTCAGGATCTTTTCAGCATCCCCATACTAGATTTGCAAAATAAATTGTCTTCTCTTTCCTCAAGTAGCAAATGTTGCTCACAGAGAGGATCCCAGGCTCTGGCAAGGAGAAAAGGTGCCAGGTCACAGTCAGACTCTTCTCTGATAAGGCAAGAACAGCATGCTCAGATGCAGAACAGGGCTGAGGAGCTCTGGGGAACAGGGCTCACTGTGACCCAGGTGAAAGAAGAGCAAACCACAACTTCTGCTGCCCCTGTCCCCAGTGCCTATTCTGCTGCAAGGACAACTGAAGTCAGAACATCTCATCACCCCCTTCTCAGTCTTGAAATAATGAGCTGCATTCCTCAGTTGAGTCTAAAGTTGATTCAGACATTGTCAACAGCAAAAGATGTAACTTTGAGTTAAGTCTCACCCAGATTCTTTTCCACCTTCCATAAAAATGACTAATCAATATTTTCAGGGTTACTCCAAGTGCAGCAGTGTAAGATGGGGGGAAGAGTCGGCTCTGGGCACAGAGCTCAGACCTGTGCAGAGCACAGACCCAGCCCTGCCAGACAGCACGGCTCACGGGCACAGGCAGTAAACAAGTAGAAATAAATCAGTCTGTTCCCCCATAAAATTGCTGCCACTTGAGTGGCAGTATCTCACACACTGATACTGTAGATAATTCGGTTTCATCTTGATTACGACCTGTATTAACACCCAAAGTAATAAAATCTTTCACATTCTCATTTTACTGAAGCCAAAGGACAAACCTTCTGCAGTGACATATGGCTCTGCTCCTCTGCAAGTATGTTAGACTGCTTACAAAATCTCCTTGTCTAGCAAAGGATAATGCTTTTTAAAATAAATTGCCTGCATTAATTTGTATTTTCCACCAAGAAAACCTCACATATCATAATCATCTATCTATACAGATATATGAGTTACTCACATTGTTTGCACTTTTTTTCCTCCTTTAATGGGGTGATTTTGGACTATGTCATTGATTATATAGCTGTAACATGCAATTTTCTCCAGCACAAGAGTCAGCTTGGGGCTCTCAGACTGCAGAGCAATTCCTGCGTAGTTCAAACAACATTAAGAACAGTCTAGGGGACATGAATTGAAATGAGACCAAGTTTTGCAGAACTTTGAAAACAAGACATATTTCATAGCTGATTACTTAAGTGCAACTTTCAACCTCAGAGGATTTGGCATTACATATAGATTTTTTTTTTTTTAATCCAAAAGCTTTCTCTGTAGTGTGTATATTGATATACTGTTAAATAACCTTTGGGATACTCACTTGGATTAAAGACTCTCCTGCTCTTTTCCTGGTTGCATAATTCCTCTCCATGTCCCTGCAAGATGACCAGCTGCCATGGGGAGAGCAGAGATTATTCTAGAACACTGTTCTCAGAGCAAGGACTGACACTTCCACCCCTGTGAGGCAGACAGAGACACGAAACCATGGTCCCTAATGTCCTGCAGGAGATCTCTATAAAGGGCTCCTTCCAAGATTTTTTTGTGGCCAGGGACCAGATTTTATTTCTGTGTGATGAGGAAAATATTTCTCTGCTTGAAGAGGCAGGCTCAGATGAAAAGAATTAGGCAAGAAAAGGTGAAAATAAAAATATGTCTCCACTTGTTTTTCCATCTAAAAACCATACTTCTGAAAATAGCCAATTTCAGATGAAGAAAAGTCTGTTTATTCATTGTTTTTAATAAAAAATCTTTTACCTGTGCCAACAACTTTTAAATAGCAAACAGGATGTGAACTGCATGACATACAGGAGACGATTTTGTTAAGCAAGTGCTTAATGTCATTGTCATGGTTCCTAAGAAGGCAGCTTGCAGTGGCACTGAAATTTGCAATTAGTGCAGCTTAATTAACAAATGCCCATTTCCCGTTTACATCTGCTATGGAGATATTCAAGTTTAAAAAAGGGAAATATTTATTCCTGTACTACTGTACATGAATGAAAAGCATGATGAAAACCCCTTAGCCCTCAAATTTTGAACTATTTCCTTTGGTGTGTGATGATCTAATGAAATCATTCTCCCCATAACCGGGGAGAAACCATAAGGTATTATTTGAGCCAGCTGATCTGCATCATTTGTGGGGATCTTGTCTAAGCAAAGCAGGAAGGAATCACAACATTAACTTCACAAGCCATTGCAGCCCTGTGAAATCATGTCATGTTTTAGCCCAGCCAGAGCTTAAGCACCAAACAGCTGCTTTTCACTGCCCCACCCCCAGCAAGATGGGGGGAAGAGAATCAGTAGGGTAAAAGCAAGAAAATTCCTGGGTTGAGATAAGAACATCTAAATATAACCGAAATAAAACAACATCTATAATATAATTGAAATAAAATAATAACAAATTGTAATGAAAAGAAAAAGCACAAAACTAAGATAACTAAACTCAAGAAAGATAAATTATGCAAATGGAAACACTCTCCCACCACCAACCAACTGATGTCCAGCCAGTCCCTGAGCAGCAGCTCCCAGGTTATGACACCGTGGGCTGTGGGACATGCCTGTGGCCAGCTGGGTCCCCTCCCAGACTCCAGAGGTCTCCCAGACTCCTCATTGTGGGCTTGTATGAGGAGCAGAAGAGGCATTGGTACTGTGCAAGCCCTGCTCACCAGCACTAAGAACACCCTTGAATTACCAACACTGATTCCAGAAAAGATCCATCATAGCCCCACACCAGCTACTGGGATGAAATTTAACTCCAGCTCAGCCCAAACCAACACAGTATGGCCTCTTCAGAATACAAGAATTAGTTAATGTCTTGGTGAAGAGATGCTGAGGGATAGAAAAAACATTCTTTGTTAAACTGATTCTTCCCATAGATTTCTGAGATGAAATAGCATTTTTTTTAAGCTCCAACTTTCTTGCCTTCTAAAATATGCCGTTAACCTCTCTGCCAGTCATAACTTATTTTCAATTACCATGCCAACAAAATACATTGACACAAATAGATCATTTTTGGTCTCATATGTGAAAGGTAATATTTCACAGAACAACAAAATTATTTTAATCAATGACCTTATTTCTGGGAGGGGAACAACCAAAATACTGGGCCTACTATAAATCTCTTGAGATGTTTGAAATAAAGCCCAGAGAGAAGGCCTGACTTCTAATTGGGAATGCAGTGAATCCAGAGACATGAAATGGGCACTAACTGCCTGATTACCATCTTAGTGAACAGGCATTTATAATTTGTACTGCAACATTAAGCACATCTATCAACCCTTTGCCACTGAGAAAAACAGTGGTGAAAGAGAGATCCTTTTCTGCCCAAACTTCTTTCAGAGCTCTCCATTTCTTCAGCTATAATTTCTGCCTCAAGTGTTTGGGTGGGGAGCTCTAACTGCAGGAGAAGAAAGACAATGGAGAAAAGAAATCTTAATATTAGACAACTTCAAATATTTGTAACAAAAATACTGTGTGGAAGTTTGACATCTAAGTTAGATTTACCATAACAAAATTGAAATTAATAAAAAAGAATTTGAGACATGGGATAGGATTGGTATTTCTTAACTGTATCTTGATCCATTTTTGTCCAACTAGTATTCACAGAAATTTTAAAGTAAGGAAAAAATAAGTGAAAGAGTTTAAAAGTCAAATATTGCTAAAGCAATCATTCACCAAACACATCAATCAAAATTACAGGTAAAAATTGAAAGGAAACTTTTCTAAAAGGTACTGCCAGTGAAAGAACAGTTTGTTCTATTAAATTACTCAGCATACACCATCACCAAAATTCCACTAATATGAAGGCAAGTTGTCATCAGAGTAGGAAGTCTTAATTATTGTAGAAAGCTAGTAAATTCACATCTCTAACTTGGAAGTGAAAAAACATCCTAGAAAGAGAGATTAAATCAGAAGACTAACAGGAGACTTATAATTTGGAAAGTTTTGGGGATTTTTTAAGTCACAGTAAACAAGAAGCAGTCAAGTTTGCTACTCAAAGCTTGAAAATTAATTAAAATTTAAAAACAAAACACTACCTACCACTTTGAAAACCACTCCTCATCCAGAGAAAACAAATTGATTTAATTTTGGAAATACAAAAGCCATTTAAACTGCTTCCATTGTGACTGGGTATTGCAGATTGCTTTCTTTAAGTGTTCAATAAACTATGAAACTATTAGCAGTCTTGCCATCCAAAAATCCATTCGTCAGTTGTCTCCCAATACCTTTCCTATCTTAACCTCACAGAAACAGAGATGCAGCAGCATAATGTGGAGTAAAGAGAGAGGACTACAGGACAAAGACAAAAATCTGAAGGAAGGTCTTGGTAGTTTTCAACTCCCCTCAATTTATTTTTCCCCACCAGTACATTATAGTTTCAGGTTGGGTAATAGTCCTCTTTCTCATCTACTGTAGAGTTTATGATAGAGAAACATCAATTGCAGCTCAATAACAGACAGAACCAAAAATAGACATTTTTGCCATTGAAAAATCACACAGTGGGCAGCTGTTCACAATCATACCTGTCCTGTTACTTCCAGGAAAAAAACTGTGATACAACCTTATCTCTGGAAGACACAGTGAGGTAATGCAGTCAAAAATCTAAATACAATCTTAAGACAATTAACATTAAATAGAATAAATTAGGTACACATTTTAAACCTCATCATAATATTGCAAATTCATTACTAACACAAATGTTTAGTGCATTACATTAAAAGCAATTTCCATTGTACCTTGAAGACTTACGAGTCCAAACATGAAATGTTGTATTCCCTTACTCAGCCTCAAAATCCACTGCAGTTACCAGCCTTAAATCACACTGATCCTACCACAGGGCACTAGAGGAACATGCTGACACAGCAGCAAAAGCTACCAAATATTCTCAAGTTGTGCAGAGTAGCAGCCAAAGCTATTTCAGTAAAGACCAAATTACAATAAATAGTTTGGGACCATAAAATATATTTATTGTTCTGCCTACCTCTAGAGCAACTTTTGTTGCTGTTGCCATGGGGTTGGAGGGAATGAAGGAAAACTCTGTTTAAATTAAAGGCTTGGAATGTCATATAATGCAGGATGACTTTTCATTAACAGGTCTTTACCTGTTAATCAACAGCACCATAATTAGTTCACTTTCAGATTGGTCTTGTTTATTAAATGAGGACATACAACAATGAAAGCCTCTCACAGTTCTTTATTACACAGCTTTTGTTCTAAGCACTAGAATAAAGAGAGGATATATTTTCTCATTCACTTTGGAAGAATCCATCCAAATCAAGAACTCTAATAGTTGGTACACAACCTGGGAAAAACCTTCTACATTTTTTTTTGTTTAAAAAGCAAATGTTGAACCTCTTTAGTACATCTATTCAAAATAATCATGGTAATTAAAAGGTATATTTGTATATTATACATTTATGGTTTCCATGTGCATATAAACCCACAGCTCCTTTAGAATATTATAAAATGATACCTTCCTCCTTGGCTTCTTACTTGGCAAAATGGATGTCAATAATTACTGCATATACTTTTCACACACAAGCTGTCTTGAGACAAAACAAATCCCTATTTCATGCAGACTCATCACTTTTGCTCTGCTGCAGTGGATACACTTTCATGTGAACCATGTAGTAAGGTTTTCTACTCATTTCTCCTATAGTCTCTGAGAAGCTACGTGGCCAGGACCACATCATCTTCCCCATGAAAACCATAAATATTTTTTTCCTATTATGTTTAAAGGCAGACTGAGAGCCGAAAGACTATTCGTGCTTGTCAAATGCTACAAAGTCAGAAACAAAATGATGTTCACTAAATTATTATTTCAAGGCAACAGCAGTCAGGTGACGTAGAGTTTGAGCAGCAAACAGGGCGAAGAATTTTTTAAAATTTGAAGAAAAAAAGACAGAAAAACAGGAAAAGAAAATGACATCTTCTGCACAGAAAAACTTGTAACTGTGAGGAATCATCCAAAAGAATGTTATTCAGAATACACTTAAGAAATCTACAGCTTTGCCTCCTACACACTCAAGAAAATGCATAGTGAATAGTCATTCATTAATATCTTTGCAAAACTGGTACATTTTGAAAACATATTTGATTCAGGACCTCATGTCTTCAGCTTATGTACTATAACACAGGATCACTGGAGTTTTCAAAAAAAAAAAAAAAAGAGAAGCAGCATGAATATTTTAAGAAGCACAATTTTCCCAAGCAGGGGATGGGATCAAAGTTTTCTAGCCTGTCTTCTTTCACACACCCCTATCAATGCCTCAGTTAAATACCAAAGTATCTCAGTAATTAATCTGATTGACCCAACTAACCACCACTAGACTGTAGGCACTGATATTTAAGGGGACAAAGGCAAATACCAGTTTGCCTTCTGACAGAGGATAGATGAAGCCCAGAATAAGCAAGTAGTTGTTAAGCACTTCATTTTTGGAATGATATATTTTTAATAAATTTATGATTGCTAAGTAGAAGGTATCCTTTAACACCAGGAGAAAAGGTCCTGTTTCACACAAATCTGGGGCTGCCCAAAAACCACAATATGGTTGTGTAGCCATCACTGCCAACTCATTTCACATCTCTTCTCTTTTGACAATTTTTATTACTAGATTTTGTTCATAAAAAAAATTATGTTTTTTCTTTGTTGGTGGTGTTTTGGTTTGGTTTTTTTCTTAGTAAAGGTGAAGAGCTAAAGAAAAAACTGTTATTTTATTTTTTCAAAAGATGTAACCAAACATCTTAATCATCATGAAGTGTACCACACTCGCGAATGTCCCTTGACACAAGAAGAGGACAAACTATGATGGATTTAGAGCAGAGGCACACTGCTGCAGTGTCACTCCAAACCAGGATTCATTTGCTTTCCACCTCACTGCCAGAACATTATCCCTTGGTGTTCTCTTCTTCTCTCCAGACCACGCTGTCCTTTTCAGGCTCTCGTGTTTCATCATTCATCAGACTCAAACCTTACTGAGACTCCCTAATGCCTTTATCAAACAGGCTGTACTTTTCCATGACCTCTCAAATGTTAAAATATTTTTTAGTGTAACGCAATAGTGAAATAGGGAACATCTCTGAACGTGCCCAATGAACGTGCAGCTATGTAGCTTACCCAAAAGGTGTTAACAGAACAATATCTCTAATGCACAAATATATTTTCATGGAACATTTAGCATGCTAGCTTAACATATGAGTTCAGAGTTACCCTAAATTGTATATATAATGCCTACATGTCCAAAAACAGCAGAAAAATAAGATTTGGTTGTATTTTCCTAATTAACATCTGGTAAGGCTGAAGACTTCATATCACCTCAAATATTTCAGAGAGAAATATTGAATTAAAAAAAAAAAAAAAAAAGGCAAGAGAGCTCTGGTAAGGCTGAAGACTTCATATCACCTCACATATTTCAGGGAGAAATATTGAATTTAAAAAAAAAAAAAAAAAGAGAGAGAGGAAAAAAAAGGCAACTCCAAAAATTTCAGAATTTTAATCCTACTTAATATCAGACCATTACATTAGATTTTAGAGATTCATCCACCTTATCACCCCAAATGCAAAATTTTAAACAGAGAGATACCAGATAACTATTGTTATTCTCCAGTGATGCCAAATCTTCCACCACACACATCCCACATCCCCCCAGTCAGCAGCAGGGGAGGTGGAATCTTATAATCAAAATTCTTGAATTGAACACTAAAATACCCCCAAAATCACTCAAAACCACACTGGTTAAACTATTTTCTTACAATGCTTGCCCTGGTTCTGTGAAAGCCAAGAAAATGCATTACCACAAGTTACAACACTAAGAACTAAAGCTTCCTTGTGACAACACAGCAGAATTCTTGCCTGAGCTCTGAGCAAAAGCAGGCCTGTCCATATGAAATAGCACTGTGCAGCACTCAGCAGCTCCAAACCTTATTTACTAGCACAGGACATGGGAATATAAAAGATTACCTATGGCTGGTAGGAGATTTATGGCTGCCTCTCACACCTGGTGCTGAGCAGCACACTGCCAGTGAAGTCTGAGCAATGCTTTTCTGCCCTGCAGGAGCTGCACCCTGAGATTCTCCACAAAAAGAATCCCCCACAAAGAAGTTTTTACAGACAGCTGGGGCAGTGGATAACCACAGCTGCATTATCACACTAAACATCTTTTCCTAAGAGGAGTAACTTCACCTTTGATCACTACTCCAGTTCTAATGCCAGTAGTGCTGGGCATTTCTGTCCCACCATCACACAGGCAGCTGTTTTAACACCACATTGAGACAAACACAAGACACAAATACACAGTTTGGAAGACAGATGGGGCTTTTTTCATTGAGGAAAAAACCCCACCACACTGTTTCAAAATAAAGGAGATGAAGTCACCACTGCACTGACATGTTAACCTTAAGACTTAAATGTTAATTTTTCACCTCCAGTACCTCAAATAGTTCAGGGGAAGTGAGAGCTAACACACAACAGAACACAGGCTAATGGGAAATTGGAAGTCTTCCTCCCAAACTATCTCCATTTCATGTAGTTGTTCCTATTACACAACTGTCACACATCCTAACGAAGAACAAGTGCGGGGAACAAAAAAAAATGAGCCAATTTCAATCCTGGTGTTTATTTCCACAAACTTGTTTCAAAAGGTGTATAAATTTCCTTAAAAATTATAAAGTATTCCTAATAACTGAGACACCATCTTCATATCCACAGAGTCTCAGGAATATTTAGGTGTTAACTCACCCTTGATTTCAGTTGAATGAAGTGTGTAAATACTTCTAAAGATGTGGATTTTCTGAATACCATGATACAATGGCAGATTTTAAGCTTTACTTCTTCTTGAGTGCCACACAAGATTGTGACTTATTTGGACATATTAAAAAAATTATGTTTTGAGTAAGTAAATTGTCAGACAAAAAAAGTCTTGTTACTTCATTGAACTGGTACAGAAGAACCACTGGGAGCAAATCCTAATATTTAAATAATTGGCCAGGTTTTTACAACAACAAAACATCCCAATGCAAACATACACACACACTCATTTACTTCAGAATTTGGGTAAGAAAAGACATCAGGTGGTATTTGAACTTCAGTTATTTGTGAAGAATCCCTATATCCTTGAAAGGCACATAAATTCTCTACAGACAATACATAAAGTACATGCAGAGTTACCACTTAGTGTTACTCCTCAGAAGTCTGAATTTAGTTATAACAAGCACTGATGCTCACTGAAAGGGCTCAGAAAGCTTAGGCCCAGATTTATAGCGTCATTTGACAAAAATTCAATAGCTTTTGGAGAGCAGTGCCTTGCCAACGCAGATGTTGCCGCAGACATCTGTTAGTTTAACAATGCTGAGGTGCATCTCCCTCTGCAATCCCACCCTACCAGGCAATGGTCTGGAAAACCTCAAAGCATAACACATTTAGTTCAAGAAACCATTTCAGGGATCCTGACTTCTCTCCCTTATCATCTGTAGCACATGTTTACCGTTTATGGCTCATCACCAGCACACGCAATCACTTATACTCCAAATGTTCAAGGAGCTCTGGAGCTGAGGAAGAAAATGCATTAATATTCTGAACTACCTGCAGAGATCCGGGCTTGGAAAGGTTCACGATTTTGTACTGCAATGCCTGGGTGCCTCTGCCACACCGTGCTAACCTAAGTCCCTCCTAACAAGTGCGGCTTGCATACATAAAGCAATATTGATTCAGCTGTGCAGTGCTGTTTGCCCAGCCTTTCAGAAGCACAGCTTCTCCAAACACTGCTGCAGACATCAGAGCTGTCTTCCGAGGAGAGGGGAGGTTTTGTCAGCCAGGCTTGGCTTAACGACGCGCTCTGCGCCAACGACTGCATTTAATTAACTTTCCTTGGTTGGTCTCACAGAGTTGTTTTCTACTATCTGATCTTGTCTGCATGAACCCCATTCTGATTTCATGCAGGAAGGAGGATTGCAGCCACAGCCTCTTTCGTAAATAAAACTGCCCTGACTTATAAAGGATCTGTTGATAGGAGCAAAGATATCATGGTATCCATGCCTGCATAAAACACAGCACAAAACTGCTTTCTGAAGCAAAATACCTGGAGATTAAAGCTAAAGGAAAGAATGCCACCCTTCTGAATGAGCAGTTCAGACAGTTTAATAAAGACAGGACATAAGGGATGGTTACTTTGAAATGAACACTTTTATCTGTACCACATGGAGTCTTTCCTAGTGGCACTGCTAGAATTAATAGCACAATTTCATGAGAAAGAATAAGAACTTGTCTTTGTTTTGCTGTTCACAGGAGCCAGTTTGTTTAAACCTTCCAACAAGAAAGATAAACAAGTTGATGTTTTACATGAACTCCTTTATCTGTCACTTAAAATGCAAAACAAAACATGACATATTCCTGCTTATCCAGCTGTACTAAATTTAGTATATAAATACAAGGACTGTTCAAGGGTAAGCAAAGGATTTCTGTCTCAGAGATCCTCTAAAAATTCCTTCTTGATGCTTTTTTCTTTCCTTTTCATACAAACACATTCTAGGCAGAGCTAGAGCTAGCAGTGTTAAAATAAAAATACACTCACAAGTTTTGCTTGAACTTCTAACCCAGATAGCAAAGTGTATGTGAAGGTGTGAAAGCCATATCCCTCTTTACCCACAGCTGTGTCACTTCACATACCATCACTGCAAATACTATTCCTCATACTATTATTTTCCTTCTATACATCTTCTTTAATTAAGATGTTATTTGCTTCCTGTTGTATCTGTAACAACTTTTCAGAATTTATTGGGGGGAAAGCATTTCCATGGTTATAGTATGCCAGGTTACTTGCTGTCAGACTCTGCAGCTCACAGGCATATTCACCTTTCCCATCAAGTCTTTTTAGCTGCAGGCTTTCAAGCTTCAAGCATTTTAGATGGGTGAAAATGTCAGTTCCTCCAACGCTAAGAAAGAAGCAATGATGTACCAAAAAATAAATAAATTACATCTAAGTCACTTTACCTCTCAAAGTCCTGGCTTTGCAAAGGAAGTGTCCAGGAAAACTAACTCAGTCTTTTTGCATGGCTTATCCTTATGCCATTAAAATTAATATGAAACAATATGTTCCTTTTTAACCACTTGATGAGTCAGTGCAGCTCAGAAAACTGATAAAAGGTTTGTGGAAATAAATTAATATTGCATGAATGCTGCTGGAGCTATTAAACAAGCATAAGCAAGAACCCATCACTGAAGCCAAGAGACCTTTATACAATGAGAGAAAGTGGCAGAAAAGTCAACAATCATTATTACAGCAGGTCCTTTGCCCTGAAAAAATGGCTTGTGACCTAAACAGATGTAAGCAGCCCTTATCTCTGATATAAACAGTTATGCTGCTTATCTCAGATCTTACAATTCTATTACATTGCTTTTAACAATACTATTACATTGCTTTTAACAATACAAAAGCTGTTCTTTTAGCACCATTGTTTTTCTTCACAGAAAGGAAAATTTATCAAAATTTTATCTTTCAGTAAAAATCTCTCTTCAGAAGAAATGAGAAGGGAAGAAAAGTAGGGGGGGTTTTTTAAGCTATGAAATAGCTCAGTTATAGGTGTTTTGGTTATGCTTTCACAAGGGATGCATGAAATACACTTGAAATCTACAGCTGATGACAGATATGAGACAGCAAATACTGTGACTTATGTCTTCAGTAGGCAAATGTGGTCAGTTTTCTCTGCCTCTGCTGGAAGCAGAGAAAAAGATCAGAATTATCAGCCTTCCTGCAGGATTCAGAAGGAGATCTGCAGATCACAGATGCTACCAAAAAGCAGCTGCTGTTTCTTACCCACTTTCACACTGTACTTCAGAAATACTTGTGTGCAAAAAGGAGGCAAACCTTTTCAAAGCAAGCCCTGCTTCTGAGCACAGTGACCTCCACAAACTTCAGCTCCTGAGCTCTCAACCCAGCAAAGCTCTCAAATTTTAATATATCAGAATTTCTAAAAAAATTCCAGAGATACAGGTGAATCAGCAGCACCTTGGGCAGGAAAAAATGTGAAGGATTGCTCAGAAGGGGCCAACTTCCTTTCTGCTACATATAAAAAATTCTGCTGGTTTTTTAGTACTTCAATGTACAATCTCCCAGAGATCCTGTTTCTTTTCTCAAGAATTGTTTATCTTCACTTGCATCAAGGAAAGCATTTAAAATACACTCTAGATAACATTTTCCCAGTGGGACAAAAAAGAATGAAATATTTTACAGTTGCCTTAGACGCTTTTACAGAATCCCTGCAAGTATTTTTTTAAAACAAGATCAGACACTAGAAGATATTATTGATCAACTGTCTTATTCATTACTGACATTTCTTTAAGTTAGTTATGCCAAAATATGAGTAGTTCTACAGAAAAGGTCCATTCAAATTCAAAGATACAACTTCCATAATTTAATTCTGCATGCTAAAGAGTGTTGCATGGAGATTTGACAAACTGCATCTTCATTTAAGAAAACAAGTAGAGCAAGAAGTTTGGAAGTTACATTTATAGGAACAGCAAAATCTTCAGTGGAGAGATCCCTTAAAGTACAGAAATTGATATAATCTGTTGCATAATATATACAAAACTTCTCCTTTACAATATGAAGTCACAAATGAAGTATTGTATATGAAATTTTGTTTAAAAAAGCAACCCCCCCTTATTGCAGATATACATATTGCCATATATTTCCATGTCAAAAGACAGTATTAAAACTATTCCCTTCCTCCTTTCATCACATATACACATTTTATAACAGTTACTGCTTCAAAGACCCCTCTCAAATCATCCTCTGTCCTTCACTGGGAATGAAATCATTTCATATAGCACATATCCAATCTTCAACTATTATGAGAAAACATCTTTTGTACTATTCCATTAGCCTCATTCATATGGTGTGTTGTTTTTCATGACTTACTGAAAATAAATTATGCAGGACAGCAGAAGAAAGCTGTTTCTGCATAATTCAAGTAAAATCACAGAAAAAGGAAAAATATAATCAACAACTGCAGTGTTCCTTTGAGAGTTACTTCATTATTATAAAAAATAACAATCTTTTGAAGAGGAGGACACTGATAATTACTCAACATAATCCTCTAGAAAGAGGAACAAACTGGAAGTAACAAAACAGTTATTTTCACCTGTATTAGGACAAATTAAATGTTAGCATATTTCAGTGTGCTTAATTAAATTAAAATCTCTCCCACATAAAAGTAAATTGTTTTGCTCAAGGTTTAGAGAATGTTTATTTATTTATTTTTAAATCTATTACATTTTTCCTAACTGCTGACAAGAATAGTCATACCTGGCAGTTTTCCTTTTCCCCTTCTTCTCACTCACCCAGGTATTTGGTTTACTGAATCAAACATAGAGCAATTACAGAGTGGAGGACAGACCACCCAGCAAACAAAACATGGAAGACTTACCATTTACACAGACTTCAAAAGACTTGCAAAGGTCATCCTCAAACAGGCAGCCTAAAAACACAAAAGAAAGGGAAAAATTAATACAGGTTTCAAACTGTGGATAATTAGTGTGTATTGAAGACCTGTTAAATGCTCTGAAAATCAGACATTTGGTTGGCCTTGGGAGTTCAGACTGGGCAGTAGAGGAAGTCCAGAACAGGTCTGATTAGACAGCACATCTTACTAACTGGCTATATCCAGAATAACCTTTGAAGTTTTTCCTCCTCTCATTTCTCTACTGAAGGTTCAGTTTTTCCATGCATGTCTCTCTCATTAAGTCATTTGAGGGACTTTATGTTCTCTTAATTTTGAGCACATTATTATACCACAGCACAGTAATGCTGCAATACACTGCAAGAATATACACCAAGAAACCAAAATCTTGCAATACTGCAAGAATATACACCAAGAAACCAAGAGCATCCCGACCATATTACCATAGCAATAAGACAAGCCTATAAATCAGCCTATAAATTGCTCATATTAAGCTTGGATTTAGTAACTAGAACCACTAACCATGACTTCAGGAGCGCTAACTCTTTTGAGAAAGGCTTCCAAATTAAGCCATCCCTACCAACACCCTAATACCTCACAGACAGCTGACAAATACTGATAGGATATACTAATAGGTCCATGAAAAATATCCTTGGATTTTTTTTATTTAAAACAGGAAATTTGATCCCAAAGTTGCTGCTTGATGAGCCCCTACTGCAAATGCTCCACTCTTCACCCTAGAAACCTCTTTCACTTGGACAGATCTTCATGAATAAAGTATTCTGTTCCCTTGTCACCAAAGTGTTCTGTTCCCTTGGTGTCACCTACCCAGGTATTGAGACAATAGTGATTATTGCTTTTATCCTCAACCAAAATGAGTCCCTGGTGATAGTTGTGAAGGCAGCAGGGAAGTGGGCAAGATGTGCCTCTGCTCTGGTCACTCCACACTGAGGCACAGGGACAAGGATCAGGTTCAAAGGCACTGTGAAATATCCTGCTACTGTTAAGGGCACTCACTTGGTTTACCCAACCAGTAGTTTCTTTATTTTCTGACAAGGCTAAAGAGCTAGGACTGGAGCAAATCTGAGGAATGAAGCTGTATGTTGGACACAAACACAATTAATATTTTCACAATTAAGCTTTTTCATTTTCCTGGAAAATATCTTATTTATAAATAGCCACACAGAGTTATGATATTAAACAATATTGAGCTTTTCCACACCTTGCATCAAGAAACCAGCCAGGAACCACACCAGATCCAAACAAATGAGCAAATCTCCTCTCCCCAGCCATGCCTATCTCCATGAAAGCACAAAGTACAGCACCTCTAATCACAAGGGAGCCCAGTGGATTATGTAAGATGTCCTTAGAAAAAGAACTGAAAGGCTCAGAACCCTCTGACCATGAATTACCTGGCTCCTAATCCTGCTAAAAGAAAAGTTTTGGTGAGATAGAGTGACTTAGGAATTTCTGAGAAGCCTTTCAGCAGATAACTGTATTAGCACATCATTAAGCCTGAACTAATATGCTGTGTGTCTCAGCAGGATTTAGCAGCAAATGCTAGGTCTGAGCCCAGCTATGTGAATTCAAGACATGCTGGAGAACCAACAGGGTCCTTCACATCCATCCCACATACACATAACCTTACACAGAGTTACAATATGCACATGAATAAAAGAGTTCTCTCATTCTTTTACCCATGCCCCAGTACACAAACTGTGGTTTGTAGCATATTCTTGAGATGTGGATGATTTTGCTCCAGACAAGTCTGCTGTAAGAACCATCTGACCTGAAACAGTGTCTGGAAACTCACTGAAGATACCTGACTGCAGCCCTGCTACCGACCCAGCCAAGCAGGAGGATGCCTGAGCTGCACACTGACTCATAAAGGGCATCACACAAGAACAATGAGAGGCAGTGACCAAAACACATCCACAGAAAGCTCACAGAACAAGAGCCTAATTAAAAGAATAACAATGCTCAATTTAGAAAGGCATTCTTGCAGAAAATAATAATAAAGACTTCAAGCATCAATATACACTAGACCTGGAAATGTATACTTCAGTGTTCCTATTTCAGAAATCTGAATTTAATTCTTCTTAAGAAAAAGGTTTTATGGCTAGGAAAAATCAGTATTCCTTTTTTTTTTTTCCTGCGAGATTAAAAAAAGAATTAAAACCTGAAATATCTGTGTCGAGCAAAATGCTGCTGAATTTGTCCTGTGATGGAGGGAAGACAGGCAATTTTTTAGTTATTTCCCATCCTGCAGTGCTGTGGATCCAAAAGGTGTCAGATGAGAAGTTGCAGCCAGGAATATTTCTAGTGGAGTGGCACCTTAAAACAGTGACAGGTTGACCTGACTCTACTTATTTGAAGCACCTGGGAGCTGGGATTACAACCACCTGCTCTCTGTAGCCCCTGCCAGAGATAGGCCATCCTATAATAATACACTGATATTCTCAGAAGCAGAAAAATACAGATACAAAATGAAAAAAATGGGCCTGCTTGGGTACAAAGAAATCAACAGTTAAGCTACCTCTATACAGAACTCTGATTTTGCTTTATTGACTAATAAATTTTCCATGAAAAGCACAAAAGAAAAGTGGCATTATCATGTTTTAGCTTCTCTTTTAATACCTGTTGTTTATTTGATGCTCACTGCAGCAAGGAATCTGATTCAATCAAACTTGTGAACCCATGTCTTGGAGAGCACATTAACAAAGTCAATGCACAGTAAACTATATCCATGTAGGATTACTCTAAACTAGACAAGGACCTCCAAAATGCCTTGAAAAATATTTTGTTTCAAGTTATTTATTGCTAGAGTTGATTGTTACGCATATTTCACCCAACCAGTCAATATGCTAATTTATCTACTAATTTATCTCCTGCTATTCGCTGGAACACTAAGATGTACCATATTTCATTTTAAATACCATCTACCCACTATTAGTAATGGTGGTAATAAGTCAACTCTGAAGAGTGAAGTGGTATCATTGCCAAAATATATTTAATTCAGTTCATGCCTTATGGTTACAAAATTACATTGCATTTTCTATCAAAAAAATCTCCCAGTACACATAAACTGTTGCTACAATACTTTCAAACATCAAACCTAAAGCCCCAATCTCACTTCACACAGCAGCCCTGAAATAACCAAGTCTCCACGTAATTATCCAGCATAAATTGCCTTGTTAAATGTAGAATTTAAAGAGTTTTTTTACCTAACTTGCATTGAAATTCAACGCTTTATTAACACTTGCACGGTCTCCACATCTCAGTAGTGACAAACCAGGTTAATCAGGTTAATATACTGTATATAATGTACAATACAGTACATTTACATGGTGCATTATTAAATCGCCACAAAAAGAGATTCCATAGGGCCTTGCAAATTCTTCTGCCTCCCTTTCCTTCCCCTCTGTATCTCCAGTGCTGTTTCTCAGAAAGGCAGCAAAACATAATCACAAAATACTGCTGCAAGTACAGGACATAAAGTTTATATTTCTTTTTTCCAACTTATTCTTCTCATGAGACACTAACAAAACTATTTCTTTCTCTTCATCATACAGTTCTACTTTCCTAAAGAAAAAAATAGGAAAGTTTAAATAGCACTGGAACATATTGTTTGTTTTGACTTATTCGAGGAGCCTCTGAAGGTTAGAAAAGTCAAGGCAGCAGATGAAGCCACTTGCATTTCATCTAGAAAAAACTGTAAAAATTCTCTTATCAGGAAAATATTTTTTTAAAAACTGACATTGACTGATGATTCAAACAGATTATATTATGTTTATTTCTCTGTCCTTTCCCCCTGTTAACCAACTCATGATGATCCTAAACATCTCTCCCAATAATGCCATCAATCCTGTAAGAATTTTCTAAATTAAAATTTAAAAGTAGGTCATAAACCCTGTTTATCAAAAATGGTCTTATATTCATCAAAACTAAAAACCAAACGACAGGCAAAACCAGCTGCATTTCTTCTGAAACTGGAAAGTTACAAACCTTTTAAATCTTTTGTGTTATTGAAGAATCTCTACCCTTCCTTTCACTCTCTTACTACAACTTTCATGGAAGCACTTAATGTCTCTTCACATCCACAGACCTTAACAACCTCTGGCCCATCACAACATTTCAGCCAGTATATGTTCCTTTAATCAAAATATGCCAACAATCCTTAACATTTTAATAGTCCAGAACAAAAGTGCACCCCACATTTACCTGTTTATTCCACGTTTTGCTCCAAGACAAGGTCAGGAGACCTTGCAGGGTGAGCTCATCACTGCTGGTAGGATAAGAAGCAAGGAAACACCTGGGCAGATCAATGCTTCCTTGGGTCTTTAGCCCCAGCTGTGGAAGACTCTAAATAGTGAGTCACATGCTTATTTTCCTATAGTAGGATTAATAAATACAGCCCAGTAATTACATTTTAGAAGTGATCAACTCACACAACTGTGATAGCTTTAACTGAAAAAACCAAGATGATGCCCAACAACAATGAATGATAATCTGAACACATTGGTAGGAAAAATGAAACAAGGTTTCTTGCAGAAAACTGATGGGAGAAGTCATCTGTTTGAGAGAGAAATATTCTGCTCACTAATAGAGGTGAGAGATAAATTTGCTCAGTCTGCTAAAGCTGTGATCTATTCAACACATCCTCATCTGTCTGCCATACATGTGTGCTTAACGAGTCTAGAATTACCCAAAATTGCAAGAATGTCTGGGGGAAAGGTACTTTAAGCTGATCACAGGCTTTAAGCAAATTTCATCCCAGTTTCCTAAACCCTGGGGTTACAGAGGTATGTGCACATGCAATGTAAGTATATACTTATTACTCAAAACTTACCAATTGCCTGTGAAAGAAACAACTGATTGCCTCCCTTACTTTAGTTTCATTTTGGCGTTCACTATGATAAAAAACCAGAATATTCCTTGACCCTACCTTTTAAATTTTCATTCTTATCTCATTTACTCCTTTTTCTGTTCCAAACTCCTCCATCCTCTTCCTGAGAGCTGTTTCTTTTTTAACTCCTTCTCTCCAAGAAAACATCGTCCCACCACCAGGATGCAGCTGCCCCTCCCTGACCCTCCCAAGCACATGAATGCCATTCCCAAGCACTGCCCCTCCCACACAGCGCCCTCTCCTTTCACTCCTGCAGGTGAGCAGCATGATCACTCAGGATACTGTCAACTGATCAGTATTGATTGCTGGTAATTTCTCAGTCCAGTCCATCCATGCCCACAGGTGCCCTCCATTTTCCTTCCAGCACATTCAGCCATTCCCCATCTACCTCCCTTCCAGTGTGTGACTGGGAGAGAGCCATGAGACAGGAGGTAAAAGAAGGGCAGAAGTTGCTCAGTCTTGCTACCTCATTTCAGAGCAGGTGTAGGTACAGTTACATTCTGGTGTCTCCTGAGGTTCTCAGGATATCCAGAATGTTCTACACTGAAAAAGAGATTTTTATCAAGCCCTCAGAACCTGTGGTGGTTTATCAACAACTGCTTGGATAATAGTTAAGTGATGAAAGAACAGTAAATCAATGTGGTCAAGAATAATATTAAAGTAGCACATAATACTAAAGGGGTTCTTTCTCCCAGGAGGGAAAGTGAGAAAAACATTTGTCAGCATAAAATACACAGAGCTTTGATCTTTCTGCACTCCACCTTTTATGTTTTTTGAGTGTAATGTGTGCCTGATGTTTTTGTAATACTGCAAACTCTTGAGAGAAGGCTTTTTTCCTTTCTTTTTTAGTTATGTGCATGTACAAAGCTTCATAAAAAGGAGCATTCATCCCTAGTGAAGAATCCAGGCTTTACTCTAATCCAAATTAACAGTCATAAAGATGACAAAAGAAATCCCTGCAGTAGTTAACTGCAGGACTGTGCAATCTTTTACATGAAAAGTTTCCAAAGTAAAGTAAGGAAGGATTTCCCATAAGTGTTACCATATGGTGCTAACACTTCCTCATCTCAGATTTACCCCTTCTTTCAATCATTTTTCATACACACTGATTTGTATATTGAAATATTACTCTAGCCAGAATAATTCAACACAGAATAGAGTTTTCATCATTTAGGAAAAATATCAGAACTAAACTTAGAGCCAAGACTTGTCCCTGAAGCCTCAGTGACATTACAAAGCAGTACTTCAGTTACCTCCTTTATATCACTTACCCTTCAGCATGTATGGATTGGTGCATGAAATGGGTAACATAGTACGGACATGCTGTGGTGTTTTTTATTATTATTATTTCTCACCATGTAAATATGTACTTTGTCCTTTCTGCATTTAGAGGGAAAAAAAAAAATAGATCTTTTCCTTTGCATGTAAGTAGTCTGAGCATGTTCACCACTAAAGAAAGGAATTGCTTTGTGGTGAGAATACTATTAGCTTATCTGATTACTAATGCCATGATTGCAATGATGTAGGGCTTTTCTTCTGGGGAGCACTGAGAAAAGGTCACTACTAAGAATAATTGAAGATGTGAGTAGTAATAACAGGTCATGAAGAGAAGAGACACTGAAAGTCCATCACTAAGAAAGCTTTAGAACAGCATTTGCATTTGCTCAGGACTCAGAAATTGGCTCATTCACCATGTGATGAGCCATTTTGTCATTTTGTCACAGTAAACATTAAAAGAACTTGCATTACCTCTTCTGAAAAATTACAATTCTCTCACTGCTACATTGTCTAACTCTGTTTCTTTAGCAAGACCACGATTCACTCAAAGGAAAATGGGGAGCACAGATATAATCTGCCAAATAAGTAGCTCCACTAATACCTAATTATACTGAACACTAACATGCTCTCTATTTATATTGTAAAAAAAGGAGATGAATCCATTATTGTAGAATAAATATAATTTTAAAACATTGCAAAATATTACCTCTTAGGATCATGACTGAAATCCTTTACCTTTAATTGTGGCAGAAGGAGTCAAATGTGATTTACTCGAGTAACACTGCCCCAAAAAAAATATTTTTGCCATTTTGGTGTCCCATATTGGGAAAAAAATAGCATCTTTGCAACATAAAATGTAGGATCTGTTCTTTCAAAATTAAAAATTGTTAATTGGAGTACTCACAAACTATAGACATAATGTCATAAAGGTCAGAGCAGGCCTTCAGTAACTGCAATTAAACACCTTCTGGTCACCAGTTGCTAAAATTGAATTAATTTCTCGGCAGGAACTGAAATCACTCAACACCCACTGAAATCCCAACTGCAACTAAGCAGAACTTTCTTCTCTGCCTGGCAGAGATTCTGAAGGCTGAACACCATTGAGTCTGAATTTCACTTCACTGTTTAAATACATCAACAAGCAGATTTTTTTTACCTGCCATTGCCTGTACAATATCCTTGCCCACAAAATCTGTTTGCAGCTAAACCTTCTGGTATTATCCATAGCCAAAAGACATAACACTGAAGCTTACATCCAGCAAAGTGTGACATTACCAGCACTGCTTCCTCAATATCATTGCACATAAGCCAGCGAGCATTGCACTGCAGAGGCCTCTGTGATATTTATTCTGTGAAAGAACTGCTGCCATCATTATATCTATCAACCTCATTTTGCCCATCACTAACTGCCAGTCTATTCCAGCACACTTGTTTTACAAAATTGCAGTACAGGAGTGAATTCTAAATCCTAATTATAACATAATTCTAGATGTCTTCCACAGTGAGGGTTAAGACAAGCTGGGTCAAAGAAGTAATGAACCATTAGCTAGAGGAAACAGGAACTCTGTCTGGGGGTTATGTGCTTTGGAAGATAACTCTTTCAGATAAAATATTCAAAACACTTACATGGTAAAGAAACTTATGTCCTTTTATCTGAACGTACTCAGTCTTCAGGAGCTGGATTCAGTGACAGAGTTGTTTTTTTTTTTTTTAATGGTTCTTTAAAGTTGTGTCTTCTGTTTTGGGAAAGCTCCCATTATTTCCATAATCAAGGAAGGAAAAGAGACATGTTTATCATTTCCCTCTAACAAGTGCCAACATTTTCTTTTCATTATTTGGCAGACATTCTTAATGAGTATCTTCTTGGTGCTTAAAAAAACATAACCAGAATTTACAGCAATTCTCATCCACTTATATTGCCTCTAAAACTAAGCAATTACCCAATATTTAGGGGTAATATTCCTCTCCTAACAATATCTTAAGCAGACTTCAAAGGCAGAAACCACTTTTTGCAGAGGACCTCTCTGCTATTATTGGCTTTTATGTTCTGTTTTACTTAGAAAACAGTACAGCATCTTTCAGCCAATGATGCCTGCACCAAGAACTGCAGTATGACCAAGTGCCTGTCACAGAGGATCCCCTCTATTTTCCTTCCTCAGACTTTTTTAAAAATCCCTCTCCTTTTTGCTTCATCTCTACTTCACTTTATTTTTCTACTTCAGTTTATTTGAGCTGGGTTACAATTTTTTGGTTAAAATTACAAAGTAGACTTGGTGAAAACAACTGGGAAGGAAAAAAGAAACACGTAACCTCAAGAAGTCTGAAGTGTAAGGGGCTAGTTCAGAGTCATTTATTTGCAGGGAAGTAATTCTAATCTGCACAACAGCACCCATGGATGTGGGAGCTACACTTACAAAAGAGCTCCAAAAAAGGAAGGAAGGACCCAAACACTGGTCAAAATCTGTCTATTTCTCTGTATCCTTACGGAGGTCAGATAGATGTAGAAAACAGTAAAAATTGCTGTTTGGAAAAATAGCTTCATGCCTTTATCATGCATTTCTGAACCACATTATAATGTTGATTTAGTGTTGAAATCATCTGTGTTCATCTAATGGAAGAGACACTATTATATACACTTGGTAATTTCTTTAATAAAGAGTTTAAACAGTCCAGAGTAATCCACATTAATTATTCATGTACTGGAGAAACATAATGAAAGTCAATGAAGAAAGTCATAGTCTCTTGGAGTTCTTGAGGGAAAAATAATAATATTAGGTAAAATTCAATGGACTGTGACATCAAGATTTATCTCTACAATTTGCCCTGGGAATTTGAATTGCGAATGAAGCTGCAGCATCCTCTGGGATGGGACAGAGTTATGAGAAACAGGTCACACAAGGATATTGGTAGCACATCAGAATTAACAGTTATCACTAAGATGCCCACAACTTTTCCCTTTTCACAGGGAAAAAATAAAATCATAAAAGTGTTTACCTACTAGATATTTTTTAAAAGCTACCAAGAACTCAGCTGTCCCTATCAATACAAATTATCTCTTGACAAACAATCCATATGCAGCACCTTGAGGCTTTGTTCAAGTCCTGTTGGGCTGTTGTGTTTGTAACCACCTACATGGCATCACGATGACAAGGGACAGAATTAGGACAATGCTTTGCTATGCGATAAAGAATTCAATCTATTCTGTATTGATTCACATCTCATTGCAGACAGATGTTTAAATTTATCACAGAGTAAAATGATCTGCTTCTACTTACTTTTGTGAAATTACACCTATTTGAAAGAACTGAGAGTGAATGGTCTTGATTTTGACCAGTAATTGAGCTCTAATTACTCCTGACTCACCCTGATGTTTCTGAGGCTGGCAGTAGAGCCAGCTGTCCTAGAATACATCCTGCTGTTGTGTCTGTGAAGCAGCTCTGCCTACTCTGTGAGACCAGTGAGATGTTTTTTTCCCTAGGCTAGTTGTTGAGAGGCAGCCACAATAATGACACACATCAGAGATGTAGTTAAGAAAAAGCCTAATGATTAAAGCAATTTGGGGAGGAAGCCAAGAAAATTAGAGATGATTCTGAAATATGACAAATAGTGTTCATGCTGAGTAGCACCAGAATTCATCTTCTGTTTCCTTCCTAAGAAGTACACAAAAGACTATTTTTCTCTGTCTGGAAAAAAAAAAAAAAATCCTTCCTAAGCAGTACACAAAAGACTATTTTTCTCTGGAAAAAAAAAGAAAAAGATAATTAGAAGACTAAACCTCTCAGACTCTAGAAGTTCGTCTGTTGCACACCTTTAATCACCAAGGAGAAACTGCACTTAAGCAAATGCATTTATGAAGGAAAAAAAATCTGAAGGCTGGATGCTGTCAGGAGTTTATATAGGTGCTTTTCCCCATTAGGAGTAGACAAAAGCCTTTGCTACACTGTAGCCATAGAGACACTAGCTCTCATTAACTTAGCCTCCAATGCCTGTTGATTTTGATGGAACTGAAGTATCTGAGAGGGAATTAGGGCCCAAATGCCTTTTTTTTTTTTTTTTCTGTTTAAGTTTTTTTGTCTTTGCTGGTTTTCCTTTATAAACTTTATTTCCATATTACAGACTTCTCTTGTTCATTCCCTATCCTCTCCTGGATATTCTTTGCTACTGAGAGTTACCAGGTGGGAGGCACATAATGGAAAAGAGAAAGGAATGGGGATTTTCAAATCACTATTCACCAATCAGGAACTTCCTCCCAGCTTCCTCCGCTGCTCCACCAAGCTGCTCTGAGCTCCAGAGCTGGTTCTGTCTGCTGAATCCAGCCTCTCCCTAGTAACAATAATTAGCCTAGAGCATACACAATGAAAAAAAAGAATGAGACCTATTAATTAATAAAGGAATTACTAATATTTACTTCAGAGTGGCTTTTTTTTTGTTTGTTTCGTTCTGGTTTTCTTTTTTTTCCCCTGTCTGGAAATATAGAGAATCAAGGGGGTCGAGGAAACTTAGAAAATTGGAAACAGTAAAAGGTACAAATTCAGAAGAAAATACTGGAGGAAGAACAGAGGTAATAATGAAAACTTCACTGTGCAACAACTGAAGAAGAAAAATCGACAAAAAAAGAGGAAATGGGAGAAAATAAGAGGGTCTGAGAGGAAGTGCAGGAGAATAATCTCCACAGAAATGTCTGTAATGCATGATGTGTTAAAAGTGATAAAAAGTCCAAGGTGCAGAGATAAGCCAGTGGTAGAGATAAGAACAGCCCTGCATTTCCCTGCTAGCATCTTACAATGACTTTACAGGACCCTGTCTTGGGATTTCTGAGAATTTAGAAGGGACTCTAATTTCTTGGAGGCATCCTGAGAACAGAAGTTGTTTTACAATAATCCCATTGATAGTTTTGCAAGTTGATTCCAAAGATTCATTAATTAAAGACTTGATTTTACTTTTTCCTCCAAAAAATTCTTGATGTTAATATTTCATGAAGTTCCACACATGAGTCTTCAGTCTGCAGTTGACCAGCATTTGCATAATTCTCTGAGACATGATATTCAGTAAGGTTTAGAATCAGTCTGGCACCTCATATGGGAGCCCTCTTAAAAATTCTTAAATTATTCTAATGAACCAGTATTATTCAAATTTTTTTTTTTTCCTTCAGGATTTGAACTTCAGCCAAAACATTAAAACATAATGTTTAAAACTATACTTGGAGACTTTCTATTTGATGAATATATTACAAATCTAATTTTGTGTTGTTTCTGAATTCAATACTCTAAAGCAAGGAACAATGTGTATGCAATGCTTTCTACATCAATGCAATGTTAACAAAATATCCTAATTATAAGTTCTTAAAAAACACAGACCAAAAAAAGCAACAAATAAATCACCCTATAAATCCAAAGCTTTTTGACCTTTATTCTCTATTCTACAACCCATATATCATGCAGCAGAAGTAAAAGCACAAGAATATTAAAATTACGCCCAGATGAGGAAATAGGAAATTATTTTTTTGTAACGTGCAGCCTCATTTGAAGTATTCTTTCATGGGACCAACATGGGACCTTGACAAGAATGCCTGAAAGACCTGAAATTGTTTCATTAACGGTATGTTAAAAAAAGCAAAATGTCATGTGTTATTACACACTACTCTGTACAAGGAAACAATACCCAGCTACTTCTCTTCATTTATCTTTGTTACAAATAAAACTTCACTATCAGATTCATATCAGCCACTGGCCTGTTTTGAGAAGGTGGCTTCAGTTTCCTGCAGGCAGCTGGAGAGTATCAGGTCAAGGACCAGAACAAGAATCTCTGTATCTACAGTTCTCTTCTTTTTGTATAACTTCCTGGAACAATTTTACAGAGGGTACATGGGAGTGAATGGTGCTCATAGAATATTTTTACAGCTAAGACATTTTGGCTATCAATTCAGCTTGCTTTTGGCTATTCATGTGATGGCAGAACAACAAAATCAAAAAACCTTTTTGTGTCATTTCTTGAGTAATTGCCACAACAATTTTTAGCAATTTTACATAACTAAAAATATTAAGTTAACATGTAGGTTCAATGAAAAAACAGTCCTCAAGTGACCCAGGTCTGCTGGAGTCTTACATCAGAGTAACCCAGCTATTCAGCTTCCCAATTTAAACAAAATATGAGGACAGGGAGCAACTGTGAGGATGGGGGAGAGAGCTGCTCATGGCTGACAGTATGTGGACATACCTGTATCCTCCCCACCTCTCAGAAATTCCTCACTTTCCTTACACTCAGCAGCTCTGCCCATTGACATCTGATGATGTAATAACACAATTTATGTCATTCTGGGTTAAAGTTAGAACACGTATGAAAGATAATTACTGCTCAGTTAGTGCTGCTTTTAGTTGTAATACTTTAATTCTATAATGGATATGAAAGTGTCCACAAGCTTTCAAATGACAGGTGTGTACTGGAGACTTTTATCATTCCAGATCTTCCAAGCCTTTACCTGCACTACTGGTAAAAGTAATTCTCTAAAGATGCAATTCCCTTGTTGTCATTTTTTGACAACACTATGACTTTATTCTAACCCATTCTCTATCTCAACCACACCTGCCTAAGCCCAGACCCTACAGTTGTCAAGAAGGTCTTTATGGGCAGGACAGTGACATTAGGCCACAGATTATCCCACCAGCCCCTACTTTCTCAGACATGTGAACACCTTAATTGCTACTACTGATGTCTAGTGCAGAATTACAGAATGCCACAGCCAGCCTCAGAAAAGATTACCCAGCCTTTTTTCCTCTTACAATCCACATAGCTCACTTCACAACATTTGCATTCCCAGGTGGATAACTGATTCTTTACACTGAAGAGATAAAGAAACATTTAAAAAAGCAACTGAAATATGTCACACAGAAAAACTTATGAGTTCATTACTTCATAGAACCTTTTTTAATATAATTTTTACTAAAATATCCTAAGTGATTTAGAGTGACTCACAATTGCCTAAAAATATGGAAGCTATTTTCCTGCTGTGTTCTTTTTTTCCTTTATGATGAAGAGAAGCTAAAAGTACTTTGCTTTTGTTTCTTGTTATTTTTTTGCTTGGTTTCTCCCTCCCCTTTCTGCGAGAATAATAAAGTACATTATGTTTTCACTTGCAAAGCTCCTGAGTGTGCAGCGCCTGCCCCAGCGGGAGGCACGGCACACAAAAGCACGAACCACACAGCTGCAATTACACATCAAAGAAAATTGCTAATCTCACTAACTGCTGCACCTCTGTTCTCCCACCTTCAGTCAGTACCAAACACTCTACAAAACTCAGTATCAGAGTTTGTCTTTGCAAACTACAGGTATATAAATCTGTATTATACCTGCATGGATACAAACACATTAAGCATGTCTATAAGATATATGTATTAAAAACATATTCACGATGATTGCTATTACTGCTATTATTGCAATAAAATGGGGTTAGAATTTGTTGTCAAAACATTTTCTTCTACTGCCATCTGAGAAACCACAGACTGAGATATCCACACAGCACTGAGAGATCCAGTAGGAGATTCAGTCCTTTCTGGAGTGTCAGAGACATTAGGCAGAATACCCACAGCACCTGAAACAACTCAAGGTGCCCTTTGCGAGGCAACTGAACCCAGACTTCTTTTCTAAAATAATCTAAGTGAGACATGCCATAAAATGTCTTTTCAACTTGTCTTGCAGGTTTCTCATAGTGATCTTACAGTTACCTGAGACGAGACGTCTCTACTGTGTTCCTTAAGATGTCATAAAACCAAAAGTCAGCCTCTTCAAAATGATAATTTTGTCAAGACTCAATCATTTGAATACTTTTGAAAAATACAGATTCAGGCAATACAAGGACTCAAGAGGAAGGAAGAACTAAGAAAAGAGGCCCTGTACATTGTACTGAACTGCTTCATGAGGTTTCAAGGTTTGCTGAATGTCTCTGCCTGATACCAGTTCTGTGGGCATTGTAACCTTGGCTCGTCTGCTCCTCTGTGCCTCGTTTTCCAGTATTGCAGGTGGTCATATTTCCACAATATAGAGTGGAACAGTCACCAAGGGAGTATCCTGTTCCTGGTATAGGCACTGACAGGTCTTCACTGACTTTTGAAATAAGAGCTTTGGTTCCTAAATGTTCAGGACAGGAACAGGAATTAAAGCAGTCTGGGAAAATGCTTCTGCTGCATTATAGAAGAGATGCTGTTCCTCAGCTAAATTAGGAATATAAAAGTGAATTAACCTTGGTTTCTTGAAAAAGGAGAAATATGCTTCCCCTTCCTTACATTTTACTCTAGTCACACAGAATTGCCTTCTGTCATTAAATTAGCAACTCTGTGAATCAGAAATAATTCCAAGCTGGAAAGCACACAGCTTATCCTGGAATTATGATGGTAGAGATGGGGGCTTAGGACAAGAGAGAGTAGCCCCACATGGGCTTTTAAAGGAGAAGGCATAAAACAGCTAAATAACTTTGTATTATATCTTTAGGATCCATTCCTAAAAATACTTGACATTATCTGCATATTGTTGGATATTTTTGCAAAAAAAAAAAAAAAAAGAAATCCAATATATGAAGATTTTCCATGGAGACCTAAGGCTCAGAGATGTAGTCACCATGCCAGGTCACTGGCACCTATTGAAAGACAAGTTGGTGTGATAGAAACAAAACTAATGGGTTTATTTTTAAATACAAGCATTTCATAATGAATATTCAGCAAGACAGCTGCAGCCTAAAAATCATCCTGGATACAGAAAATAATGGTTTCAAATAATCATTGCACACATGAAAAAATCCAGAACATTCCTCACAGGTTTACCTCTAGCTTAGGCATTTGAGATTATACTTTTTTGTTATGTGTGATATCTATACATAAACAGTATTTAAAGGCAATTTAGAAAAATTTAATAATGACACATCAGGAAGTAAGTAAGATTCTTGATCCCAGAAATAATCACCTGCCACTTAAAAATGATCATCTGTGGGAGTAAGGTGATGATTTAGAAACCTTAGCTTGGGGGTTTTTCTTCTTTCAACTCAATGAGAAGGTAGAATCTCATTCTGTACTTGTGCCGTCAATATCAGAACCAAAATTATTTTAGTGGTGTTCACCCTACCTATGCTGGCTTCTTAAAGAATAGGAGAACAAAGGAAATTAACATTTCAATCTTTCTTGAATCACTACTTAGTCATTGTAAAATCATGGGGTAATAAACCAGTCTGTGGAGAAGACTCTCATCAAGCACACACACAAACACACATACACACACACAACAGGAAAAGTAAATAAACTGCAAAGTTCAAGCAGGACAGCACACACTACCCTCAAATCAGGATGGATGGCTTCATAATTGTGTATGATAAGGTACTGATGTTCTCCCATCTATAAAGTTGTTTTAACTGTGCACAGAGCAATGAAATTCAGCCACCTTAAAATTAATGGCAAACTTCTACTTGTTGCAACTGGCACCAAAAATGTTATTTTGCAGATTTATACTGCTGATCAAAACATGAAATTTCCTTGTTGGCTACACTGAATAGGTATGAACAACAGTCAGCATATTTTTAGACCATCACCTATGCTGGTAGCAACCAGGCTTAAAAAAATGACAAAGATCTCATTCATAGAAAATTTCCAGACATTTCTCTTTTCAAATTATAAACTTGGGTATCACTTATTGAATTATTCATTCTGCAGTTTCTTAAAACACAGAAAGCAGGCACGAAACTGAGGATTCTAGTTATCTAAAGCCATCTTAGTTCAGAAGGTTAATTTTCATTTTGACAAGTGAGAGATTTATTCTCTATTTCTGTGCCCCACTGCATCTGAATCCCTGAATGATCCCTACAGAAAAAGTGTAAAGGAGCAAAACTGTAAGGCTATTTCAAGTCTATTTCAAGTACTGTAGGAGTTTGACAGTATTTCATTTTTCAGCATATGCTAAAACACCGTGGGATGATTTTAGCTTCTGCAGCTTCATGCAGATAAGTATGGCTAGATAGGATCTGGATGTTTCCTGCAGTCAGAGAGATGTAAGCACAGCACCAGCAGGTTCCTTTCTGCAGGGAGGTCCTAATAGAGAACAGCCATGCAGGAGCCCTCCATACCCAGTCACAGCAGCTGGAATCCAAGCACAAAGAAACAGAGACCACATCCAAGCTCATTTGCCCTGTTCACAAAGAAAGGCTATGCAGGAGCTGAATTATACTTTGCTACACCAGCCTAGTTCACTTGGGGCCAATACCTCAAACACTGGTAGATGACTAATTTATGATGACTAACTGAAGAGGTCTCCTTTTTAAAATAAATTGTTCAAAGCTAGAAGAAATAATGAGAAAGGGAAGAAAAAAAGAATAAACTCCTGTTATGTGACCCAGTTCAAGCTTAACTCTGTATATGCTATTCCTGCACAGTGAACTTTTTGGTCCCATTTTATTTCCTGTTCTCCTGGTCTGTTGGAGGCAATGCTGTCAACCATTTCCAGCTGAGACCTTTTCAATTCTGATACTCCAAGGGTTCTTTTATATCTCCTCAGCTCAGTAGAAGGAAAAACAGGCAAGAGAAGATAAAATGTTTTTCTTCCCCTTTTATGCCTGTTGCCATTCAGTCAACTGAGGTGGCACTGATGGCACAATAAAACCACCACCATGAAATTTAACGGGTCCCACAGTAATGTGCGAATTTTAAGAACATCAGGCTGGCCATTTGCAACAGGGGAGTTCTGTCTGGGCCTGGATTCTGGCTATGAAAGCGGCTATCAACAGATGTTCAGGGAGAGCATCAGAAAACTGTTCCAGTGAGAGGCAAGGCAGTGCTTAAAAACCTAGAGTTAGAGGCTGTGTCTGGACTGTGGTGTCTGAAAAGCTTCAATTCACCTCCAGGGCCCATTTATTCCTTTGGTTTCCATAAGACTCTTCAAATCCCTAGTGACAGGCAGGTAAATAAATATTATCTGCTTTTAACAGGCAGAAGAAAATGTGTTATATAATGTGTGCCAGATGTTGTGAAAACTGAGCAATTAACAGTCCTAGCAGCGGTCCATGTGCCACTTGAGTATCTCATTTTGCCTTAAAGATCTTACAGTCTAGACAGATGGCATAAAATACTCCAACAGAACAGAAAAGTGTCTAGCCTGACACTTGGAAAAGTTTTTGGTTTTGGTTGGGGTTTTTTTTTTTCTTAATACAGGACTACTGACTGCTTTTTCTTCTGCTTTAGTGCATTAGGCCTTCTGGTTCCCAATATCTGATACAATCCTATTAGACCAAAATGCTTACCTGTTCTTCTCTTACTTTCTCAGCACATTCCCTTTCCACCATAAAGAAGTCAGAGAACTTTTTAAGCCATGAGCAGAAGATGAACTGTTTTACAGACCAGAAAGCATGGCCATCTTCACTACAGTCCAACTGTTTCATCAGTAAAGTGAATATATTATTTTCTTGTACTTCTGTCATAAATAAGTTCTAAGGTATAAAAGAGCCAAATACTAGAATTTTGGCTAGGCTGGAAATCAGGTTTCAGTATATTTATCTTTCTAACTTTGAACAGCAATTTTTACTTTCAGTTAATTCAAAGGCAGACTTCTGGGATCTAAATGCCAAGGAGATTTAGGTAGGGTAGGGTATTTTGTGCTCAAATGAGGAAAGTAATGCAAACATGTATAGGTTATATCCAACCAGCAGCATTTTTCATGTTTATGATATTTTCTTACTTTATACACAAACAATATTTTTGAGTATGTAAAAAAAAAATCACAAAGTTTTACTTCTCTTTGAATGATTGTAAAATTTCTGGCTTTTTCTTTCCAGTGGGCAAACATATCATACTTCTAATTTAAGCATATCAAAGAACTTGCCAGTTCAGTTTTTTCCAAGCAGATGAATCTTCTTGAAAGAACAAAACTTTTAGTTTAAGCTCTAGAGATTAAACTTTTGGGAATGTATTAGCATGTGATAAAAGAGATCAAGAACACACCTTTTATACTCCCCAAATAATCTGTGTCATCAGCTCTCCCATAAAAGTGCTACTTTTCTTCTGCATTGCTTCTCAAGTTTTAGGTGAGTAGAATTTTTTCAATACACCTGAGGATTAATTAATACTGCCAGTATAGTATAACTTCTAGTGTTTATAACATAAAGCATAACTTCTAGTGTTTATAATTGTGCACTACAGGTCTATCACTTTGTGGAAAGATAATTTATTCTTGATAAATTTATCCTTGATATTTATCCTTGATAAAAGAGCACAGAGCACCCAACTGTAGCAGTACTGATGAAAAATGTCAAGGGGTATGAGAGTTACCTGAAGTTGCTTGTATTCAGCTTTCCATGTGACAATAACAACCATAATTAAACTTCATTACAAGAATAATTGCAACTTACATACAGATTGAGGGGGAAGAAAAAGTATCTGAAGTTGTATTGCCAGCTAAGCAATAAAATAATGACTGGCATCTTCATTACACCTATGATTGCTATATATATTTCAGAATTTCAAATTCAAGCAAAACCTATTATATTCAGTTAAACAAGGACACAAGATTCACACTTTGAAAAGGGATAAAAGATATTTGTCACATGCTCTTCACAAGAGAGGAGGCTCTCAACAGCCTCCCTCAGCAGAAGCCTCTCATCCATGGCAAAAAAAAACCTGTGGATAACATTTAAACTGATTAACATGCTTGTGCCTTCTGTTTTGCTCAAAAGAAGTTTCCATTCTGCAGAGGATGACTTAAAAAAATTATATATCAGTTCCTTCATTTTGTGAGCAGCCATGGCCATTCTGTCACCTGATTAGAATCACATTTGAGAACCCTGGATAAAAGGCAGAACATTTTATTATCAGCAAACGTCTTCTGCTTGAACTCCATCTATTTTTAGCCACTTGTGCTATTAATCAGCAGCATGGATCCCCACCAGGGTAAGAAGCCCAAGCTCCTGACACTGGCCAAACAAGAAATGGAACAGAAAGCACAGCATGAGCAAAGTGAAGGTGACAGCCATAACACAGGAAACAAAACAGACCATGAGCACCCTGCTCTACGGAACAAGCAGGACACAAACCCTTCACGTTTACCTTCCCTGTAATAACTGAGCACAAGGGACCAGAAGCAAAGCAGAAAAGTTTGTAAAAGTAAAAATCAGCCAATCCAAAAAGAGTAGTCTGGAGGAGTGCTAAATCAAAGCAGGAGTATTATTCACTGCTTTGGGAGAAAGGATAAGCACCCAGGAATTTGAAACCAGGAATCAAATTGCCAATCTGTAAGAAGCCTAAGTACTACAGCAGATTTTTAAGGTTTTTAAGAAATGCTTAAAAAGTTACTTTGCTTTTATTTCTTAGTGAATGAAAAAAAATATTCAAAACTCATTTTACTATCAGGTGAAAATCTTCATTAAAGATCTTGTCTCCATCTTGCAGCTGCCTTACCTCCAGACTTTCCCGCATGCTGGATGCATTTCATGGCACACATCATCTGTGCAAACTGACATAAACACACAACAGGAAAATGGAAGATTTTTACCTGAACTCTTATTTCTAGTAATTCTTTTCTTCATTAATATATAACCAAAATGCAAGAAATTTTGTACTGCTATTGCTTGCGCCTTATAATTTTCCTCAGGAACTTCTAAAATAAAAATTAAAAGAGATTTTCATTGCCTTGTACAGTTTGCTCCTAACCAGTCCTCACAGTCAATATACTGCTTGAATGAAACAAAGCCACATGCTAAGAATAGCAGAAACAGAACAGTGAGGATGATAAATAATACACATGGTATGAGTGCAAGTCAGGAAGAGTCCTACCATAGGCTTCTGTCTTAAACTGAATTTGCACTATACTTTTCCCAGTCATCCTGAAAGAAAAAAATTCCAGTGTAAACTTCTCTATAAACATGTTTAAAGCTCATCTTGATTCAATTAATCCCTATGATTTTCGAGTGTGCAAGAAATTAGGTACCAGAGATTGAACTACTTTTTCATGCCAAGAGGAAAAATTACTATATAAATAAATAAAGAGCTAAGTTCTCTGCTCTGCCAGAGAAAGAAATGCTTAATGAATCCAAGGCTATTTAAAATATTTACACCCCAAGTAAAACTTCACCAGTCACCCTAGCAAGTTCTTAAATTACCAGATGGCAATGCCTCTGGTCGCACACATCTTTTCCTCTAGAAAAAAAGTATGTAGGGGCATGTTTCCATGTGTCATTTAACACCACCATCATAATTTGTTAGGAATGTCTTTATGGGTTCTTTGTGTACTTGTATTCTGATAAATTACCCCAACCTGTGCACTTTGTTAGCATGTAGTTGTACTGTTCCCAAATCCCAGCTGGGCAGCAATATCTACATTTGATCATAACAGTTTTTATCCATGAGAAGGAGGGTCGATGTGTCATCTGAGAGAGATAACAGGGTATCCAAAACTGAGAGGCCTTCTGGGTCCATGGCTACTGCATTACTGAGCACCAGCCTGGGAAAGCCAGAGAGGTAAATTACACTGAATTATCAGCAGTGCAGGTAACTGCAATAGCTTCAGTTCTCCTACTGTTTTCACAACCTGGCTGAAGTCAGCAATGGACCAAAGACCAGATGGCAAATCCCAAAGCCAGAAAAGATGAAGGAAATATTGTGAAAAACATGGCACAATTTCCATTAATGTGTAGATATTCCAATACAGAGAAGGACACAGTAACAGTGATCCCCTTCCTAGCATGTCTCAGAGAATATATGTATTAATTACACATTAGCATTTGTGTCAATTTAATTTCCAGGTATTTATTAAATCAAACTTCTAAAAGCTAGAGTGGCAGATGTGACCACATATAATCTTAAATAGTCTTTTGTCACTGAAGAGACATCAAGAGAGAGAGATGTGGGAAAATGGGCTTAAAGTACATAATTAAAAAACTATCCCAGTGCATGAGTCAAAGGGAGCAATTTAAAAAGCGGCATTTTCCATCCTTAAGTGCTAAAGGTTGCCATGAAAGATTTGGTCCATATGACAAAGGAGGCTAATGTTGTCCTGTGCTACATTTGAGGAGTGTTTCAAAGCAGTGATTTAAGGGGTGATCCTTCCCCTCTGCTCAGCACTGGTGAGACCACACCTGGACTCACAAGTGAATAATCCACAAGTGAATTATCCACAAGGATAATTCAGGGACTGGAAAATCTCTCCTGTGAGAAAAACTGAGACAGCTGAGACTGATACTCCTGGAGAAGGCTTGGGGGAGATCTTATGCATAAATATCTGAATGGAGAGTGTAAAGATGGAGCCAGGCTCTTCTCAATGGTGCTAAGTGACGGACCAGAGGCAAAGGGGACAAACTGAAACACAGGAGGCTCCCCCTGAACATCAGCAAACACTTTCACCATAAGGACAGCAGCACCAGCACAGGTGGGCCAGAGAGACTGGGGCATCTCCTCTGTCAGGGGTACTCAAAAGCCAACTGGACACAATCCTGGGCTTGAGGAGGCCCTGCCTGAGCCTCTGGGTTGGACATGAGAACCTCCAGAGCTCCCTGCCAACCTCAACCATACTGTGAAGAAAAGGCTAAGTCAGCAGTTAAGCTGAACTTAAAGAACATCACTTTACTTCTGAGTGCCCACACAGAGTGTGGGTGTTTAACAAGTGTGGCACAACAAATCCTCTTTAAATTCACACTTTTAATAACTCAGGTTATCTTGTTTATGTAGGCACATGCAGAAAAATCCCTTAGCAGTGATATTTTCATATTTGGGGGATGTGTTTTCTTTTTTTTTTTTTTTTTTTTTTTTAAGGAAAAGAAATCAAATTATCTGCAGCTACTGCAGATCCTGGGCATCAGCAGCTGAAGAGGCCTTTGGCCTTTCTCACTTAATCTATAGGAGTATACCCTTTGCTAAGAGCAGTAGAAGATTGAGAGCCTGGCACTGCTTCAAGCTGACCTTGAGCTCGGAATTAATTTTTAAGAGTCCCTTCTTTCCTCTCATTGTTCTTTAATACATTTTAAGCTCTACTTCTTCAAGGATTGTTATTGCAAAGCTGTTATGCAGTTACACTAGGATGGTTCATTGTGTTATTCCATATTGGAGATAAAAGTGCAAAGAACACTTCCTGAACAAAACATCAGTGTAAAAGTTTAATTAGATTTCTAATTACATCAGAATAATTATTCCACCAACTGGGGGACCAGAGCAGTTCTGTACTTTCATTCTAAAAATACCAAATGGCACATGATTACATGCATTCCTTAAAAACAGTTTCTACCTGAAGCTCTAAGTTACAAGAATTTAACTAAAGCAAAATTAAAGCCATGTGCCAGCTAGTGCAAGAGATCATCAGTAAAAACAATAACCAGGTAAATGTTGCAACACAAATAAAACAAAATCACAATAAATACTCCTTATTTGCTAATCTATTTTATTTAAAATGGGTATACATGTCAGTAAAAGACCTTCATTATTTATAAATGGAAACATAACTTTCCAATTGAAAGCAATTCTTCAGCTTTTCTTTATATCAATTAATATAAATATTCCTAACTTACTTTCAATAATGAGAAGGCAGATGTACATAACTAAAAGCCTGTCACTATTTCAATTTTAAGACTGCTCAAGGAGAAGGGACATCACACTTAGGGGGATTCCAAGTTGTCAGCAGTGCCTTTTTTCACAGCTAGGTCCTTGCCAAGTCATTTAAAGGCAAGCTTGCTATTTTGCACATCACTAACACCCACCCATCCTTCACATTTCCCTCCACTACTGCCCTTTTGTATTATACATCAAAGCACAGACCTCTTAAGTAGCATGATGGAAAAAAAACCAAAGAGACACTAATGTTACTTACATTCCATCACACTGTTACTCCTTGCTTTTACTTGTCATTCCCTTTGAATCCCCTATTGATGTGACACATTGGGACGTGGATGTACTACACATGCAGCATGATTCATCAGGAGTACATGGCTCCACTTGCAGCACAAAGATGTTTTTAGGAGGTACCGAGTTCATTGACTCCATCTTTCTCACTAGAAGGCCATTTTAACAATTGTTTCCTTGGCTTTCTCAGGCCACTTTCCCTGCATCCCTGCTCTGCAGTCAAGGACTGTGCTTTTAAAGAGCTGTGGGCAGTGGGCTGAAGTAATGCACGCTGGATTGTCCCCTCATTCTGCCTTCAAATACCCTGAGCTGGAAGGGACACACAGGAATCACAGAAGTCCAGTTCCTGGCCCCATGAATCACACTGTGTGCCTGACAGTATTGTCCAAATAACTGAAACCAACCTTCTAGGTGGGAGAAGTCAGAGCAACCTAACCAGGATAACACAGCAGCAAGAGATAAAAGGACAAAGGGCAAAATAAAATAATCCTAATAGTTTGGGACAATAATAATACATAATTAAAGATTTTAAAAACACACTGTTGGCAGAGAATGTTCAGAGCTGGTGGAAACTCTGACTAGGTCTGACGATCTCTGGGACTCCTGACACCTGACAAGTTAATAGAGTCATTTGTGCCCCTTTACCAGCTCCAGCTACTTTCATTTTCTAAGAAAAAATACCTGTCCTGGATCAAATCTTTCTATGACACAAGAATATCCTTGATGATGAGTAGCCTTGAGGAGCTTTTACTGTGGCTCTGTCTCAGGAAAAAAGAGGATATAATTATCTGCAGAGATAGAGAGAAGGAGAAAAAACACTGGAAAATAACTTCATGAGCATTTAATGCCATAGAGTGGCATGGTCCTGACTGTTTATTCCTGAAGAATCGACACATTCCTGCCTCTTTCACCTCTGGCTGGTTTTAGGTGGGTTTAGCTCTCCCAGCCTGCAGAGGACAGGGCAGTGCAAGGGCAGCACAGGAGCAGAACTGATTGCCAGCTCAGGAGAAGGCAGATCCATCAGGCAGCTTTTTCAGCATCAGGAGAACTTTGTGCTACCCGAAAGTGTGCATGAAACTGCACTGTTAATACTTGTGTTGGCAGAACTGAAGAGTACTATTTTGTTCTGTAGTCCATTTCCTATAAAACCTTGGAATTCCACAGAATGAGTACTCAGGTGTACTATTCCAAATACTTGACTGCAGGTTGTGGCCAAACTAAACTGAAGCCAGCTGTATTCCTCACAAATTACCCTCTCCACTGAAAGCCTTGTGCCTTGTGAAATTGCTGCTTTGCAATTTCATTACTCTCTGTAGTTTTGTCAAGTTTGCTACTGCATATAAAGAATATAGGCTTTCATGTTAAAGGAAACGTACATACATTCTGTAATGTTATATGACTTTTGCTGTTTCAAATAACTGAGGACAAATCTGGCTTCCAGTTTCTTTTAAAAGTTTGTCTGACACCCTGCAAACCCCTCAAACAGTAACTTGATGAAAGTTTCACAATGGAAAACTTTTTGAGAGATAAAAATCTTTTAAGCTACACTACACAGGCAAAAAATCACAGTTATCAAAGGAGGCTTTGGGACAAACCAGAAGATGGAGAAAGACTTCTTACAAGGTCACGCAGTGACAAGACAAGGAGGAATGATTTCAAATGGAAAGGGCAGGTTTAGATTGGATATTACAAAGAAATTCTGTACTGTGAGGGTGGTGAGAAACAGGATCAGGCTGCCCAGAGGAGCTGTGGATGCCCCATCTCTGGAAGTGTTCAAGGTCAGGCTGGATGAGGTTTTGAGCAACCTGGAAAAGTTAAAGACGTTTCTCCCCATGGCAGGGGGGTTGGAACACATGCTCCTTAAGGTCCCCTCCAATACAAACCATTCCACAACTCTAGCACAATAACTAGTGCAGCCAACTCATCAAACTTAATTGCCAGCAATGAAATACAACATAACATAAAATAACACAGTATCAGTTTCCAACAATAAGCTTCCACTGCTCACAGTTATGGAAGAAATCTGTAAAATGTGATTTAGGTTACATTACAGGATTGATCCTGACTTAGGAAGCATCTCATAATATTTCCAATTTTTGCAATACTGAGTCTATAATCTTTGCAATCCTATTTAAATATTTTAAGATGTTACCTCATTTTACTTCTTTTTTATTAGAACTAAATTGCTAAATTGCTAACATATCAGAGCATGTCTCTATCCCATTTCTGCTTGAAATTTATGATTAAAAATTATTTCACTAAAAAGCAGGTTATAATGTAAAGAATGTATTTGAATGGCATTCTTCTAAAATGTAAAAACTAAAAGTTGTATGAGCAATAGGAAATATAAGTGGACATTGAATAACTACAGCAACATAAAAAGAATTCAGTATTAGTGGGACAAGTGTTGAATGAAATGGAAAGACAGAATTAATTACAGCCTAGGCCTCAGTTTTTACTAAAATGCTAAATCAAATTTTAAAATCGTCCCACAGTTTCTGTCAAAATTAAACATTACTCCAATATTAGAAACCTAAGCAAACAAGTGAGAGTGACAGTACTAGCACATTTATAAACCTCAAAAATTCTAGGGTGCAGACAGAAGAAATTACTTTTTGTCCCCTCTGTTTCACCTCAGTACGAGTCTGGAGCAGTTTGCTTTAAAAGCTGTTCAGTAACCAAATGTGACAGTCCCAAACTGCAGGAGGCCAGTGGTTTAACTCATCCCTGTATTTCCAGTAAATTTAACAACAAAATATCACACATCCACGGGACAGATTTAAAGGAAAGACAAACATGTCACCTGATTTGAGATATAGCCAAACAGAAGACAGAGATGGCTTAAAGCTGTGGTTCTGAGAGATACTAAATAGCACTGTGTCATAATACCTTTAGTAAGTGATGATACAAGACATAGAAAGTATGTTCAGAGAATGAAGAATATATTTTTCTCCTGGGATGCTTGTAAATATTTAAAGTTGGGGGGAAAGACATAGTAATTTATTGGTGATTGTCAGAGGAACAGAGGAAGAAATTTTCTCACCAGTAAATCACTGCTCTTTCTGCCAAGAAGTAATCAGTTATTCCACGCTACTGCATCTCAGCTGCTCTCACGTGTCCCTGTGATGTATCTGCACTTTGAAAAAAAGTTTCTAAATACAAAATTTATAATTCTTTGTAATTAGTGCAGTTTATTCCTTAAGCTCTCATGCAGAGTTACTATTGTTGCTCAGTGGAAAAAAATATAATTGGCCAAGTTCAATCCCAACACACTTTATGCAGAATGCAAATCAAAGCAGTCACTGGCCCTGTGATGATGAAAGGGAACGGTGCAAACCACAAAACTGAATCCTTTGGGATGGAGCAGGTAAGGAGGACTGAGAGCATCTGGTATCCTGAGCTTCATCCAGAGCTCAAAATGAGAGGTGAGAAATCCCAGATGACCTCACTTCAGAAGCAACTGGTATATGTCATCTTAGTTAAAACCTCTGTTTTCAAAGCTGGCAGCTCTGCTCCAGGCTATATGCAGAAATTAAAAATAAATAAATAAATAAATAAATAAAACACAGTTAAATTAAACCTAGCATACAATCATGAAAAGAGAAGTAAAATATCCTGGCAAAGCAATCAAAAAGAATTTACATTTTTGGTCTAAAACTTTTCTAGATATTTTTACATTTTTAAGTAGAAAAATAAAATTATAATTTTCACTTAAGATTCACTTAATATTAATGAAATTTATTTCTCATATGAAGAAATCTAATCATAAGCATGACAAACAAAAGAATTATCATCTTCAAAGGAAAAATCCCCTTCAAGATGACAGCATTTCTTTACACTTAAAAACCCAGGTTTTTTAATTTCAAACTTTTGACAGAGCTATATTCCAACTCACTTCCATTCAAAAGCCTCACAGATTAAAAAGCCTTTTTTTACATCCACCAATTTGTCCATACCAAGCTTTTCCAACCTACATCAATTAATATAATTCTACTCAAATAACACACACCTACTGTTTCCTACTTTTTGCAGTTATCAGCAGATTTGGAGATTTAGAACCACACTAGTTCAGGGCAGAGCATCATCTCATTAATTTATAATTTAATTTTTCTAAGTATGTTCCATTTATCTCTCTTTAGTTACCATTAATATCTATGTGTAATCTCATGAAAAAACTGATCTTTTGTTATTACTATAATGCAGTAATTAAAAATAAACATAGAATAACATGCTCAATTTGTATAAATGGTCTTAAAAAGTCTTCCTAGTGTTGAAATCAGTTTAAATTTTCCATTTGTCTTGATGCCTATGAAATTGGATTTGGGTAAAACTGCCCTCCAAACTCAGGCAGTTAATCAATGTCCTCTGCCCCACAGCACTACTTATTTTAGAGCTGATTTACTTAAACATTATAAACAAGATAATAAAGAAGCTTCAATGCAGGAGTTTTCATGGGAATCACATCTGTTTCCTATTGATTTAGGAAACCTTTGTTACCCTTAATCTTCTTCCCTTCAGAAAAAGTAGAACTACAAAATATTTCTCAATATCATTAAAGTCCAAAAGGTAGAATTACCACTATTACAATTTCATTATTGTGAAAAATTGCTTTTATTAACATGCTTCTTATGAAGTTTATTTGCCATTAGTGCAAACTAAGATTAGAATAGCAAAATTTAGTATGTAAATGGTATTTGCCAACATAGAGGTTAGATGAACAGAAATTCACCTCTCCTTTTAGAATTATTACTAGGGAACAAAATCTAGACTTATGCTGCTAGGTTCCAAAAAAACATGTTATGGAAAAATAAGTAAATCCAGAAAAAACAGTGAAAGGATTGAGCTTGTTCTCCAGCTGGAAAAGGGAGTGTGTAAAACAGAAGGATTAAAAATTCCTAAGTAGCATGGAAAACATAAACACGAACAGCTAAGTTCACCATCCTGTCAACATACAACAACAGTTTTTTTAATGACTCATAAAATTCTGGAAACCAACAAGCAAGACTCAGATATCATTTTTGATTTAGAACTTTCTGAGCTGAAAATTTCTGAAGGCTGGAAAAGCAAACTAGAGAAATGTGAACACGTGCTTGCCCTATTCTTTTGTACTCTTTTAGGTAAATGCTATAGGCCACCAATGCTACAGGAAAATGCTAAATGCAAGAGACAATGTATGGGTTGTGTGGGTCCTGCTCTTATCAGGTTCACTGGTAAGCACTGATGTTCCACAGTTAAAAATAGGACCAAGGTTAAACCAAAGAAATATAAACCAAAAATAGCTATGGGAGTTCCATGGGATATTCAATTCCAAGTTCTATTTCTACAGAGCACATGGATATAGACGATCAGCTGGCTACAGATCTTGTAGTGAAGGGATTTGTGTTTTCATTAGAAGAAATCGTCAATAGGGTAATCAAGGTATGCTGGAGATCATTCTAAACCCTTTGCTTGAAATCCAAGTGTTGCAGAAGTTTCTTGTGATGAATTTGACAAAAAAAAGGCACATTATCACAAAGAATGGGGCAGCTATGATGGGTGACCAGCAGACACAGTAGGCACAAAAGTCCATTAGCTATCCAGTTCACTCTCCACATCTGATCAGCTGAAAAGGCCTCTGGCCTTGACAGACCATACTGACTATAATGGGAGCTGAGGTAGCTCATTCATTATAGGCACCTACATGGACACAGCTAAACATGGGTGTCTCAATCTGAAGCTGAAACCAGCCACACTTAATTCAAATGTGCCTTGACTATTCACATTTAAGTAATGCATACTATGATGCTTTTATGATTTTATTATCTTCCAGCCAGACTTGAATTGCTGACCCCATTTAGCTTTCCAGTTAATAACTGTTTGATGATTTGCCAAAACCAAAATCATGTGCACAGATTGTTCTTTGCTGAATTGATTGATTCAGGACTTATTTTCAATATCATGTCTGCCCCATTTGCAGATGTTCTGTTCTCCTTAATAAGGACAAGGAAACTGACAAGACTTGTTAGAAAATTCGTATCACTTCTCTTCTGTTATTCCAGTCTGCAGTTTGTCTGAAAACTTGCTTCTGCTTCTTTTTTTTTTTTTTTTTTTTTTTTTTTTTTTTTTGTCAGAACCAATAAATCCTACACTTCATCCAATTTTTATTTTCAGATAGGATTTTCAAAGAGACCTAAGGGATTCTCAAGTCTTATTAAAAGTCCCTGGGAATTGGGTTTTTAACTTTTTGAAACTTCTTATCTTGCTCCTGTAAGCTTTCACATTCTGCACCCTGAGTCAATACAGACAGAAGTTACTCACTGACACAAAGCAAGATTTAAAGGACAGGTTTTAAATCAAGGAGCTACTTACCTGACCACAACCAAAGCTGATCCCTGTACCATTGCAGTCTTGCTATCAAGTCTTATGATTCCTCAATACATAACTTCAAGTGTCAAGATAACTCTGGGATGCTACTACCTGTCCTTTCAGGCTGCTCCTAAAAATAAATGAAAAGGGCCAGCAACAATTCCCTGACCCTGGTATTTATCAGCACAGCATGGCTCACATGCATTTGGCTGACTTCTCTCACTCTATTTCCTTTTTCTCCAACATAAAAGAGCTGCATCCTACCTCCCTGGATCCTTAGCCTATAATATTTTCCCAGAATTTGCCTGGGCATTGTCTGCAAGTGTGCTTATTTAACACTCCAAACTGCACCATGGACATGACCATGCTGGCAGTTCAGGAGTTTGGATGATCTTATATCCATGCTCAGGCCCAAAGTGTGTCCAGGATTAGTTTATTACCAAAGACATAACTTCCTTCTCCTAGAGGATGATGCAGTTTGGATGACAGATGGATTTTTTTTTTTTTTTTTTTTTTTTTGCCTGGAACTGTAAAGAAAAGTAGGCTTCTTGATGGGTACATTTCACTGGAGATTTTTTTTTTATATAAAGCAATTATATTCTTCCCTGGGGAAGTAGCTTTCTCTGTCCTTTCTTAGCCTGAAGATATAATGACATTCTCTGAAAATGGAGAAATCACTCAAAAATTACTTCATAGTCTCTCCAGTGTGGTGGGCTCTCTCTGCCAAGGGCTGGCAGTTTGAGTTCCACAAAACAGCTTCAACAAAGCCCTTAACAAAAATATTTTGAGATATGTCTGTTTCATTCACCATCACAGTGTAAGTGTTGAAGTTAAAGGTGAAGGCTTGCAGTCTCAACATGGAAGTTTAACCACAACTGAGATAGGTGCCAAATCCTAATGAGAGAGAGTTTAGAGTGCTGCTTCATTTCAGCCCCCAATTACTGATGTGTATTTCCATTCTTAAGAACCCCATTTATATCACTTAACTTCTTGTTCCTTTTTTGGAAAACTCTGTTGCCTAAACCAAAATTGCTTAGCCAAACAATTAATATGCATGTCTGGAACAGGTGGTCCTAACAGGGACCAAACTCTTTGGATCTGGACCTCAACATTTTTGCTGCCTTCTCTTGCCTAATCCAGATATCGCTTTCCACTTTTTCTGTTCTACTGTCATTCTCAGCCTCTTCTTATTTCTCTGGTTTTAGTTCTCCCACTTTGAAACCATCAATAATTACTTAAACAACATGCTGTGTTAGTCCACATCCTTCCTTTCCCCTCTTCCTCCTGAAACCTTTCTGGGAGAAAGGTTTCTGAAACCTTAGGTCTGTTATCTGTCTCTCCTGCCATACATTAAAAAAAAAAATTATCTGTTGCCTTATTAAATTCTGATTTTATCCCTCACTCAATCTTCTAGATATCCAAATCATATATTGTATATATGAGTTCTTGCTTATGCAAACCACCATTTTACTGTGATGTCCTCAGGGCTCTGAGTTCTCTCCCCTCCTAGAAACAGTTTGAGGCCAGTTCACTGCTTTCAGCTGTTATAGGGAAAAAAGCTGGAACTGGGGACTTCCCACTCCATCTCTTGGGAGCTGCTGTTAAGCTGTGACCGTGTCCCCTGGTCTGAACTTCACTGCAATTCTTCTGCCACCACATCAGCACCTTGGCATGCCCCCTATTGATCCAGCCCTTCAGATTTAATATCTCAGCCTGACCTCAGGCCTTGCTCATCACGACAGGTTTGCTGTGGCCCAGAGTCTCAGCTAAACCTGGGTGGCATCATCAGTTTGTCCCGCTTGCCTTGCTCAGGTGTGGTGGCACTGGCTCCTGCCTGTGCCACCCTCAGCTGCTCAGGGAGCAGACTGCCTCGGCTGTTCTCTGGCAGATTCTTCTGGGCTGTTCTTCATCCAGACTTTTACTTCTGCTGAAATAGCACTTGGCTTCTACTGTGTGATAGATAAATACATACAAAAAGTTCTTGCTTCTTTCATTATTCTTGATTTAAATACTTATTTAGATAGCGTGCATTGATGACAGAAGGTTTGGTTTTTCTCTTTTAGTGATCCTTCAGGAAATATGGAGATTATAATCTCTCCCTTTTTAACAGGCAGCTCCCCTGAGTCTAGTAATTTCCTTTTTATCACTTTCTAGTGCTTTCCTTCTTTCAGATGCCTTTCCTAAAGTGGCTTTCCTCCTCAAAGTTACAGCTTCTATTCTTAAATCAAAAATATGCCTTTCCAGTCTTTCTATACTATCTTTACTACTACTTCCTTGCTTACTGGTATTGACTCCCTGGAGAGAAATAGTTGAACACAAACATAAACTAGGAAAGCCTTGTTTTCTTCAGTTGTTACCTGTATTTACAACTACTTAAAAGTTACTTTGTAGACATCTACACTCATAATTCAAATGTGAAGATGTACTATAAGACCTGGTCTTGCTAGGAAACCTTCAGTTATTTAATATTGTTATAGATACTTTTCTATCTCTTGGTTTTTACTTTCTTTTCATATTTTTACCATTTTGATTCTATTTCAACAACTTCCCTTTAATATCCATACAAAAGACTCTTTGTTCACTAACTTTGTTGCAAAAGCTATTTCACTGTCTCATCCTATTGTTCTTATATAATTTTTAATTTAAAAAAATAAACATCAAATTATGGAAACATAGAATCACAGAATGGTTTGGGTTGGAAAGCACATTAAAGATCATCTAATTCCAATCCCCCTGCCATGGACAGGGATACCTTGCACTAGACCAGGTTGCTCAAAGCCCCATCCAATCTGACTTTGAAAACTTTCACTGGATGGAGCATCCACAGCTTCTCTGGGAAACTTGTGCCAGTGCCTCACAACCTTCACAGTGAGGAATTTTTTCCTAGTATCTAACCTAAACATGACTCCCTTTATCTTAAGACCATTCCCTCTTGTCCTATCACTCCATACCCTTGAAAAAGTCCCTCTCCAGCTCTCTAGCAGCTCCTTTAGGTAATGGAAAGTGCTATGAAGTCACCCCAGAGCCTTTTCCAGGCTGAACAGCCCCAGCCCTCTCAGTCTGTTTTCACAGCAGAGGTGTTCCAGCCCTCTGAGCATCTTTCACCTCCTCTGGACTCACTCCAGCAGGTCTGTGTCTCTCTTATGCCCCAGAGCTGGATGCAATATTTCAGGTGGGGTCTCACCAGAGCAGAGCAGAGGGGCAGAATCCCCTCCCTCACCTGCTGCCCAGGGAGCGGGTGATGCTGCCCAGGATGTGGTTGGGAATCAGGTACAAATATCTCACTGTTTATTCCACCTGAAAGCCTCAATGATTCTCTAAAGCCTCTCCTGTTCTTTCATGTCCAGGAACAGATTATTCTCCTTCATAAATTTACTATGGAGAATGCAGAATACTTATGCAAAACATGAGACTAAATTAGAAAGTACACGTGATTTTGGTTTTTTTAAAACAAGTTCTTTGTTTCACAACACAAAGGTTGCATAAAAAAAGACTGTGTTAATTGGGCCCTTGGAACACATCTTTATTAAGAACATTTACTGTCAAAGATTCAATCTTTTTATGAAAGAATTTATAACGTCATAATCTACATTTGTGCAAAACCCTTTGCTCTGAGTCATTCAGTTGATGGCTACTTTCCAAAATGCTGAAATTACTCACCACAAATCTACTGCAGTGACAGAAATGTAAGTTTTGAATAATGGATTTAAGAAGTCTATATTACATTTTGGCTCATAATCTGTATTACCATAAAAGAGACATTAAATATATGTGTGCAGTACAGCAAGCTCCCAAAACTCATCAATAGGGTGACAAATGACATGAGAAATTTAAGGTTTTGAGTTTCAGAAGTCAGTTGGGACCCAGTTTAGAAAGCGTTAGTCTTATGATCACAGAAATGTAATCTTTAACACCGGAATGATTATTACATTCAAAGGGGATGTTTTTTGAAAGCTTTCATCTACTTTTCAGAGCAATGAATAAACCTGGTGACAAATTTGAGGTTTTCTTGATGAGCAAAGGTAACAGAGGATGCAGTATCCTTTCCACTTTCTACCCTTCTTCTGCCTCCTTATTCTGATATTCCAACCGTCTACCACGTTCTGCCTATTAAATACAGGCCAAAGGAAGGCAAAGGAGGACAACCCTTAATAAAACCCAACAGGTCTCCTCACCTTTCTGAGCTCCAAACAGGGATTATATATTGTTTTCTGAGTACAAGAAGGGGAGAAGGAACTGGGAGAAATTTTGATGGACCAGCAGCAAAATGTTGCGGGTCTCATATGCAAAGCAGCCCTGAGGGAGTGGAACAGGGTTACTGTTAATGTTCTTATTGCTTTTGGTGCTCAGAATGCAGCTGGGCATTAGTAGGCAGGACTCCTGAGTTTACTTAATTCTGTCAATAATTCACAGCAAAGCACAGAGAAATGTTCATCATGAGAATTAGTGGCCTCACCACAATGATGAATCAGCCTCTCAAATGTTTTAGTATGTACTGACATAGGGGTGGTGGGGGCTGGGGGGAAGCACAGAGAGTGGAAAAATAAAACAATAAGTAATTTTTTTCCCCAAAGGTGAAGAAAGTTATAAAACCTATTGGCAAAATATTCATCTTTTTAATAAGCCTTAAATAAGTAGCCATGGACCTCACCTGCAAATCATATGGTGAGAATCATGGAGAGAATCATGGCTCTGGCTGCCAACTTCACGGAGTTTTTTTTATTAGCATAAGTCTAAATGCAAGTTTCTGGCAACATAAGTGGTGAAATATATTCTGAACCAGACCAGTACTGCCAATCTGAGCAGTATAATTAGTATTATGTCCTATTTTTATTGTGCTTTTTGTATTTAGGCAGTAAAAAAAGTAGAAACTTATTATAATGCTAGACTCTTCGTTCTAGAATGAGATTAAAATATCCTAGAGGTATTGAGAAGAGTAGGCTTTTCTGCCTATATTGGGGCTTTTTGGACACTTTGGTGAAATTTTCATGGAAACAGTCCTTTTCAATCCACATATGCCAGTAACAGTAAGAAAATACCTGGAGTGCCATTGGTCTTAGTCAAAGATTATGATAAAATCAGGAAAAAATCTTAACAATGTTGTGAAAAAGGGGTTTGGCAATTTTTAATTTTAAAAAGTAATTTCTATCATTTCAAGTCATGAATAGTCTCTCACTATACACCGAAGAACCTGTCTACACTGCAGAAACAAGACAAATATAAACTCATTACTCTTTTCTGGCCTTTGGAGGACTTATGCATTTGAGAAGTTTTTTAATATAGGCTTACAAGCACTGTCATAAATTATTCAGAGTTTGATTTTGTATTGGATTTGATCCACAATGCAGTGATCAATCTGGGCTACTTTCAGAAATGAGAATGGCAGTTTCTGTGAAATACAGAAGTTAATAAATCCTGTTTTATTGTCTATAGTGTGTCACTGTTGGTCAGACAATGGGTCAGACATTTGGTTTATTAGTGCAGACTCTGATCTTGCCACATAATCAAGAATGAGTTTCTCAATTCACTTCTAGTTTTTCACTCAATGAGATAGAGAAGAGACCTTTCATGAGTTTTGGCTTTTCTGTAATTCCACTTGCTTGCAGGTTTTGCACAAGACTTCGTCATTAACAGATAATTACCATTAACACTTTTTGCAGTTTTGCTCTCCTGTTCTCACTGTAGTCACAGAAAGGCACTTCATTTGACACCTGCTTCACTTCCACAACTATTTTAATAACAAAAACTTTGCTAATTTTCAATGGATTAGGAATAATCTATTTTGCTGAGGAGATAGCTTGCCTACAGAGCAGTATGGTCAAAGAAAACAAAATACAGTGCCTTCCAGCTAAGAATAGATGGTATCTCACATATCTGAAGGAAATGTGTCAGTAATACATAACTGCTAAAATAAGCAACACACAGGCAAAAATATTCCTTATCAATTTTGATGAGATGTGACAAAATACATCAACATTTCTCTTCTTAAATACTTGTAGATTTTACTATATGTTTTCCAATATCGTCATAATCTTAATATTTTTAGTACATGACTATGACTCTTTCTATTTTCCCTCTATCCTCACACTCCTCTTCTTACTATTGGTGATCTGGGCTTGCCCTCTCTCATTATTTCATCATTGATCCTTTCAAAACTTGCTTTACTTAATGTTGCTTATAACATTCTCAAAATACACATGCAGCAGTCATTTAGAATAGAATAGAATAGAATAGAATAGAATATTTCAGTTAGTAAGGACCAACAAAAATCATCTAATCCAACTAAATGACACACAGAAAGTTGCCAGTTAACCTTCTAAAATCTCAAAATATGGAGATTAAATCACAGTCAATATCCACATTAACAACTGCAAGTAAAAACTTCTTCTTTCCTTCACTGTAAATTAAATTTTTGATGGAAATAGAGCAACATAAGAGAACCATATTCTTTTCAGATTCAGGAACAAGTACAACCAATCCATCTGAATGAGGAAGCTGCACATCTGGACAGGTATGACATGGAAGTGGCTGGATTTAGCAGCAGGTATAGATTCCTTCATCCCTTCAAGCAACCTGTACCTGATAGCAGTGCCAAAATCCTAAACAGAAAAACAGATGTAATATAATCGAAACAACAGAATGAAAGCATGAAGAAAACAAGCAAAAATCTTCTTAAAAATAATAAAGCTGGGTAAAACCAAATGAAACTCTAAACCAGTCCAGTTTTACGGGGGAGATGAGACTCATTTTACCCTTGTTGAACCATGTATAAGTTAGATCAGCAGTAGATGATCTCCCTGTGGTACACAAGCACTTCAGAGAAATATTCATCAAGACAAGCAGCAACAAAATTGTGTTTATGAGCTGCCTTCCATCCAGCATTCACACATAATCATTTTGCACAAATCATCTCCATGACTTGTGCAACTTAACAGCATATAAGCTATGAATCTTTTCCTCAAAGTCCCCAAGCATTCCAGGTTGCCTGGAAAACGTATTGGATTCCCAAGATTTTCATATGAGTTTTGTAGTTGTTTGATTTTTGTTTTTTGAAGTGGAAAATTACTGACAAAACCTCAAGCCGCTCACACTTGACTATGGATACAACATTTGGATACCTGCCTTACCCTCAAATCCTATTTACTTTGAACTATAAGAAAAATGTTGACCAAGCTGGGGTTATGTCTGTGATACATTTCTCTTTTAGGTATATTTGTTATTGACTTTTATACAGCCATGCAAATATACTTAAAAGCTTCCACCTGATTTTAAAGTATAAAGATACAGATGTGGGCTAATCCTCTGCTGTCTTACTCCAAAAGAAGTCAGACCCTCTCAGAAAAAAAATCCTCTCAAAAGAAAGCTGCTTCTATCAGATGCTCTAGCCTTTTGCTCAAGTCCTGGTATGTAAGATAAGCTTCTCATTAATGCTCCAATTTTCCAGAAAGCTTCCTTATACTCCTGAGCCAACAGGACTCAGGTCTTCTGCCTTGGATATCGTCCAAAGTATTAACAATGATTGCTGAAGTTTGCTTAATACCTCAGTAAATAAACGAGTTTTATGTTCTACCTCCCGTGGCTGTCAGCCATTGCCTGTGTTCCCAGACACGCTGCAGCAATGGGCCAGCACTAGGATTTAGCTGTTACCTTGGAAGAAATGGATCTGTGAATATCTCTTCAGAAAAACAGTTCATCAGGCTGTCCTCACTTGCATGGCACTCTTAACACTAGTTTTACTCTGGTGTTTCACTGTGAACTCTCCATTTCCAGAACAAAATAGATTATACTAATTCTAATAAATTATTTTATTACCTTCTGTTCTCTTACTAAGCCATATATTAACTCCATGAGTTAATATAAATTAACTCATGAACAGCATTTTTTCAAATTAGCAGTAGTGGGTAAGAAAGACAAACTGTTTTGGATTCCAAAGGAGAACCGCAGGATGATTTATTCACACTGATTAAATTAAAGCCTGAATCCTGAGTATCTTTTATAATTAACTATGTCTTTTATCCACACTAGTTTATTGGGTTGTTTTTACTGCATTCATTTCTTTCACTTGTATACACTTTAGGTCCAACACAATATGTACATTTTAACGGATCAGACAAGCCTAATAGCTCTTTGTAGTTTAGCTTTCCTTTCTCACTTCAAATTGTGTGGTTTTTCTCAGTTGCTATGTGATGTTTGAAAATCAATTCATTAAAATGCACACTATTCTCATGCAACTGCTGTTTCATATTTGAGTGGACATATTTGAAGGGCTTTTTCAGCTGAATGGTGTTGTGCTTCCCCAGTAAAGAAGCTAGAAATGGTTTCCAGCTTGGAATCACAGACACGTCACGTATGTCAATGTTGATCTTTTCAACTCACTGCTAATAAAGCCTGAAACAAAAAAATATGTAAAGATAAGAGATGGAAAAACCTACATCTGTGGAAAAATAAACCTTTTCTATCTGCCCAGCCATATCTGCATCTTCATTACTACTGCATCACTGAGAACAGACATTAAATCATAAACTGGCTCTAGTAAGATGCTCAGCACTTTCTGTCCAAAGATAAATGTAATTTCCCAGTAATTTTAGAGAGAGTGGGAATTGTGAGAGTACTAAATTCTAGTTGGATGAGGAGAAATAGAGAAGGCTAAAGCAGAGACAGTAGTCTTGCTATTTTTAATATAATCACTAAAGACATATTTTTCATTAAAATCCCCAATAAGGATGGACATTTAACTCTCTTACATTCCTTAGAGAACCAGTCCAATCTTACTGTTCTCCTAATCCATTTTACAGGTAATAAAGGAAGACTGACAAATCCCGTATTACAGAGATTATAAACAGTCAGTCTGCTGCATATTTACTATGGAATAGCAACAAAGACAGCTCCTGAGATCATTCAACATCTGCTAGCTAGTTAAAACTAAATCACAGGAGACTTTCTGGGTATTTCAGCCTTTCAAGTGGGAATCTAAACTCTATGCTAAGTCTGTCTCACATTGCTTTTGTATTAGGTCTCACACCTCAACAAGATGTATTTTGCACCTTTTTTCTATTCTTAAAAGAAAAAATCAACACATAAAGCTGTATCAAAATCCATCTAAAGATTTCCTTCCTTAAGCAAGAGAGAATGGATAGTCCAAACTGCCAGTTTTGGCTTTCTACATTTTATCAGTGTCCCTCCCTCCAAGATGAAAGGAAATATTTGAATTAAGAGTGTGTTTCCTGTAGGAAGAGGAAGACAGAGGAAACCAAACCGTACATGGCCACTTGCAAGTTTATACAAATCAGAACAATTGACACGTACACACTGCCTGAACAAAGACGCAGCAGAAATGAAACACAGCCTGTCACTGACATTTATTACAACCCTTTCAGGTGGTCAGAAACACCATGTTCAGTCTTCAGCCAGTAAGGTGTTTCTGGTTACATGTGTCATCTCTTACAAATCACTGATTCAGACTGCCACATATTAAATTCTTTCAGTATATGTTCATGAATCAGTCAACATGATATAACTGCTCCAGCCAGGCTCTGTACATCTATTTGTCTCCTTCATTTGTGTCTCCTTCTGAGCTGCTTACACATGGAAAATTGACATCTGTCAGAGCCAGGGATGGTAAATCACTATTAACATTGCAGCTAAGCATGAGTGTGGATTTGTAAGAGCAGAAAATCTTGCTTGGAAGCTAAAAGAGCTCTATTTCTTGGGGAAAATATACTACTTTCATATAATTAAATTCTTCCTCTATATTATATCTATTATAAATCAAATATACTTACTTAGTCTTAGACATCACACTCAAATTGATATGTCCACATTACCAGCTCATCAAAGACTTGAATGTATCTGCAGAGGGTGGAATTTGTTCTGTAAGGCCACGTAAAATAACCTTTTAGTGAGATACTCCCTTTATCATAAAAAGCTTTGGAAAAAGAAAAGAAAAAACAACCCAAACTAATGCCTCAGACATTTACTGTTCCAGCCTGTAAAATAAATAGATACAGAGTTTTCATCTAAGTATAAAAATCTCATTCAGCTTTTTTCTTACTGTCCTAGAGATCAGCCAGTAGAGCTCAATGTCTCTTTTAATCTTCTCTTTCTTCATCCTGTTCTGCAGGTAGGTTCCTCCTCATTATATAAACTCAACAATAGTCTGTGAAAAATTGTATTTGACAGCTCATTCCAATCTGTGCCTCTAGGACTGCGTAAAGCAGCAATTCTCAAACTTTTAGGAAATGCAGCCCTCCTTTGGTAGCCTGTCTTGGGTATGATAGCTCCCCTCCTTGACAGCTACTTAGGTTTAACCTAATATGCAGCCTGATCCAGGAGTACCAGATTTCATAATTGTTAGCAGAGGACAGGATCCTCCAGAACTGAAGGATGAGAAGAGGCTGTAATTACTAGCTATAGGTTTTTTCCATTTCCCATGGAGTTGTTAACTATCAGCAATTAAAAACAGGTACTGCTACTACTGTGAAAAAATGGAAATATCTGCTTCTAGTAATGACAGCTGCTTGTAGTTCTCTTTCCCGGAAAAAAAATGAGCTGCTCCTGTCTTACATGAGTAGTACTCCAATGCCATACTTATAGAATCTCATCATAGTGCTGCATGGCAGAATTACTGCCTGAATGAAAAGCATGGATTTATTCCTCTATTTAAAAGTTAAAAAAAATTTTTAAAAACAAAAACAAATGAACAATTTCCACTTTGTTTTTAAATACTAGATCTAGCTAATTTTTTCACGGAAGATTGATTTACCAGATATTATTTCAAGCCAGTCTGAGCTCCATGAGACCAGCTCTAGTTCAGTCATTTCAGAACATTGCAGAGTCCTGATGGAGAAATCACAATGGGGTTGGGGTTTTCTGCTATGCGGCACCTTAGCAGTGAGGTCCATCAAGAAAATGTGAGGATTTTGAGAAAAAAATGTCCTTGCAGCCTCACTGAGACAAAAGACCTGCACCCCAGTTTCCACTGATAACCCAAACCACCAGCAGTTCCACTGGTTAACCCCTGCTTGGTTCATGCAGACCACAGGAACAGATTCAAGAGGAGCAGCTCAGCTTTGAGTATCTTTAGACCTCAAAATGAAATAGATCAGCTGAAGAGTCTGGTGAGAGAAGCAGAAAGCACCATCTTTATCATCTTTACTATTTTGGAAAGTATGCCTAAACCCCCTTGATAGTCCAGCTCTTAGTTTCTTTTTGTTCTTACTTGTAAAATGTTTGCATTTTTTTCCTCAAAGTGCATCGTACAAAGCAGGTTTAAAAATCAAACAATTTGATTTCAGGGTGACATAAATTTGTCACAATTCAGTCCCCAGTAATTTATGTTGTTCTGGCCACGCTGTCTTTTACTATGCTTCAGCCAAATCAATTTTATACCTCAAATTTATGGATTCTACTCGAACAGTGTCCCACCCTCATATTTTACTTTGTATCTCCAGTGATCTCATGTTCTAAATAAAGTGATATAACTTTAAATGGTGTTAAGTCTCTCAAATTTTGACTACCAGAAGCAGAAATGTCTCTAGAAATGAGTGGCACCTCTGTCAAGAATGTAGGCTTTCCATCACTGGTAGTTGCACCACAAGGTCATTCTATTCTGGAAGTAGATAAACAAATCTTATAAGAATTTGGATTTAATTCACTAGTGTTAACTAAACCAACAGACATGGGAAGTTTTCAAATGTCCATAATTATTTAGATAGAACCACACATATGTGCTTTATAATTTAGGTTTTCCATAATTCTTTTTTTTTTTTTTAATCTCCTTTTGTCACTTTTCCTACACCAAACTGCCCTCCAAAATGTTTTTAGCCTTCATTTGGTGAGCTCGCAGAGTGTGATGCATCACAGCAAAAATTGTAGTAAAACATGATAAAACCCCCATGATTCTGAGGGGAAATCTCCCAACTCCTGAATCATCTCGCTCCCACCAAGACAATTCCCTCACTCTTCTCAGTAACTCTGAGATCCAGAATTAACACACCTTGCCAGTAAATCTGGCTTCATAAACCTACATTGCACCAAGTACTCTGAGATGTGTGATAGCTTCTAAAACATAAGAACTCTCTAAAAGGCATGCAATCATTCCTAAATATTGGTATTTCTAATGTTGCTGAGAAAATTTAATAAAATAAATATTCTAAAATAAAGAATTGGTCTTACTAGATGAAATTAAAAAATCTTCCCCATTAAACAATCAGCAATTTGTCTGACCAAGAGCAGAGGTAGGTCAGTATTTGGGTGACATGGAGCCACCACCAAGAGCTGTCCTCCGTGCCACCAGCCACACAACAGCATTCTCTGCAGCTCCAGTCCTGCACTTACCACCAACTGCCTTCCTCAGTGATCATTGAATATATTCTCTCTTTGCTGCCTTCTCTGTCCAAACATTTTCTGGCTCTCTTTTGTTTCCTGTCATTTGGCAAAGCAGCTGTGACACTTTTGCACCATGAGCTCACCCCAGCTGGAGCTGCCCATACATTAAGACTGGGTCTATAAGGACATGCCTTTCTTTAGGACAATGTGCTAGCACAGCACACTATTTGGAAGCGCCTCCTAACTATGACACTTATCTCTAATAATTTTGAAAGGACAGAAATGTAGTAATGGAGCTACTTCAACAGCTATAACATAAAAATTTCAATAGCTTGCAAGAATATGGAATAAAAGAAACCTCTGCTACTCAAAATAGCTGTTCTCATCTAACTTTTTAACAGATGCCTGCTGTGTCTTTTGGCATAAGAAAATCATACTATTACTTTTTCACAATGAAAGCCAGCAATTTATCTCCTTATTGACATTTTAAGTTACACAAATTTCTACACCATAAAATGGAAGCAAAATACAGTGAAAAAATTTTATATCTCCTGTTTTATTATCCAAGCCACAATTGCTCCTTCTCTCAACACGAAAAGTTTAAGTTTAGTGCTAGTGAAAAGTGTTTAATTTATTTTTGCAAAACACAACATGAGCTGATTGTCAATCAGACCACAGCTCCTAATGACTCACATTTCATTTGTCTCTACACCTGTATTTTCAAGGAAAATGTTTTAATAACACAGTTTGTTTGGTTATTTTTTATAGCTATGCATTTGTTGTTACATATAAGATTCTATTCCAAACAAGCTAAGGCAGGTAATCCTTTCATGCTTCTATGGTCATGGCCATTTTTTTTGCTATTACTGTATTGCCTACCAGTTATTTTTTGTGTAATTTGTATGAAACTTAAAGCCAACAGCAGGGGGTGAGTCATTAGGAGTAATTTTTAAAAATAATAAAATGTTATTGTCTAATCATAAAAAAAAAAATCAGAGGACAAAGTATTGTCTGAAAAACTTTCTGTTCATTTCTGAAAGATGACTGTATTTCAGCCTTTTCTTGCTCCCTAAAAATCTCTGCAGCAGCTGCAGAATGTGAGCAGATAGAAGCTCAGATACATTTCTCCCCATGCAGTATGGGGAACACCTGCTGCCTTCCTTCTCTTTGATGTAGAGTTTGGCAGTGAGTAAGAAGACTGAAGCTCTACATGAGCCAGTGATACAGTGCCCACTGGGGCATGATTCTGTACTGACCTGAAGTCACAGGACTCATTCTCTTTCTTCAGTGAGAAACACCGCAGAAAAAGCTAAAGAAGGCATAGAAAGCTGCACTGCAGCAAAATACCAGGCCAAAACAAATAACAACCCCTTTTTCATCAAAAGAATAAAAATTCATACAGTGCTTTGGGGTCAAAAGCTATTATTGCTATATTTTAAATTCAGATTAGTCAGATTTTTCTCTGTGTAATCTCCTTCCTAGTTACCATAAAATCAGCTGGGCTGATTTGGACTGTCTGACCTCAAACACTGCAGAGAGAACTTAACAGACAAGTGCAGAAGAATCCAGAGGTAGCTCTGATGCTTCGTAATGCTGGTGGTGATTTGAAACCAGAACTCTGAAGAAGAATTCAGAGTGGAGGTGTCTGTATTGTAGTGAGTATCTAAGGACAGTGTATAGCAGTGAGCACTGCTCAACCTGAACATGAAAGCATGAGAACTCTGGGCTTGATTTGATATTAATCATATATACATGTACATACACACACATCTGTGGAAAACTGCCACATGCTGAGGATTTCACAAGTCCAAAATGTATCCACTTAGACTGAGCACTAGAAGTGCCATGTGACAGGGGGCTACAAGGTGATGCTCATTCATTCTGATTTTCAACATAAAACAACTAGATGCTCTCACTTGAGTACTATCTTGATAGTAAATTATTCATACTAGTTTTGTTCTGTTGAAACTCCACTAGAAACACCACTACATTACTAAGACAGAACAAAAATAAAAGACTGAGTAACCTCATAAAGTTCTGGTGGAGCTGAAAACCACTGTTCTCAAAGGCAAAGTTGTCCTTGGATAAAATGAACTCTTTTCCAAGACTTGCCTAGATGAAAAGCAAGAACTACAAAAATGTCTTATGGCAGCTTATTTAAGAAATAATTTCTCAGGTCTACCACTCAGGGATGTTATTTTGTTCCTTGAGTACTTCAGTGTTTCACAAGCAAGTCTTCAAAATCAATTTTAAAATATTACAAAAGGTAAAAAAAAACATTCCACTTAGCTTTCCTTATTATATAAAAGGACCTCCATCCTTTCCTTCTGCAGTCGGTACAAAAATAATAAGAAACATTTAGCTATATTTTCTTATATGGCTACAAGCCATAAATGAGAAAAGTATGAATACAAAATTACTATCCACACCAACTTCTACAGTCAGCCCATTACAAAATGCATTCAATAAAACAATAATTTGCAACCAAATGAGATTTTAACTTAAGCTGATAAGCATTTTTGTCTTTGTATGCTGGTAAGATGGGCAAGATTTTCTTAGACCTAATAATTTAACATAATTAAAAATTGCTTTATTTTAATAATAAAACCACCATAAAACCATTTTACTCCAGAATTAATAGGTACTACCATTCACACTGTGTGAACAGTAGAGGAACAGTGAGGAAGAAAAAAAATCTGTACAGCATACATTTCACAGTAATGCACTCTGTTATATGAGAGTGACTGATAAATTTCAAGGTCAGAAAAGACCATGGTGAGCACATTCTACATTGAAAACATCAGAGAATGTCATCAACATCATCAGGTGGTCACTGCAATTAGTCCACAATTTCTGTTTGAATTAAAGTATTGTATTTTATTTATATGATGGCTTATCATCCCAGTGATTAAAAAATCCTCTTTTTTTTAGCAATAATTTATTCAGTTTCGTGTTAAATTTTCCACCACTTATTACGACTTTTTTCTTGACAAATTTAATGAAGTTTTTCATTTACCAGAACTACAAAGCTGTCAAGTAAACTCCCCAAAGTCTTCTCAGTACAAATCACCGTGTTTCAAAATCAACTTTTTGTGTAAGTAGAGATTTTATTACACTGGACATTATAAATATGTTTTGGATCATAGAATCACAGAATAATTGAATGGTTTGGGTGGGAAGGCACCTTAAAGGTCACCCAGTTTCAACCTCCCTGCTGTGAGCAAGGACATCTTTCCCTAAATCGGCTTGCTCAAAGCCCTATCCAGCCTGGCCTTGAACACTTCTAGGGATGGGACATCCACAACTTCTCTGGACAACCTGATCCTTGTCTCACCATCCTGATAGTGAAGAATTTTTTCCTAATATCTAATCTCAACCTACCCTTCTTCGTCTCAAGGCCATTTCCCCTTCTGCTGTCACTACATGACCTTGTAAAAAAGTCCCTCTCCAACTTCCTTACAGGCCCTGCTTCAGGTACTGGAAGGCCACTATAAAGTCTCCCCAAAGCTGAACACTTCCAACTTTCTCAGCCTTTCCTCATAGGAGAGCTGTTTCAGCCCTCTGATGATCTTTCTGGTTCTCTAGACCCCCTCCAACAGTTCCGTGTTCTTCTTATTTTGGGGACCCCAAAGCTGGATGCAGTACTGCAGGTGGGGTCTCACCAGAGTGGAGAAGAGGGACACAATTCCCTCCCTGCCCTGCTGCCCATGGGGCTTGGATGCAGCCCAGGCTTGTTTGGATTTCTGGGCTGTGAGTGCCATGGTTGAGTCATGTCCAGCCTCTCACCCACCAGCACTGCCAAATCCTCCTGGGCAGGGCTGCTCTCAATCTGCTCATCCCACAGCCTGGGTTGATAACAGGGGTTGTCCTGATCCAGGTGCAGCACCTTGCACCTGATCTTATTAAATCTCATGAGATTCCCATGGGCCGCTTCTCGAACTTGTCCCGGTGCCTCTGGATGGATCCCATCCCTCAGGCAGTCAAGCACACCACTCAGCTTGGGGCCATCTGTAAATGTGCTGAGGGTGCACTCAGTCTCACTGTCCGTGGCATTGGTGAAGACACCAAATAACACTGGCCCAGCAGAGACCCCTGAGGGCACCACTTGTCACTGATGTCAGGATCTCAACCATTGACCACTGGATGCAATCATCCAACCAACTCCCTATTCACTGGACAGTCCACACATCACTGGAGAGATAAATCCTTCTCTCTCCAATTTAGACGGAAGGGTGTTGTGAGGGACTGTGTCAAAGGCTTTATGGAAGTCCAAATAAATGACACCTGCAGCCCTTCCCTTGCCTACTGATGGAGTCACCCTATCACTGATGGCCACTAGATTGGTCAGGCAGGACTTGCCCTTGGCAAAGCCATGCTGGTTATGTCAAATCACCTCCCTGTCCCCCATGTGCCTTAGCACATCTGCCAGGAGCATTTGTCCCATGATCTTCCCACGCACAGATTGAGAGTTCCCAGGATCCTCCTTTTTATCCTTTCATAACATGGGTGCAACATTTCCCTTTTTCCAGTCACCTGGGACTTCACCTGACTGCCATGACTCTTCAAATATCACGGAGAGTGGCTTGACAACTACACCACCCAAATCCCTCAGGACTCTGGGATGCATCTCATCAGGTACCATCAACTTATGTTATATTCAGATTCCCTAGGTGGTCATGGACTTTGTCTTAACCTACAGTGGGAAGCACTTTGCTTCCCCAGTCATAATCAAAAGTATAATTTCAATAAAAAGACAAGTGATATTAGCAGCAAATTGTTTCCTTACTGCAGATGAGAGAAATATCCAAATACCAACAGAAAGAAAAACTGTTTTCATTTTAATTTACCTAAGCCACCAACTGACTCAACAACCCACAAAGTGACTCATTCAGATATAGGTTTTATCCAGATCTCTCAATCATTTTGCATAAAATGTTAACTTCAGAAAAGATAAGTTTTCTCAAATGTCAATAAAATTATTACCACCTTCAAAAGTGAGCTCCATGGTATTTTTATAAAGAACTTTTTGTCATTATGTGTTTTTGGATTGCTGTCATATCCAACTGTTTTCCAGTGCATTGACATGTGCAATTGACATGACTAATTCATAACTTTATGAAGTTTTCTCTCTACTGCTCTCTTTCTATGTGAATTTTTCTCAGTCTTGCCCATTCAGTTCCAGTGGTATTCTTACACACAAGGGTGTAGTCTTTGAGCTTGATCTGTAGGAAGCCACTGTTCAAAACAGAATCCAACTCATCTCTGCCTGCGTTGCTGAATTCACCCGGTGCCTTTTTCTGGATTAGCCATCCTTTACTAAAGAATGGTAACTTTAAACCACAGTGTATTATCCTACTGAAATCCAGAGGAGAGGCAGTGAAAGGATGTAAAATCCAGCTTTGGTCATCATCTACCAGCATGAGACATGGTACTATAGCCAGCTGGACATGGAAGACAGGAATTCTTAGAGATAATATTGTGTGAGATTGTCATGGATGTAACAACAATTCTTGAACTTCAAACAGATTCAATTCTTAGTATTTTTTAACCTTCAAGAAAAGGAAAACCCAAGTATTCCCTCCAGAACATTGTTGTTTCTCTGCAGTACTGTATCTTGCTTTTACGAACTGTACTGCTCTGAGCATATCTTACGTGGTAAATTCTTATTTGGAAAATAAAATCAATACATGCACAGATTGTTTCTGCAGCTGGCAATGGGATTGCACATGTTTCTCTTATGTAATGAACAGGGACACTAAATGTAACAGTTAGTGACACAGTATAATCTCCTACCTATGTATTTTTTAAAAATTCTTAGGATCATGAAGTACAAAGAGAAGGACACTTCCTCATTAGCTATTCAATATGGCTACAGATTAGAAAGAAAATCACCTTGTAGAAAGTTGCTTTCCATAAATAAAAAGCTTTGTATACAGAAATCAAGCTCTGCAGAAATCTTGATTACAGAAAAATATGTTAATGAGTACTACAAAAAGTAAGTTCAAGGAAAGTGTGAATCTAATGTTTTTACATCACCATGTTCATTTAGGAATTTTTAAAATTAGTAAATTAAATATCTCATTTACATTGCACCAAGATCAGAGCTGCCACCACAGTTTGCTACTTGGTATGCAAGCATTACCCACATTTTCAACTCATAAAAACCAGAGAAATGTCCTGATTTGCCTAATGTCACATAACAGGAAACAGGAATCAAATCCTGTTGTATGGCCACTTGACATTCAAAGCCCTTCACAATCTGCTTCTAATATTTCTCTCTTCTCCCATCACCCCCACCTCTCCAGTCCAACAGCTTGAGTCCTCCAACTCATTTTACTCTCATTTGCTATTGCCTTCCTGTTAATACATTTGGAGTTCCCTTTCTGAACCAAGTTATAGCGTCTCTTCATTAATGCTCATCTTAAAACCCAGTCCCTCAGGGCTGTTGTGGGCCAGCACAGATGTCCCTGTGTGTGACCAGTTCTCAACCCCTCCTTACCCATATCCATGGACTTCTCAGCCCCTCAGGCCTGGTGCAGCACCACCCGGTGCTGTCTGACAGCACCACCTGTCTTTTTCAACCCAAACCATTCTGTGATTCTATTCTGATTCTGTGACTTTTGGGTATTTGAAATGCCCCTTCCAGAGCTGGCCTCCTGGATCAGGTGAGCAGCAGAGCCTGGCCCAGTGACAAGATTGGGTCCTCCTGCCCATCATGGACACAGCACCACCCTGGTGCAGGTGGGTTTTCAGCCCACAGTGGTTACAATATTGCTCTTTCTTCTGTGAGTTAAATATTTTTCTTCTTACTACAGTACAGAATAGGATTCACTGTCAAATTAAGTTAACATAAGCAACATATTGTCAACCATCTTTACTATTAATTTATGTAACCTCTAAATCCTTGCATTAATTATACATCCTACCTAATTTATCAACCCCTTCAGGCTGGAAGTGTATCTTTTCAAAGAGCTTTAAAATTTTCAACACGTTAGGTGGCAACATAAAATAAATAGGTTCTACGTAGTTCACTATAGAAATTTGGAAAAAATGCAGTACTTCTATATACAAAGCAGTCCACATCAGATTTAAGACAGGATTATTTCCTAATAAGCACAGGTTAAGGAAAAATCCCTAAAACATATCTCTGAACTTTTTACAGTAACCCAAGATAAGTCAGTACTGGAAAAAAAAACAAACTATGCTGAACATGAGCAAAGCATGATAAAGTAAATAATAATCAAAAATTATGAAACTTGTTATACTGTAGAAGAAGGAAGGAATGTATTTGCAACCAAGTGTGTCAGTGCTGGGGCATTTGCATGATTATATGCCATGGCAAAAAATTTTTGAGCTTAGAAACAAATTGGAATTTAACCGCATATTTTCAGTTTAAAGTTAGTGATCGCTTATTGCTTATTATATTTTAATTGCTTATTTCAAACTATGAATTTATTCACAAACAAGAAGATTACTTTTTTAAAAAGTCAATTGCCTTTTCAAAAATATAATTTAATCCCAAATCATAAGATACTCCATTACTGTAGAGCCAAAATGTCCTTCAAGAAAAAGAAGACAGTGATATCCATCTACAGAGTCCCTGTTACTGTGGTTCTCTTAGTTTTAAAAACTTTGGATGAGAATGTATTTCCCTTCTATCTTTTTTAGGTATAACAAAGGCGCCACTAAAGATTATAAACCTTAGCACTACAAAGTATTCTTAAGACAGAGGATTTGGAAACTATCCCATTTGAAGATGCATTAAGATGCAGATCTGAAGTTTAAAAAAGTTCCTGGAGATATTACAGAAACTTTGGATGGGAGCTCATACTCCTCTACATTTCTCTAATACAGTCTTTGCTCACACTGGAGTACCACTCATCTCCTCCTGACGCAGACACGTAAAATAGGTCAGATCAAGTATGTCCCATGAGCATCTCTTCCCCTTCAGTGACTATAAATGGGACAGAGTGACTGACTCAGCTGCAGAGATCTGATGTAAGATGGATCCCACACTACACAACTAACAATCCAGCAAGTTTTCTCAAAAGAAAAAAGTTGAAATGTTTCTTATCAAAAGCAATTTAAGAAAAAAAAAGCCCAGATTTTAAAATATCTAATCTAACACAGTCTTATTTCTGAGAGAGCACTAAATTGCTAGAGTTGAAAAGGAATTTGGTACATGTTGCTATTTCTCATGAGGTTTGTCAATAGGTGTAGCTTCCAGTCTGTCTGGGATTAGAAAATAATTGAAAAATTGTGCAGAACCCATTTTGCTGTAATTCTCACTAGAGGACAGATACCTACACATTTCGTGATATTTTGTAAAAGCTGGAGCTTTTGAAAGCATGTAAAAACACACTTTTTTTTTTTTTTTTCAACATATTCTTTGAAGACAGTTGAGAAACAGGATGTCTTTTCCTGGTATTAAAAAGGAACTAGACCAGGTGGCAGACACCTCAAGAAGCAGAAGTAAAACAAAACCCCACCACTTTCATGAAAATTTCAGTCACATTCTGCTCTTGTGTAAGAAAAATTAAAAGATTGCTTTATTTTGGGTTGTTTGGGTTTTTTAACAAAACCAATTGACTTCTCTGAACATTCTGATCCTTATATAAACCAAAGCTGATGGAGACTGTCAACAGATCTTTCAAAGAAAAATGCAGTTTTCAGAAAATTGAGGTTCTGCAAGATAGTTCTAAGGAAAAAAAATAGAATCAAAATATTTAAATTGAAGTAAATTTAACACTACAATGCATCTGAGACAGATATAAATGGTGGGATTTTAGATAAAAGAAAGAAGCTGGACAGGACTCTGAGCAACTTGACAAGGTTAAAGATGTCCCTGCTCATTGCAGGGGGATTGGACCAGATGACCTTTAAAATGTCTTTTTCAACCCAAACCATTCTGTGATTCTATTCTGATTTTGTGACTTTTGGGTATTTGAAATGCCCCTTCCAGAGCTGGCCTCCTGGATCAGGTGAGCAGCAGAGCCTGGCCCAGTGACAAGATTGGGTCCTCCTGCCCATCATGGACACACCAGATCTGAGGATACAACTTCTAGGATGAGGACTGGCAAATCCTTCACTCTGCCCTTGGGCTGACAAACCTTGCAGTTCATGCTGAAAAAGTTCAGTGTTAACATAAAACCCCCAATTCTAAAATATTTCAGTATTTTACCTTCTGCAAAAATAACATTTTAAAGTGGTTTATTCCATTAATACACTTTAATTTTCTATTTTATTTTTGCCTTGAGATGGAGCAAAAACAAATGTTAAAACATGAGAGGCTCCTATAAAGAAAAAATTCCACATGTTGAGCAGATAAGCTAAAACCTCTTCAAGGAATACTCTATGCTGCAATTAAGGAATGAAAGCAAACAATCACAAAAACTATCCAGGCAAAACCATCCCAAAATATAATGTATTTCCTTGTTCTGTTGGGTCATGTAAAACATAACTTTAGTATCTGTACTACACTGAAGAGTTTTAATCCACACAAAACCAGTGGCTCAAGAAGTTAAATACAGCAGCTCTACACAGCCACACTGCACTTGGGAGCAATTTGAGATCCCTTGCTCTTCAAGCAAAAACTCACAATCATTGCTCAAATAACCTATATACAACAGCCAGAGATTTGGAGGAACTGCCATTTTATGTCACTGTAGTAATTTTTGAGGAAGAGTCAAATGTTTCCTTCATTATTTTAATTTTAAAGAAAGTGACAAACACATTCCTATAAGTTTGTTTTAGAACAAACTTGTTCTGATAGCTGGAAGATTTGAGGAACTGTTTTGTTTTAAACTGCATATTCAAATAACTAGAAATGCTATTAAAAGGAGCAAATCAGTCTTATTTTTTAAAAAAAATCTTTCACCTTCCTCCTTTAAAGAAGCCTTCAAAAGTTATGCTTCTTTAAACTCAGTGACTTCAAGGTTACAAAATTGTAACAGATCTTGAATCTGAACTGCCTTTCTCATTAATATTATCATCCTTGGTTTGTTTGTCTCCACACTTATTTTTTAAGACTTTGTTCATTTGTGAAAGTAAACCAAGGCAATGGAAAACAATTGGTTCAGCTGTGGTTATAATATCCAGGAATTTGATATAAGATCATGATAAATCAGCCCACTTATTGTACCTTTTTCTACTTTATTAAATTACTTATTTTTCTGAGTGTCCTATTGAGCTATTTTCTCTTAAAATTCAGCACGCTTGCAATTGAATCTTGCCTCTCACACAGATCTCATGCACAAAGATGCACATTCATTATTTCACACCCAAGAAGTAAAACAAATCCTAGTTCTGTTCCTTCCCATCACCTGGAGCACAGCAATTAGCTGAAGGCCACACTGGAATCCCACTTGCACACTCCCAAGTCCATGTTTTCACCTGCTCTCACACGCTGGAGAATACAGAACTGCCACCCAGTCTGAAAGCAAAGGCAGAAGGATGCAGGGGAGGCCTGGCTTGGCTGGGCAGAATGATCTTCCAATTCAGCAGACCATAATAGTCTGTGTGTTCTGCCTTGATGTGACATTTTTCTATTCACGCTTTCTTATCTGAAGTGACAACCAATTTACAATGCAAATACAGGGCTTTTCCTCTCACCAAAGTTAGTTACATACTTTCCATGGCTATGGGAACCCACTGGGAGCACTTTAATATAGAGACTTCTGGCTAGAACACAGTTATAAAAACTCATCTAACTACTGTATTTTCTGCCCACACTTAGCACTGCATTAGCAGCTCAGTAGCAAAAATCCATGGAATTTTGTTTCTCATTAAATATTTCTTATTCAGGGCCTGATGAGCAAATCCTAGCATAAATTTTGATTCACGATTGCTGTGAATATATCTGTTTCTTTTTCTTCTAAGGAAAGTTTGTGAATTCCTGCACCTAGAATCTTTGTCCACATCAGAATTGTTCTATCATTCTTCAGAATACCCTCAGCACTGCAGCCTTCTGGCCCCATCAGTCTGTAAGGGAACCCAAGCATTATTCAGGGCTGCCATTTGTGCTTACTCAGTTTGCTCTTGTCAAAAGGGGTAAACAATACAAAGAATCAAATCAGATTAAACCAAAATCATCCTCTAACAGAAACCATTTGCTGAGGGAAAGAAGGCAAGAATGGGGCAATAGATCATAACACTCACATTGGTGTGATCTTCCCAGCTGCCAGCCATCCATCACTGTGGAATATCCTCAGATCTGCCAGGCCCAATACCAGCCTGGAGAGCTGATCCACAAACAGAGGGTCCCTCAGCAGATCCAAGAAAAAACAGGAATTATCACTTTATTAATATTTTAAAGCCTCATATAATGGAACGGCAACATATTACTGTAGGTAAGACTATTTTTAAAAATCACTATCTGAAATCATCATTTTTGTCTTTGCACCACTTGATTATTTTTTGGTAATTCATCCAACAAATACCATATGTGACTTTGAAAAAAAATCATACTGTGAAATCTGGAAGATACAGTCAAGAAGGACACTAAAGGTTTTTGTCAAATCTGAAAAATACTACTTTCCTGTTGCTACAGTAACATCTTCCTAACAAGCCCTTTAAATTTAAACACTGTCTTAAGAGAGTTCTAGGTCAAGTTAAAAAGCACAGTCAAGCTCTTCAGAGGAATCCAGTTCATATTCAGCATGGATAAGGATGGAACAGAAAAGGTGAACTAAAGTTTTTATCTATTTCCATAATGACTTCTCACTTGCTGAGGTCTGTCCTACTTTCTTTCCCCTTAGCCACCCAGTAGTCCCTCTTGTGAGGAGAGAATTCTCAATGGTCTCTAAGGAAAATTCCCTAATAATTTTTTATCCTAGAGCAACCTATCATCTTCATTAAAAAAAAAAAAAAAAAGCTTACATTTGCAAAAATATATATTTGCAGAAATAAGTTTTCACCTCCTGAGATGAAACCAAGAAAAAAAAAGCTACTTCTAATTTATCACATATGGAGAATAACTACACACAGATCATATATGAACTGAGAAATTGCAGAGTGAATACAAAATTCATTCATGAGGCACCTGGGGATTCTGACACGAATTTATATTTATTTTTTCTGTAACTATGCAATTATCTCACTGGTCTGTAAGGTAAGGTCCAGAGCTCAAGTCATTCTTCGGGGGAAGCATTGGCAATATGCATACTGAAGATCATCTTTGGAAAAGGAGGAATAACCTCTTTCAGTTTTCATGCAGTTGTAAAGCATCAGTTGGTGGATTTTTGGCACCAATATGATTTCAAAGAAATATTCATTTGCATCTTTTTACAGTCCTTCCTGGATGTCAGCAGACATCCTACTCATTGGAGAAGAATGAAAACCAAACCTTCTAGCTCATCTAGATTTGTGCCATATCAAATTTTAAAAAGTAAGTAAAATGCACGAAGTATTTTTATTGCACAAGGCACTACAAACAGCATATTCAAGGCAATTTTAGGAATTTCTATCTAGACTCATTTTAGAAACCCCATTATAACTATCTTACTTGGAAATGCAATGAATTCTTTGAGTAACCTTGAACATGTATGCAAGTGACAGCACTATGAAGTCGGAATTCCAAGTTTTTGTAGTGTGTAAAATTTTGATGTCATCAAAGTGCTCAATTACCAACTAAATGAGTGAAATAAAGGTCTGGACTCTACAAAAATTCAAAGAACAAAACTGCTGTGACCTATATTTTTCCATGCTGAAAGCATAAAGGGTGACCACTCACGTTTACTAAGTGAAAACAGCACTTACTTATAGTTAGGCACATGCTTAACCCTTTGCACTGGCAATCAGTACCAAAATTAAACAGACAGACTTAATCACAGATTTCATGTAATAAACTATTACAGAAATAGCTCTTCTTTGATTTGTGAAGTGAAAAAATATCATTATAATAACTGACACACATTATCCACAAATGAAACATGACTAAAAATAAATTATGAATAAATATAATGTAAAATACTGTGGTAGGAAGAAGTGGTAAGAAACTACTGAAATTAATCTATTTCCAACAGAGCTGCCAGTTCAACTTTTACTTACAAAGGCTAGGAAGAAGAGGTGTTGCATACTGACTCCAACATAACAGATAATATTAGAGTACTCTGACTCCCAGCTTAATAACGTGTGTTCAGGAAGAGCTGTATTGGCAGTGTGTAAATGGTTTGGGGGATTTTTTTGGTTTTGGGTTTCTGGTTTTTTTTCTCAAAGTGGTGTTTAGTTGACATCTGTACAACTGGGAAGGACTTTCCAAAAGTTCCACAGCAATGACGAAGCTGGTCAAACAAAGCTCTGCTAGCACAGCTGAGAGGAGCTAAAGGGCTGGAAAGTGGGTGGAAATCCCAGGTATGAATGAGCCTTCTCCCAAGAGAAACCACAGCACAAAGGCAGGTTCTTCATGTAAAGTCAGTATGCATTTTGGGGGATGAGACTTGACCAAAAAATAATCTGTCCCTGGGAAATGTAATTAAGCATTCTGATAATTACTTTACTCTGACAGTCTGGTAAAGATTACAGCTTATGGAGTGTTATGTGATCTTCCTCTGCACCTATTCTTTTGTATCATAGCTATTTTACTGAACTCTGCACAGAGTAGAATACTTGCTTTTCATTTGACCATGAACGTTGTCTAGGCTTGGGAAGTGACTTAGGTGTGGCCAGCAGAATGCTGCCCTCTGTTTCCCAGAGTGACATTCCCACACAAGGTAACACCCACACCCCATTCTGTGGGATCAGGGTGTAAAATGGAACTCCATCAAACCACCAAAGCCCATCATCTGGCAAGAAGAATTCCCCACACTGAGAAGAATTAAGCAGAGTATCTTTGTCAAGTAGAAGGAAAACATGGGAGCTCCTGAGCCAAGTCTATCTTCAGACTACAACACAGACAATGGGAAACTGACTAGACAGAAAATGTTCAAATATTTATTTGGTAATGCTTTGTATTAAATAGAGCTAAACACATTGTATAGAATCAGGCAAGCCCTGTTTAAATATTTGCTGTCTTAATCCCCTTAAATCCAGGAACCTTGGACTAATACCAGTGGCATCAAAAGGAACTGTACCTGCAACCCCTCTAATTTGCACCAAACACAGAAACAAAGTCAGGAAAACTGCTGAAACTACTCATTAAAGGCTGTACTTTATATGCCTCTCGTGATAGCAGAGTCTCCTTGTGCAGGGATGAACTTTCATCTGAAAGCAACTTGATGTTTTTCTAATTCCACATGGAGAAAAAGAAAGACACTGAATGACAAAAGTGGTAGGTGGCCAAATATATGTAACATAAGTTCAGATTCTGGCAGTTTCATGCAGACTTAGGTAAAGCTCATCCCCTTTTTAATGCACTACTATTTAATATAGTCTCTCTGGCATGAAATTCCCTAAACAGCAAGAGAAAGAAGCACTACCATACTCCTTTTACAACCTGTGTAGCCACCCTATCAGTGGGTAGCTGATCCTTCCAGAGCTCTTCCCTACCTGCTAAACTGTGAAAATAGTTCCATAATCTCAAGAGGATAACATATTGTTCTAGAGTTCTCTCAAGTAAATCTTCAATTAGGAAAGTTTGACAACTGGGTGTGATCAGTTCCTTCATTCAAGCTGAATCAGATTCTCCATCAAAACTGTGTGTTCCACTTTCTGAAACAGCAGCCATTTGACAGCTGTTTATTCTCAAGCCTGTGTGTTGTGTCCATTTCCTCCTCCCTGCTAAGTTATTTACTTTCAGATTACAAACTCGTTAGAGCAGGTGTTACTCAGAGAAACAAAAGCAAATGGACAGAAAATAACCCGCCCTCATCCCTAGATCTTTGTTGGGCAGCATAAAACCCAGCACATATAGTACTAAAACAACCTTCCCATTCTGCTTTTCAAATGTCACTTGATTATAGCATTATAAATTTTATATTGTCTGAAAGTGTGAGTGATTGCTTCCAAAGAACATGATTGTTTTATTTTTCTGCAGCTCTTACGATGGATAGCTTCAGTTAACTTTGGGTTTTCCTTCAAAATTTCAGTTTTCATTCTTGTCACAATTATTCTGAATATACGTTTTTTTATAGCTGCTTTTTGTCCTTGGAATTTATCCTCTGCATCTAACATATGTTAGTAAACTGTAATTATGAGCTGACCTAGTTAACGAAAATAAATTTCCAGGTAGGTAGTACTAGCAAGAATATTTTAACAACTTTAAAATTGAGGTAAGACAAATTTGCAGAACCTGACCTCAGTTTTCAAGAGGAAAATAAAAAGAAGCACAGCCAAACAGACACTTCTTAAATACAGACCAAGCCAAAAAAAAAAAAAATTTAATGAATACTCTGCACTGAAGAATATTTGGGGTGGAGTTATGTCTATCAACTGCGTCACTACCTCCAAGGTGACCTACCTAAATGCTTGATGATATTTAGCTTGATATCTTGTTTTCATTAATATTCTGCTATCTCCAAACAGTCATGACAGATGACTAATCCCCAAATTTCTTTTTCCCCTCCTTTTTTTCTTCCTTTAAGATGTTAAAGTAAGAACTGGGATAGTCACCAGTGAGTACAGCCATCTTCAACAAATGGAAGGAGTTGCACAATCTACAGATTGATGCCATGAAGATAAGAGCCAGTGTTTAGCTGAGGAGCTGGGCTGGGACGTGTGGCCAGGTCTCAGAAGAGGCTTGGTGGAAGATTTTCCTAGTTTGAGTAAGGCATTGAGTGACTACATCCTGAGACTACTGAGCTTTGATGAAATCTAGAACAGGAAGGAAGATTTCATGAGTAATAGCTCACTGAAGGCATTTGATAGTTAACATCTACCACAACAGAGATCAAATAAAGCTGAAACATAAGTATTTCATATACAAATACTTTAAATTTATACTTATATAAATTTCACATTCATTACACACTACAAATTAAAATTATAACAAACCATTTTTCCAAGAGAAATAAACAATAATGTATACATTCTTAAAAGAAATAGAATGGACATTCACATTATTTGGTGGTGATTGATCCACATTAATCAAGGCCTATAATCTTTGATGCTATTTTTTTAATTCAGCACAAAAGTGCAAATACAATGTAATGTCTGACTTATAAATCTACTCTGTAAGAGAGGACAGGCTAATAGGAGACTATCTTTTACACAGACACAAGTCAAGATTTCATGCCTTTGAGACCTTAAGAGTGGCATAAACTAATCCTGCCCCCAAAACCCATCTCCCTGTTGCCATGTCGTAGACACCAGCACCAATACCAGCACTGATTTCACTGCTTGCAAGCAAGGCTATGGTTTAGGTCCATTTTTTTTTTTTATTTTATCCAAAACAATACCTTTTACAAAAGAAAGATCAACAGTCACTGTCAGGAATAGCATAAAATTTTGTTACTGCCATTCTGTACTGCAAAGCTGCAGGCTGGTAGTAGCTGAAAAACACACAGACAATTGCTTAACACACAAACTCTTCCTCAGGCCTGAAGACGAGGCATGACCTTCCAGGTGAAATAAAGTTGTTGCCTGAAACAACTGCTCTGAGTTTAACTGAATTGCATCAACCAACTAAAAAGTTGTAGAGAAAAGACAACTTCTGCTCTTGGTGCAGGGCAGAAGAGTAAGAAGAGAAGAGATTATAATATCTTTACCCCTTTTAGGGCAGCCACAGACAGACAGGTAATCGTCTCCTGCAGAATAATTTGAGCAGAAAATTTCTATGCACCAGAAATTCAAAACACCTCATTCAGCATCCACGACTGATTTTCATAAGGTACCTCATAGAATATATTGAGGTTCAGACTTGAGATCAAAGATTAATCGGAGAAGAGGGAGTAAAAAGGGGGGCTTACATCTATCTGGATATTTCCTGAGTTTTGTTGAACTTGTTAAGTTCGTTGCAATATGTAGTGTGTGTTTGGTCCCTGCTGCATTGTTTTCTATGAGGACATCTGGAAGTATGTGACATTTTGGGAGGCACATCTATGTCTGCACATTACCTTGCTCTTGCTGGCTGTGATTTCAAGCTTATGTAACCATCTTTGCATGCTGCTAAGCTGTGACTGAAAGAAGAGACCTTACACCCACTACAACCAGCTGTACTTCCCATAAAACTTCTAGTTACTCATTTTACATGCAAAAAGAGCTTGTTTAATCAATGTGTTACTTGGAAGCAAAATAGGTAAGCAGTGCAAGCACTAACTCTCTGTCCAGAGACACTGTGTAACAAACTAGGTTTGGTGTAAGTACCATTTGCTGAAACAAACTATAGGGGAAAAAAACAGAGTAAGATGTGGTAATTTACTAAGCTACTTCTCAAGAAATTTCTTCTCAAAAATAATAAAATCTATAAAGTTCCTCTAATCTTTGAAGAAATAAAATTCCTTAATTGTTGGATGAATACAGCTGTTCTGAATGGCAAACTCTTACTGGGAATGCAGTAATGTATTGGCACTGTGAAATGGTTGAGGTAGATATAGAACCCTTCCACCACCTCACAAATAAAGGCCCTAAAACTCACATAAGAAAGCTCATTAATTTATGTACACATTAACATGCATTCTCTTGACTGTCCACAGCTCATGTCTTCATGGTCCCCTTCCTTCAGCTCTCTAATACCAGACTCCCCTGCCTTTTTCTCTGTCCTGCCTGCAGACCTCCTGCACATTTACCTGCTTTTTTTTCCCTTTGCTTGCTCATTCTGTTATGCCCATTTCTCCTCTGTCTCATTTGGAGGTCGTCTTCACTTGTTTGCAATTACCAGAGGCTGATTTTCTCAAAGAAATATCTTTCAAGTATTACAATTATCCATCAGCCACCTCACTTCAGTCCCTTATGTGACAAACCTGCTAGACTACTAACAGAACCTCCCTAAACAGCTCACTGGCAAGACCTATAGATCTCAGAAAGGTTTTGTAGAAATCTAGCTGGTGAGCCTCAAGCAACCTAACTTTAGTTTGAGCTACTTCATTAGTCTCACCTAGTGGGGAAAGAAAGGTGAATCACTCTCCAAATGTGTTTAGCTCTCCCCAGGTTTAACCTGAGCATCTTATTTTTGGAGCTGAAGTGCAGTACCTACCATGTAGATATTTACAGATACTTGCCCTAGCCTGGGAAATGTATTTAAGACAATACTAAGTGGAAAGCAATAGCTGCATTCAGAGAGACATTTAGCTGACCTGTGTTAGATATGTACAGTTGAGTAAAATTAATTGAAACTTACAAACTAGAAATAGGTTAAAAGGAGCCTAGAGTGATTAGCTCAATTAATTACATTTAGTTAGATGATTCCCAACTCTTACATTAAGAGAAATAAATCCTTTCTATTCCCAGAGCAGTTTCTCATAGAGTATATGCATTTCTCAATTCCCTTTTTTTGCCACAGCTTTGGCCTGAAAAAAATGAATTAAGAGTTTTATTTTGCAAATCCCTTATCTTTCTAGTCACCTTCCTTCATTTTCTTACGTCCCAAACTGATATACTGAACATCTCAGGTTTGCTGCTGCAATTGACTGTTTCTTCCAAGAGAAAAGGTAACTCCATTTAATCTTAAATTTACATCTCTACAGATCATATATAACTCACTAATCTCCATTTCTGATCTCCTATTCTAAAGACTTAATTTTTCATTCTGTCCTTTAAGCATTCCAACATGCTTCTCTCTCTTCCTTGGCTTCTTTTCTGCTTGCTTCCCTTCTTCACCTGCTTACTCCTCATTTGCAATTATAAAACTGTTTGACCAACAACAATATTACTCACTGCCTTCCTAGATTATTAATAATGACTACACTGAGCCCAACCAAATACACATCCAGCTCAGCACTCCTGTGATGGAAGCTAGCAGTGAACTTTGCCTCTTGGAGACTTTCCATCCTCTGCCAAATTTATGACCAAAACCAAATCAATCTTTCCTCCAGTTACTGAATTTCCTCCCAAATATGCCTGTGCTGCTTAAACACCAACACAGGTTTTAGCAAGACAGTAGATACACTGATTTTGTAAGAATAACTGCAGAGATTTTAGCTAAATTTTAGGCTACATTGTCAGTGGGATGAGACTAAAATATGTATCATTCTCAGGCAGCTGGAATATACACTGCCTTTTGACTTGCACAAGCCTTCTTACGGATTTGGACACATATGAATGATGGCAACCACCTACATCTGAGCTCATGTTCTTATGCTCTCTTTCCAGGCAGTGGAAATCTGACTGACACAGGGGACCTCAGCTCCTGCTTCTCAATGAGCTCAGCACCCCCAGGGACTGCAGCTGCACTTTCCTCTCCATGGCAGTCTCAGCACAGTGCTGTCTGTAACCCACAGGGCTCACAGTCACAAAGTACACAGGCCACTGCCTGTCTATCAGCAGTGTGTCAACATGACCTGCCCTGGGCTGTTTCAGCAGAGCTGCCCAAATGTTCCGGGATCTAAGGAGGAACGCAGCAGCCTGGCTGACGTCATGGCACCATGATGGTGTGCTGTGGTGAGGTTTAGAAGGGCTGGGGCACACTCAGGTAGGAAGCAGAGACAAGATTATCTTGCCAAAAACTTCTCTGTTTTCTCTTAGTCAGTAAGACAAACAAGAACACAGAAAAACTCCCAAGAAATCCCATCCCATGAACAACTGTAACAGCAGCCTGCAACTGCTTCCTTTGACTGACAGAAAATAATTCACTTCCTGTCCACTTGCAACTTTGAACACAAACAAGTTACAGTAAAAAAGCTGTTCTAGAACAGTCATGGCATGATGCCAATAATATTAATGCATGTTCTTACCTGTAATTCAGTGGAACTGACAGATAGACATGCTTTGATATCAATCTACCTTAAAGCTGCTTTTTAATGTAACTGATAACTTAAGAAACATTTCTAGGATATGCAAAACTATTTTTGATGAAGGGAAGAATCCAGTTTCCTACACTGAATCCTTCACATTCTGAGCACACAGCCTTGTCTTAATTAAATTATTTTGCTGTTATTTTTATTTTCTACTATTATATCATAAATTACACTCCACCATCAATAATTACATCAAATAAAGACATTATTAAAAACCAGAGTGCCTATGAGAAGTTCGAAATTAATGCAACCGGAAAGTCAGGCAATTTTTTTTTGTACTGAACAGATGGTAAAACTCTAATTCTCCTACTTTCTCAGCCAGTCTGCTACAAGCCTCAAACCAGAACTTTGGTCCAAATGCTACTGAAGTCAGTGGGAAGGTTGACATTGACTTCAGTGAGCTTCAGCTCAATTACTGCAATAAGCAAAACTTCTGCCCTCATGGATCTTCATAGCAGTTAGCAATGATGGCTGAAAACAACAGCTACGTTAAGTTTTGTTAAGGTGACATCCATCCCACAAGGACTAAATCAAGATACACTTCTTTGCCATTCCCCATGGGACATCCATAGCCAAAAGCTCTCTGTTGCTTCCTCCTTTGGATAGTGTTCAAAACACTGAATGAAATGCAGAAAAGCTAAATAAATAATTTTTTCACCTGTCCTACTCTTTATTTAACTCTTACAATTTAAGAATCGACACTGGAGAAATGCTTTTCACCAATAGTAACTGAAGTCCCTGTTGTTGCAGTTTCTTAATTCTGATCAACTTTAGCCATTTGCAACTCCTAACCCACCTCTAAAATATTTTTTTTCAGTGGTTAAATATGCACACAGTACTTTGTGAAAGTACTAAACTTAACATGCAACATTTTTTAAGTCTGAGTAAAGTTTCTATCCTCAATTACATTTAAATCCTAGAGAAATGTAAGACACTGTCTTTGCTCACTGTATGTGTCAGGAACTCACAGCTAAAGGTTTAGGAGTATATTTCATATTTATAAGCTGAAATGTGACTTGTCTTTTTGTTAGCAAGTTAAAAAGTAAATTTACACTCATTTGACAGACAAAAATTCTGCCAGTGATTACTTCAATACAACTCTGAAGGAACTTTTACACAGTGTATGGAACAAATTTACGTAGAGCGTGGAACAAATGTTTCCAGAAATTTCCACAGCATATCAATGTACTCATTTAAGAGGAAAATGCATACTGAAAAATGGGATTGCACACAGCACAAAAGATCAAATTATATTGCAAAATTATATTCGCTGAAGGTTATAAGCATCATTTTACACATCAGAGGTCAATGTGAAGGTACTGCAGCAAGCACATTTACTCTGTTCTGAAACATATGAGGACAACTTCTGCTATAAAGTACTGATGTTTCAGTACTAATGAAAGAATGTGATTGAGAATGCTCACAGCTTACTTTGTTATCGAGTTCTCTATCTCACCCAGCCTATCTAAAATGAAAATAAAGTACCACTGCAACTTTCTGAATCAATTAGTCTACTTAAAAGGCTGTACAGTGAAAATATTTCAGTAGTAGGAGCTGTAGCTTTCATTGAAGGTACTGCTTAGTGTTATGGCCAACACAAGAATGGAACAACCCAAACCTTTGGAACTGAGCAAACATGATCAGGAAGTATTTTTCCACAGATGATTACTTTGTAAAACACTTAAAAAGAAGTTCCATAATCTTAAATGAACTGTATCTTATAAATTAATAAAGATTTCTTTAGAATATTAAACTCTCAAGCCCAGTGTTTCATTAAAGACTAATGAATACTACTATGTACTCTGTTGATTTTTTTTCTGTGAAAAAGAGAAAAATCTCTCTCCTGGCCTAGACCTAGGGAAGAAAAAGAGAGAGGAAAAGACTTTACTTTTCCTTATTTTTTCACATTTAAAGTGTTACTATAAATCATCACAGAATGATGAATGATGAAAGGCAAATGTCAAGAAATGAAAGAATATGTGCTTCTGTTGGTAATTGCACCTTAACAAAACACCTCACCACAGGAAGAATCTACAAAGCTTCATGAATTATTGAGGCAGAAGACGCATGAGTCCAAATCGTGTATCTCAGTTAACTCCAACTTTAAATCTTCTAAATTCTTACACAAGTTTGTAATAATGTTACAAAATAAAGGTCAACATTTAAAGATGCTCACTATACTGGAAAGTGCATGCCAAAGTTGACCATAGAAAAGAGGAAAAGAATGAAATTGGATTAATTCATTCCATGAAATGGTAAAGGTCATGAACTTCTGCTTCTGAAACAACTTATAGGAAGAGTTCCTGAAATAATGGGGTAAAAACCCCAATAAAAATATGTTTCTATAATTACTTTGCTTTTAAGACAGTTTTCAGCACACATTCTAGCGGTCCCATAACACATCTGTCTGTCTTCAATTTTCAATTAAAGAAGATGGGACTGAGCACAAGAAGAAACCAAATTAGTATCTTTCACACATAACTACAAATAATCCCAAAACTCAGATACCGTGTACAATTACAGTTATGTCCCTTGATTGTGTCTAAAAATTGTACTCCAAAATTGAACAGAATCTACAATAATAAATAGTCTGAACTCAAGATTAATGAGATCTGAAACACTGGTCAATAAAAGAAATAAAGGAACTCTAATGGAAGAGACAGCTAAAACTGTTTCACTTCAAGCAATGCAAACATTTTCCTGCATCTTGTCAAACACAATCAATCCCTTCCCATCTTTCACAGAGATCCCTGACATATCAGTGAGGCCCTATCCCAGCAAGAAGTAGGGAGGCTCAGCTTGTTTTGCTGCTGTTGAAATGCCTCCAAATTATACCTCCAGAGCAGTGGATTCACTGTGTAAAACCAAGGCTGCTCTTCCCCCAGTCCCTTCCATGCAAGGACAGCCTTAACTGGCAGGCAGGGATCCTTGCCGAGGCAGGAGCACAGGGAAGCTGGAAGGAAGTAACAAACACACACATTGTTTTTGTGTTTCAGCTACAACAAAGTGAAAAAATACTCTGTGACCCAAACTGATTTGCAGTTTGTGTTAAGGGAGAGAGAATCAAAATCGGATTACTTTGAAAGCACAGTGCAGGCTATTGCATTATTAGAGGTGAAAATTACAGCTACTACTTGCAATATTTTTATGCAAGCTTTCTCTTCAGCAGATTAGGAGAAACAGTCTATATCTATAGCAACCAGGAGAGAGGAGAGATTGATAAATCCAGTCCAAGCCATTTCTCCTTAAAACCTTGCATCACTACATTCACTATATAGCAAGCATAATAGCTCATTTTTATTGCCACTTGACTGAAGCCTCATTATAAACATGGTCAGCTGATTTTAATTCCTTCATAATAAACAGAATGTACATGAGGAAAACTGCAGCAATATTCCTCTGGAAGGCTTCTTTTGTTTCTTAAATTTAATTTTTTTTTTGTCTTAGAAAAAGGTTTCTTAGGGATAGTTTGTTTAGCTTTCACTCTGATCTCCATAACCACCCTAGGTAGATATTAAAATGCAAAAAATACAAAATTCTCCTATTCATGACCTTCTTGACTTAAAGTGAGCTTTGGGAAGATATTGTAAGTGAAATGAGACCGACTCTATTAATAGATATTGATATTAATATTAATAGACAGTTCAGGTGAGCATACAGTGCTGAATGTGTCAATGCAAGGAAAGAATTGCCAGGGAGAGTGTCACAGGAGAATTGCATCGATTTGAAACAGACAGAGTTTGTTTTCAGGATCCCTTCATGCCGGTGTGGGTCACTTCCCAAGTGGGGCTGTTTAGTGCAGATGGTACCTTCTAAATGAAGAAGGGGTCGGTCAAGAATGTCTCAATAGAAAGTGGCTCTTTAATGGTCCGCACTGGGCAGCACTGGGGATTTTCTGACAGCTCTGAAAGAGCCTTAACCCGGAGCCAGTGCTGACTTCCACCTCCAGCAGCACGAGTTGGAGGGGGGACTCCGCCAGAGGCTGCATCTGGGGGATTGTCGCCTGGAGATTTCCTGTCTCCTTCAAATGGAAGAGCTGAATCCAGCAAACCGGGAGAAGGGTTAAATATGTGGAGGTTGGAAGCATTTTCGGGGGCATTTTCTGGCGCACCTCGATTTTCGGGGCCTCGCGAGCCCTGGCGGAAGTTTTCGGCTTGCGGGGACAGAAGGTGAGAGCGGCCCCGCAGAGGTGTCCCCCGAGACGGGACACGCCGCTGGGGCAGGGGCTGGGGCGGAGCGGCGGGGCAAGAGGTGCGAGGGGCCGGGAGCGGGTCGTGACAGACCAGGGGACGGGGACGGGGACGGGCAGCGGGAGGCGGTGCGGAGACACCGGCAGACGGGGCTGCTTATCCGGAGCCGGCGGTGAGGAACCAGAGGACGGAGCTCCGGAGCCGGAGCCGGCGGTGAGGGACGAGCGGACGGGGCCGCTTCTCCGGGGACGGTGGAGACGGACGGGCGGACGGGCCCCTCAGCGTCCGCCGTGCGGGCGCGGCCGCCGGGGCCCTGCCGAGCTGCCTGCGGGGAAGCTCCCGGGCAGCAGCGCGGGGTGCGCTCCCCGCCAGCCCCGCGCCCCCTCCCCTCGCCCCACTCACCGATCCGCGCCTCAGCGGCGGCCCCCGCGGAGGGCGGCTGGATACGCGGGGCGGCGGCGAGCACCTGCGGCAGCGGCGGCGGCAGCAGCAGCAGCAGCAGCAGCAGCGGAAGGACGGAGCCGAGCGTGTCCATCATGCCTGGCCCATCGCATGTCCCGCTCCCCTGCCCGCCGCCGCCAGCCCTCACTCCATGCCGCCCGCCCGCCCTGTGCCACCCGCGGCCGCTCCCCGGCCCCGGCAGCCGCAGCAGATTCAACACCCAGGACAGCGACCAGCGCCGCCCGCCCCCGGCCCCGCCCCGGCCCGCCCGGCAGCCGTGAGGGGGGAGCGCTCCCCGCCGCCCGCTCCGCCCTGCCCGCCCCGCCGGGACCGCGGGGAAGCGGCTCCCCCGGGCAAGGGCAGCGCTGGGGCCCCCGGCCCCCTGCCCTCAGCGGCCCTGGCGGAGACCGGGATCCTCCGCCGGCAGCCCCCGTAAAGATGGCTGGGCATGGAAGGGAGTTAATGTGCTTGTTTCACACACCTGTACGGGGAGACAATGGAGCCGTACAGGGGCAATGGCCATAAACTGAAACACAAGAAGTTTCACCTCAACAAGAGGGAGAACTTCTTTACGTTGAGGGTGTCAGAGCACTGGAACAGGCTGCCCACGGAGGTCATGGAGTCTCCCTCTCTGGAGACGTCCAAACCCAGGACATGTTCCTGTGTCACCTGCTCTGGGTGACCCTGCTTTGGCAGTGAGGTTGGACAAGGTGATTCCAGATGTCCCTTCCAACCCTAAAAATTCTGGGATTCTGTGAAACCAGTCCACTCTATCAAAGTTTTGTCCTGAAACGTGTGCCAGCTGAGTGGATCCTCCCTGTGGTCTCCTCAGCAGCTGTTTGTGTACCAATGCTTTCTCCACAGAAAATTCCTGGCTGTTCCAAAGGGTTTAAAGAGCCTTCAGGTAAACACCTCTGTGAGTTTGCCTGGGAGACATCCACATGTGTGACATGTTCATCTGTCCCCTCCTGTCCCCAAATCACTCTGTGCAAGTGGGAGCATCAGTCCAGGCTGCCAGGAGGGATCAGGAGTCTCAAGCTCATGGAGTCCCTCCTGGTTCACAGGCTCTCCTTGTCTCGCAAATTCACTGTAGCAATACTCAGCCACTAACGCAGCAGTCATAGCCACCAAGGTGACACAGCACAGGTGCCACCTCTCCATACAGGGTGATGTGTTTTTGGCCAGGACAGCCAGCTCCATGCCACACCATATGATGTTGGTCCCAGCCCCCCTGTCACCTAAACATCTGCTTTATTCCTCCCTGAAGTTTCAGATTCACACAACCTTCAGGTGAACAGCTCTAACTATACCTGACCTGCTTCATCTCTACCTTTAACCAGACTGAGACACACTCAAGATATTTAAAAAGAGTAACAATTTTAGTACATGAAGTGGCTTTGCCATAGAGCAGAAAAGCAAGTAACAAATGTCCACAGAACAGACTAACCCTGGAAGAGCAGAGACCTTCCCCCTTGCTCACTTCCAAGACTTGGGGCGGGGGGCCTGGGTGGGAGCTCACGGGGAGAGCAAGGGGCACTTCCAGACACCTGCAGACAACACTTGTCCTCTCAGTATTGCTCTGTGGGAAAACCATGAACCTCTGTGCTGGGAAAAAAAATCATTGCTTCTAGAACTGGTGCAAAGTCACCTCCTTTCCTTTGTGGTTAAGGTTGGTGACTCAGATGAAAAAAGGGTAATACTTGATTGAGAAAACTGAAATTTCAAAAAATTGTATGGATGGTCTTTTTGAACATTTCTGCTCTTGAGGTCTGTTACATGACTGTTTATGTCTTGCAGGAGAGTGGTTTCACAAAGCCAAAAGGTCCCTTTACCTCAGAAAAATCAATTTTGACGACTCTGAGAGAAATCTGAGCTCTAAAAGGGGAGAAACAAAAAAGGAGGGAAAAGCATTCTGTGGAAAGGACAAGATGAGAAATGAAAGTGCTGAAACATAAATTAGTATATTCTCATGGGTTATGCAAACCATCTGGCTTTAAAAGCTAGTAGTGGGAACAAGGAAAAAGGTCATCAGAATTAGCAGAGAACTGCAAAACAACTGAAGGTAAGAAAGCAGCAAATGGCAGGCACAGCGAGAGAACAAGTTGTACGTCAAAATACAAAATAGCAGTGATATTACTGAGAATTGGTGCAGCTCTGCAAGGAGTGATTTGCATAGTTCCTGTGAATTTGTGATCAAATACTATGCAGATTTTAAAAGGAAATTAAAATTCTCATAGCCACTCCGTGCAGAGGATTAGCAAAATAACAACATTTGTTCAAAAGCATTTGAAGCAATGTGAAAAATCAGGACAAGAAAGGGCATTCATCGAGGACAGGAAGAAATCCTTGAATATCCAAATCCAGTAAAAACAGGAGTCAGGTGTCAAGGAAAGAGTAAAGAGTCAATCAGTAGGTGAATTAGGCATTTGGAGATAACTCAAGTAGCAATTCTCAGGACTGGGAAGTGCAAGGCATTCCCTGCCTGGCTGTATTTTACAGTTTTGTAGTAGGCTTCGCCTAACAAAGATACACAGATCTGTCTTAAAGCCCCAGGAGCAGACAGATTGAAGTAATGTGTATTAGGTATAATGAATTTTGTTAATGAAGTGTAAAAACTGCAAGGCTTGAGTCTGTGTGCAAATTAGATGAAAAACAGTATCACAGTGTAAATAACGTGTCACATGCATCTTCCTTGCTGCTTCACAGTCATTTTATCAAGACAATTATCAGACAATTGCCAAGGTTTTCAATATCTCATATAATAAATTAAGCATCCATGTTTAGGTCTACCAACCTTGTGAGGCTGTTTTGATTGTGGTTTTTCTTATTATGCTTTCAATAAGTTTCTGAACTGTAGAAAAAGAAATCCTAAAGTGTGCAAGTAATCTGTGAAGATTTCTAGAAAGACTAGAGAAATTACTCCATTCCTGAAGTCAGGGATGCTGTGGGGCTCAAACAGAACTGTAGGACTTGATAGTTTTGAAAAAATGTTATCAGCAAATGATTTCTCTAAGGACATATTTAAATCTTTTTGGTAAGGGATTCGAAAGATATTGAATGGTAGGGTAGAATATCAGTTCTCCCTTGCTAGTGTGTCTGAAGGTGTGAGTCTTCATGAAAGAATGACATTGGGAATTGCAGAACTGAAAAATTCAGCCCAGTGAAAATCCAGCCCAACACCCTGAGGTTTAGCATGCCCTTAATTGCTGAAGCTAAGTCTTTTTATGATGCCCATTTAGATGTGAAAAACATGCTAGGCAAAGTAAAAGGAGAGCTGGATAATCTGTATGATTTTATGCATGTGGAAGATTTACATCCTTATCCATGGCAACCACAGCTGAGCAGGAGTTTTTCAAGGGAACACTTTTCTGCTTGAAAATGCTGTGTTGTCTGACTAAGGTTTTTCATGAGAAATAGCCATGTTTTAATCAAAAATCCACTAGTAAGGGCTAGAAAAAAAAACCCAGAGGGGGACAGAAATGATCCCAGGATAGCTAATTAGCCCAGTAGCCAGGACACCTGTGTGGCCTGGTATTTTAAAGGTTCCAATTTTTTGCTTTGGTTGATTCAAAGACATGAACTAACCACTGGAAATTTAGGTCAGCCTCTCTCAATTTCACTAGGCCATTCAAGATTACACTGAAAGCAAATGGCCCTGCTAGAAAAGACCTTGTAGGTAGTAGTTTAGCATGGGAGAGGTAGATCATTATAGGATTTATTTTGTTGATTTATTACTGTTTAGAATGAAATATTAGGAGTAGTGAATTAATCATCTGGGAATTGAGTTAATGGTAGAATTTTTTAGAGATGTAAGAACAAAAGGTACCAAAATTACACAAACTATTGATTGGATGTAAAAAAGAAACACAGGATTCAGTCAAAGTAGAACACTGCCAGAGAATAAGTTAGACATAAAGATACACAAAGGGAAAATACTCTTAATACTTATCAATTTGTAAAAAATTGTGATATGAATAAAACGTTATAAACAGAATTTAAATAATACAGGTTAGTTAAAGGCTAAGTATTAGAACTTACAACACAAAGGTAACAGCTGAGTTTTACTGTGTACTTAGTTGCTGAGGTCATGTTTGAAAGCCTTTGCAGGTCTGTTTTCTAATTTCAAATGGGAATTATATTTACAAGCACAGGTACACCTGTGTGATTGTAGAAATTGTATATTTTTACTGGATAGAAGTGCATGTTTCATCCAAGGATCACAGAGCTATTTGTCAGTTTATCCAAGTATAAAGAAGAGCCTGAACAAAAGGTCAGTTCCAGCTATGCTAAATACACTCTACCTGCACAGACAAACAAGCCCTTAGAGAAAAAAAACTCCAAACATTAAAATTACCTTCCTCATTTTCTTTCTTCCTCTCATCCCCCTGTCCCCTCCACTCCCCCCTCCCCAAATCAAAACTTCTGAGCACATTAATTGCAGATCATTTGTCCTGCTAATGGGCCCAAAGTCCACAGGGAACAATATCGGGCAGTTTATCTCAGATTCAGTAACCTAGATATCTTGGCAGAGCTTTAAGATGTATTGGGGGGTTAAAGGTGAAAGAAGAGAGAAAGACAGAGAGGCTTGTGGTGTATCTGTGCCCAGAAAAGACAGAATTTACACTTTTTTATTATTTCTATTTTTGGCTTGAGAGGATGAAGGTAAAATATTCAAAGCCTGTAGACATATCTACAGACACCGAGGGAGGTTTTGAAGGCTCTGATGCACGTGTAAATTCACCACATCTTTCTGAGTGCAGCTCGAGCAGCAGTGATCCTCCTGCACCTTGTGTGTCATTTGAGGACTTCTTTCACAAGACTGTGAAAAATGAGGTCACAAAACCCATCTCTAGAGCCACATCTTGGGGTGCCATGGTTACAAGAGGAGCAGCACCAATTGCCACTTTGCAGGTTGTTGGTGTGAGCAGTCATGCACTGGGCGCTCTTCAGGGTGATCTTGCAGAGACACTCAAACAGTGACTGCAGAACTGTTCACACATTCATATCCTGGCATATTTTAGTTACATTGTTGATGGAAAGCTCAAGTCAATAAGATATATAATATTCAAATTATGTGAGGGGGGTATTTCAACTGTATTGCAGATGCTGTAATAGTCCTTGGTATTAAAAACTATCAAGAAAATTTAATAGAAATTTTGTACTATCCACTTAACCAGCAGCTTCTTTTACTCATGTATGTTGAAAAAATACAGATGTGGTTATATAGCTTTGTGTATTTGATCCTTTCAGTATGAGAAAATGTATAACTTACTCCATGTAAACATTTTTTAAAATATAGAATTTAAATAGTTAATATTTTAAAGCAATTAAGAAGGAAAGACTTTACTCTGCAATAGTTATAAAAAATATGCCTAAAAAGACATCCAGTGCCTGAGACAATGAGAGTGTTTAAAGCATGAGAAGCTCTACAGAAGAAGCCTGGATTACTGAGACCTAAAGTCATACCAGTCTCTCCACAGCAGTACAAATATTCAAATTTCAGTTTGGTGGTTGTATTCTGAATTTGGGGACAAAGTTTTAGGACAAAGGAATAGAAAGTTCCTAAAGAGAAAAGTCTTTAACTGGTGTGAAAATGTACAGTCCAAGGTCATATCAGCAGTGATTGTGGTCTTTTTCAATTGTTGAATAATTCATAGTGTAACTAAAAGTATTTGAGAGGATTTTAGCATTTGATACAGAAATTACCGATTTTCAGTATTTTTTATTTAATGTCTATAAAATTAGCAGAGCCTTAGATTTTTTTTTATGAATTCATACTGAATACAGTTTAGCACGAAAATAAATATTTTCAGGGTCTAGAAGATATCAGACTGCTTGACGGAAGATAGTGGTATGACTAACTTTATGAATATCATAGCAATTCTGTTATATCTAAGAGTGATGTTGTCTGGCTGTTCTCAGCTATTTTAAAGCTTTTTTCCTTGTTTCCAAAATTTTATTAGAAAATGCATTTGCTCTGGTGCACACTAAAAGTTTTACTCTAGATATTTTAGCATCATTGAAGAACAAGAGTTCAATACAGAGCCAGAAGGAAAAATCCTAGAGAACTGTGCAAGTGCATGACTGATGAAGTTTAAAAAGGGGAAAAAAAAAAAAAAAAAAAAAAAGGTAGGTTGGTTTTAGTTATGACTGCTAAGATGTGAGCCTGTCTTTTATTCCCTGTGCTGTAACTGAATGATAATGGTTTTTATGTGTTTCTGGAAAGGAGCCTAAAGTGGAATGTTCAAGGCCTAAGAGATGAAATGCAGCTAGAGAAAATTACCAGTGAGAATAGCAGGCGATGTGACTTACATTAACTGAAGACCTAAACATCTTTGTATATGAGTGCTCAGGGCTGACTTCCAAGGCTGCAAGAAGCCTTGGTAACAGACCAGCCACTTCAGTATGCATGTGTGAGGAAAATTTCCATAATCTCTCCTGCTGGTTTGCTAGGGATGCTGGAGAGAGCAGCTTCTGCTAATGTAGGCATTTGCAGGTCTGGATTGAACCCAAATTCATTTAAAACTCATCTAAAATTCTAGCTGACTTGTTCAAATACCACTGATGGTGATACCTACAGGAAACAGGTTGCTGAAGCTGCGTTTGGTGTGAAGCTGTTGGAAGAGAAAGCAAAGGTGGAGTGAAGCAAGTAAAAAGGTGTGGATGTCCAGAACCTGTGAAGAACAGAACCCTGGTGTCTCAAGGCGGGGCTACAGTAACTGATGAATCCAACTCTGAGGCCATTCTGACATCTTTATATCTGGTGTCAAGCTATAAAAGGGAATTTGGGCTTCCCTGGGAGAGGGATGGCCTCTGTGAGGATAAGCACAGGTGACTGAGGTGTTCTGGAACTGGTCGCTTTTGACTGAGAAAGGCTATATGTATTTCCTGCTAATACCCACTGTCACCTCAGTCCAGCACAGGCTGAGCTGGGACTTGCCTGCTTTGTAGTCTCTGGAGACAGACTTTAAAACAAAACCACATGAATTTCTGCTGACTTTCATGGGCATTTAGAGGCCTCAGCACAGCTTAAAAATTGCTGTTTGAGCACACCATGATGGGATATCCAAGTGAAAGGATTAGACAATTGTTTTTTGATAATAGGTTCATATTCTTCAAAACCATCTTGAAACCCTTAGGTATGCAATGAATAATTAGATTTGGTTACAACTGATCAAAATTGATTTGAAATGTCAACAGGGAGCCAATTTTTAAAATTAATTAGGTTCTTTTAATGGGATGGAGTTCAAAATCAGTTTAAAAAATGTTTTCATCCAGCTTTGTTAATCTGTAAGACTTGATACTTGGTGAATGGATTCTACAAGTAACTAATCCCCTGGGATACCCACTCCTCTTGTACTCAATTAAAGGATGAATGAGATTACTGCACTTCGTCTTTCTGAAAAAATTGGCCCATAGTTGACTGAAGCTGCTGGGGAGGCTCTGGTTATGTGTCCCCCACTTGCTGTACCTGACTCAGATCCTGCAGCCTGGCTCCAGTGCTAAGCACCCACAGCTGGAGATGGGTGTCTCGAGGCAGCAAGTGTTATAATCTGACAAACATGGAAAAAATCTGTGGAAATTTTTTACCTAAGTGTCACTGTGCATTTTTAAGATGGTGTTAAGTAAACCTGCAGGGAGCTGGAAAGAGGCATGAATCACTGTGAAATTGTGGGACTGCAGTAGTGCAAAGGTAATGTCATTGCAGAAGGAGCTGGGTGTGCACAGCAGGCAGCAGGCTCAGTGTGGAGCTGTGTGCTGAACCATGAGGGGATGAAAGCACTGACCATTTGCTGTGTCATCAACAGCAAGGGGTTTGCATGATCCATAGAGCAGGTACAGGAACAGTTTGTGTAGAATAAGTAACTTCTAATGTGATTGAAGGTATGTCACTTGACACATCACATAATCACAGGAGAGATTTAAGCTGTGCACATCTTCATTTTCATATCACTTGACTTTTGAGTGCATGACTTTTCAGCTCCAATAACACTCTTAAACCGTGTCTTTATGTGTTTCAAAGAATCGTAGACTCTTTAAGGTTGGAAAAGACCTCCAAGACCATTGAATCCAACTGTTAATCCAGCAACCCTGTGTTTGCCACAAAACCATATCCCCAACTGACACATCCACACATCTTTTGAACACTTTCAGGGATGGTGATTTCATTCCTTCCGTGGGCAGCCTATTCTAATGTGTAACCACCCTTTCAGTGAAGAAATTGATCCTAATATCCAGTCTAAACTTCACCTGGCACAGCTTGAAGCCATTCCTCTCATCCTGAAAACCCAAGAGGGAGGATCTGGTTTCACAAAGCACAAAGTGCAGATTCTTGCATTTTTCAGCCCTTTGCTGTGCTGGTGAGAGGAAGTGTGGGACAGCAAACTGTCACGAAGTCACCTGTGCTCCTCTCCATTATTTTCTCCAGCATCTCTGTCTCACTTTGGCTGCCTGTTACTGGAGACAATCTGCCTTGGGGGTAAGCTCATCCTCAATGTTCTATCCAGGAAACATTGTTCTGCTTACTGTAAAACACAGAAGCAAACCTGGTGGTTGCCCAGAGGTTAGAATATTTGCTATAGCTGCTGTGTGTCTATAAGCTTGGAGTGTCCTTGAGGATATTTTCTTCCTGGTACACTGTAAAGAAAATGTAGAATTGACCAATATGTTTGATAGCAACTCAGAATGGAGCGGGAGCAACTGAGCTCAGATCCTTTTCACTGCAGTTTTATAACAATGCTTATTGGCATAGGTTATTTTGAATAGCTAAAAACAAATAAAAAATAAAGTAAGCATATAATTTCCAGTTTAAAAAATTAGGAAGTCTTGCTGAAAGCATTCTGATATCTCAGAGTACAAGACTGCTTGGGGCTGTGATGCATTTCTTTTAAAGGAGGGTCCCTTTTTGAGGGTATGCTGTGATCAAGGAAAAATAAAGATAGGGAAAGTTCATGGTAATGACAGCTGGGGAGAGGAACATTGTTTAGACTACACTGAAATTACATTATGTGTCTCTGCAAGTACAAGATTATGTTGAGAACAATCATGGGTTTTGAAGAAAGTATTAAAAGTTGAATAATAGAAAAGACAATGCTCTTTTTCTGTTCTGAATCACCACTTTAAAAGCCTTCCTGTTGCTCCCTGTTGTAGTTCAGAGTGTTCCAATGGAGCACCAAAAACCAAACAAAAATACCTACTTTGCTTCTCAAGGGAATCTCCCTCCTAGGCTGGGCATTTCTCATGGAGTTTTCTGCTCTGTATAACAGAGCTTCTACTGTGCATGATGAAGAGGTACACAAACAGGTGACAAGGTTCTTGCTCTGAGGTGTGAGATGGGTACTTAATATTCTATCATTTCACCTCCTACATTGCCAATGAAAAAAGGAAAATCATGGTTAAGAAATAGTAAAGGCACAAAATTCTACTGGCAAGAATTACAGTAAACGCAATTAGAAAAAATACCAGGACAAAAATAAACTTGAAACTGGCATTTTCTTTCATTAGCAGATGAATAAAATTAGAGATAAAAGTCCTAAACTGGAACTGCAACAGGAAGCTTGAGAGCCAAGAGGACAAAGATGGTCTTCACAAATAGGTTTATGAAAAAAATTCTTTGCTTCCCTGTCACTATAATTAAAATAAACAAACAAACAAAAAAAAACCCAACCAACCAACAAAAAAAGAAAAAATTCTATGTATTTTTTCCACAGTTTATTTCTAGAGTCAAAAGCATTACACCTGTTCAGATGTGCTAATTGCCCAGGAGAGTCTCATCAGATAGCACAGATAGAGTGCTTTCTAATATTAGATCACACTGAAACAGGCCTGCTTTTAAGCATTCAATCAATGCATCATGATCCACTGATAAATTAAAAACTGCAGGCTACTCCCTGATCTCTATGTGCTGCTACTCAGGCAGTTTAAGGCTCCGTGATCTCAGCTGGGAAGATAAGAATCCCCCAGAGGCTGGCTGACCTGTGATGGATGGCTTAGGAACCAAAGTTTGCTGTTAGTTCCAGTGTAGATCAAATCAGGGAACCGGGAGGCTGTAATCAGATCCCTTGAGCTCTATCTTGCATCACAGTTCTCAATTTCATGGCAGGTCGACTGGTTTTATATCCTTTTTGAGCCCTAGCATAACATTAACTTTTAAAATTCTGACAATTTTTTGTAGGAGACACCTACAAAAGGAGAAAAAAATCTGATCTGGAAAATGGTAAACCTACCACTTTCATTTCAAAATCAGATTCTTGGGACAGAGAGAGCACCATGCAGTGTCCATCTCAGACATTTTTGCTACTGTCCTTGAGTTTGAACATAGGTTGTTGTGATCATTGCACATTTCCCAGCAGCTCTTGTACACAAGGCAAACTCATCTGCTGTGCCCAGTGACCAGCTGAGGCACTAGCAAACAAGTGTTTTACACACTGTGGGGGGACAGACCCACGAAAACCACTGTCCTGCAGACCAAGAGAGCAGCCCACGAGAGGGAAACTGGGGACAGAAGAGAAAGGTAATGATTTTTGTCAGGAAGGATGATCCTCTTTAATAAAAGACCACTTTAAAATACAGAACAAGCCTGAGAATTTCTCTTTGTGCAGAACTGAGAAAATGCTGAGAGTAAAAGCCTTTTTTTTATCCTGTGTATTGGTGGTGTCCACCACAGAGGATGGTGTAAGAAAGGACACAGTTTTTGTCAGTGTGATCAGTAAAATCAGCCTATCCAGTCAAAGGAGCTTTGCCTTCAATGCAGGACAGTCACACTGTCCTTAAATAGCCAGAACTAGAGAAGTAAGTAGAGTTACTTTGGGGTTTTGTTTTGTTTTGTTTCTAAGTACTGTCCTAGACTGGTCTAATTGAATTTATAGGCTCTTACAGATGCTGTATTTTTCCTTTAGAGGCTGTTCTAAGAAAATAAAGTTGCAAACACCTATTTTTAATAACCACAGCAAGACAGCAAGACTTCAGAAAGGTCTGTGCATGAAGCCTGAATTCCTCACTAAGAAGCTTGTGCTCAGGTACCATTTTAGGCAGTGGGTAAGTAAGGATGTCAACAGGTAGGAAACAACACAAAAAAAAAAAAAAAAAAGCTAAATCAATATTCTTTATTCAGATGGAAGCTGAGCTAACACAAACAGTTTACCTAAATGTTTAATAATTACCCCAAAAGGCAGGAAGCACACATCACTGCACATTGCAAAGAACTCTGAAGGAGGCTGGGCTGGCTCTATCCTCTATGTCCTTTGATGTGGGCATGGGGGCACACAGGATTCAGGTACCTCTCCAGAAAGAGCTGCTAAAATGTACCTGCTTAAAATGTAAGGCTTCACAGCAGAGCATCTGCTACTGCAGCACAATAAAAATGTATTAACCCAAGACAAGGATTTATTGTAGGTGTAGTAAGATGGGTAAGGAACCAATTGAACGGAAGAGGGAATTAGATTAGGCTGAAAAGTAATTACTAATGATGTTTTGGAACAGCATCTTATTTAATATTTTCATGAATGACAGCACAAAAATAAGCATAAACCAATGAAGTTTGAACATATATTTGAAACTGGGACAAGCTGACAGAGTATAAAACAAAATACTAAAATGTAACATAGGAAGAATTTAGTAAAATGATGTCCTAAGCAATGAAATAAACAATTGTCATGTTATGTGTTTGAGAACCAAGTTATTTTGCTAAGAAAAAGGTGGTCCCCTGGTTAAAAAGAATGACACAAGAGAAGAAGATTGGTAACAGCTTCTGCTTACTAGAGTCATGAGCAGTAACAAAATAAAAGTAACAGAACTCCTACTGCCACACTGTTTTCAAACAGTAATGACAGATACAAGAGAGAATGAAATTTCCTCAGTGCCTCAGCATATCATTTTTGCAACTTTGCTAGAACCATGATGTGGAACTGGAGAGACAAAGGACTCTAATTAGAGAAGACCCAGAACACATCTATGCTGAACACCCTAACCAAGTGAAAACCCCCCAGTGACTGCAGAGTAATGAAAGCCAAAGGTTCAGCACTGCTGGAAGCCTGGGGCTGTGCCTCAGGTCATGCTCAAACAAGCAGCCACACAGAGCCCAGGACCAAGAACTCTTATCCAGAGCAGATTAGGCAAGATCTGTGCCTATTTGCAAGTGTTTAATGAACCTGAAGAACTGCTGGCCTCCCGTGGAAAATTCTGCAGCTGCTCCTGAAAGCTGCCCTTGGCCAGCTGCTTGTCCAGGTGCCAGCACTAAGCCATGCTCTTCTCTGACAGGGGCAGCAGCCACAACAGGGACTCCTGGTACAGGCACTGTACCAGGACCACTGCTGGACTCTGCAATGGTCTTGGTTTGCAAGACCCTGGAGCAGATCAGCAAAGAATATGGGAAGTTCACTGCTGTGTGTCATGGTTTCACATCACAGTCATCAGCAGTATCCTTCACTAAGCATCCTTCAGATAAGCTGAAACACTTTGTCCAAATTAGTCTGATTTCCTTCTGAAAGTCAAAAGACCTCAGAACACTTGAGAGCAGCACATGGGAGTTTAAATAAAAAGTGAGTTTCAGCTCTCATGGAGTAAAAAACAGGTGCAAGATGGATTTTTTTTAACTTCCTTGGCTATTCTGAAGGTTTGTGTGCTTGGATCCATACCTGAAGACATTTATTTGCTAAGAAAGAAGCTTGAGAATTTATCCTGGTTTTTCCTAGCTCACAAGTTGAACCTGTGATAGGTGGCAGATGCAGGGCTTTGCTTCCCATCCAGACAACAAAGGAAATTAACATTGTCATTACAAAAAGGGCCCAAGTCCTTACAAAAAATGTTGATTAGTGAAAGTAGCTTCATTCTCATTGATCCTGAATGCATATCCACAAAGGGAAGAGCTCCAGACATGGCACTCACAGGTACAAATGTGTCCAGAATGTTTCTTCTGCAAGCAGCTCTTCATCATCAGCACCTGCCAGTGCCAGTTGCCCAAAGGAGTGTCATAGAGTGATGTTTTCTTGCTCATTTTTCAAGAAATTTTACTAATCAAAGTCAGGTTCAACTTCTTCAAACAGCTGAACAGATCTCAAAGGGTCTGTCTCAAGATTAAGGGAAGTTTTCAAACATACCCAAAGAACACCACCTCTTCCGCAACAGCACTTTTGATTAATAAGATGAAACAAATCTGTTTTACAGGTTTACAAAAGATAGCAGCTTAAGAAATGGCCTATATATTTGTCTCTTCCAAACAGAAGGAAAATATAGATTTAAATTTTTTGCAAGATTAAAGTTTGCAATGAGAACAGCAAGTGAAACACAGAACTTCTCTGATATTCTTGTGAAATTTGCCACAAAGGCCTAAGGAGAAAGCCCTGACAGACCTTGACTCAAGGAATGCCAACACCATTACTTGTATTGCAGAAAGCCAATGTTTTTTCATGGCAGAGCAGTTTAGTAGAGCTGGACTAGAAATTGAGCTGAAATATGTTCACCAGCTGCAGGACTAACAGAAAATTATTTCAACCCTCTTAAGAACCACTTGAGTACCAGCCACCAGGAAAAGAAAGGTTTATCTTTAAATATTTTACCTTTCCTAGCAGTATCGCCTCTGAGTTCTTCAAAGGAAATCCACCATATTTCTGATGTTGATGGAATGACCTTTATTTCCTTCTTAGCTGACAGGACTATTGCATCTGTACCATGAATTCCATGAATAAAACAAAATTATACACTGAGGAAAAACAAGGCAGTAAATTTGGATTCTTTTCTAATCGAATGATATGAGCAAATACTGAGAGACTGAGAAGCAGAAAAAAGAAACTTATTTACATATTCATTGAGTAATTTGTATAATCAGAAGATTTAAAAGGTCATTACCGGAACACCTGCCTGTTAACAGATGTAGAAGAATGAAGGCCAAAGAACACAGTTTTTATAAAGATGTTGATAGATAAACAGTTGGCAGATTTGCAGCTACCTGCTGGGGCAGCATTAGTTCTTTTGGTCAGGCCACTGTTGTGGATGAGGTACATCTGGAACTCATGAATCCATGCACACACTAACTATCCTGTTGCAAAGCTTACCAGTTGTTTATTAAGAACTGCACTGCTTTAAAATATCACTATTCCACCTAAAACAGCTTTTATCCAGTAGGGAAGTTTTATGTACTAAGCTGAAGTATGGGTCTGATGTTTGCACAGACAGCAGATACTAAAAAAACCTTACAGTCCCTTATGATGGAAAGAAAACCAGCACAGCAGATTGGAGGTACAGCTTTGCACAAATCTTAATCAAGAATGAAGAGCCTGCATTAGTTTGGCCAGATTAGTTAACTTCAATGTCAGTGCCCCTCAGTAACACTGGAGACTCAATAGCCATTTGCACAGGCCCACCCTGAGAATCACTTCACTTAACTGTACATAACCAAGAGCTTCATGTCCAGGTCTCCAGGTCTAAGCTGGAGGATGCAACTTTGGTCTGTGGCTGAATTGTTTTCTGGAGATTCCTATTAAATCTCCTAAACCAGACAAAACTAAAGCATCAGTAGCTGTGGTTCTGGCTGAGATAAATTCCTTCACAGTAGCTGTCATAGGGCTGTATTTCAGATTTGTGCTGGAGACAGTGCTGATAACAGAGATGTTTCAGCTATTGCTGAGCAGGGCTTACACAGCATCATGGCCTCTCTGCTTCTCACCCCACCCCTAAGGAGGCTGGGAGTACACCAGGAGTGTGGAGGGGACACAGCTGGGACAGGGGACCCCAAGTGACCAAAGGGATGTCTCGCACCATCAGAACAAACTGCAGGGGGAGGTTGTGGGGAGGGCACTGCCAAGGGACTGGCTCAGTCGTTTTATTTCCCTTTCTTTTTATCTCTTTTCCTCACAATTTGAAAAAGTACTATTATTTTTTCTTAATTATTCAAATGTTGCTTTTTGACTTGTGTCCTTTCAGTCCTGCCCCCATGTCCAAAGGGGTGGAGGCAGTGAGGGAGCAGCTGGGTGGTGGCTGGCTGCTGGCTGGGCTTGAACCACCCCATGAGGTCAGCCAGGTAATTTACAGGCATCTCCATTAAGGCAAAACAACATTGTGCAATCAGCATTCTTTTAGTCTTGGTGATGCCTCAGGTTTTAGCTTTTATATTTTTCACATTCTGTACTGCTTCAATTTGTAGTTCTGAGCTTCATATTAGGGGATAGTAAGCTCTCTTCACAGAATAGGGAGACAAAACAATTCCTTCTCTATCTGAGGACCAAGGACAACCAGTCTGGATCTCAGGCCCAAGAGCCTGATAAACAACATGGACTGAAGAGAGAAAAACAAGGATGGGACTTCATGAGCTAAAGCTGTAACTGGACAATTAACTCCAATGCGCTAATGCACCAGAACTGATAAAAGTGAGAGAATTTATAAAAGTGACCAGTCATCCATTTTGTGACCATTTTGGTTCAGCTTGGGTGTAGCCCTGGCTGGGCTCTTGTGCTGCCCAAGGTGTAGTACACCTTTTATTAAATACCTACTTTATTCCTTTAACACTGTCTAGCCCCTATTCTAGGTCAGCCTTCATAAGGCATAATTGGGAGAGCATCTGGTTGCATGAAGAAAATTAAATAAGTGGCTTAGATGCCTGCAATATCTGCATCCTTAGTACTAACTGATCAAAATAGCTATAATTTTTAAAAATAGTTAAATATAATATAATTTATATATTACTCAAGCCTATGTTTAATAATTAAGACATCTCCCTGCAGTGTATGAGGTGTTGAATCATCTGAATATTCAATATTCAATACTCCCCCCTTGTCAGCCAAGTTCTGCACGTCTCCAAGGATGGGTATTCCACAGGCTTTCTGAGCAACCTCTTCCATTTCCATTTACCTCTCATAATGATTGTTTTTCATGTCCAACAAGAAATTCTCTTGCTCAAGTTGTTTCTGTAGAATCATATTCTCCTCCATTCATCTCTGGGGAAAGTCTTTCCTTTACCCTCCTGCAGGCAGGTGCAGGTAGCAAGGAAGCTGCCCTCGTGCAGGTGCCTGTGTGGGTGGTGCAGGATTTTTCCATCAGCTCCAGGTCTTTGCTGAACATCAGGAGATGCCCCTTGGTGTCAGCTGTGGTTCCCAGCTGCTGTCATCTGCCATCAGTCCAAGGCTGCTGCTCACCCTGCCACCAACCAGCCCTGGCAGCAGGGCCTGCCCTCAGCAGTGCCACAGCTGCCAATCTCATCCCTTAGCAGATTATTCCTCCATTCTGATGGTCCAGCCAGTTTTCCACTCATCTGCCAAGTCTACCCATCCATCCCCTCTCTCTCCAGTTTGGCTGTAAGGATACTGTGTAAGACGTGTAAAAGTCTTTGCCAAGGATAGGAAACAGGACATGCTGTGCTCTCTCTTCTACAAAAGGGAGGGAAGTCAGGCTGGTTAAGCAGAGTTTGCCCCTGGAAAAGCCATGATGGCTATTCCCAATCACCATTTTGACCCTCACATATCTCAAAGTAAGATTCATTTCCATAACCCCTAAGAATATGCTCTAGTCCTCCCAGGGCCTGAGGTTATGTGTGACCTCAGTCTTAAGAGTATCTATGATATAATTAGTATTTGTTTTACAAATACTAAGATATAAAAATATTGATTTTACACTTCCCCCAAAAAGACATTTTTATACAGAACAACCCCTTTGCAGCTGTTGAAAAATATTTACTATTACATAATTTCTATACATACTTTTATACATTTTGCTTGCTTTAAATGTACAGAATAAGAGAAAACAGTTTTAAGCAATTCACAAGTTTACAAGGTAAGTTTTTTACAAAGCAATACACCTTCCGTCAATTTTCATGACAAAAGCTTCTGCGTGCTCAAGGATTGAAAAACTCATCCAAAATTTTCAGAGATGATTCACACAGGAATCTGAAATGCCAGAAAACAATGCATAACAGAATCAGAAATACTAAATGCCAAATCAATCCTCAACTATTTGATTCTCAGAGTACAGCCACCACGTGATTTCTTTGACCAGTTAGTCCACATTAGTTTATTAAAATGCCTTTACAAATTACTTTTGAAATAGCTGGATTCTTTTTCTTTCAACTTTTCCATTTTTCTCCTGATCATCTCTGTCTCTAGAATAACCAACAGCAAACCATTTTAAATTACTATGTCAATTCAAGAACATTTTCTAATATTTCATCATCTAGTTAAAGAACCCACTCATTTTCTGCACAGCATTGTTACTCTTTTATTCAAACAAAACAGTGAAGTCCTTTACAGGTAATTCATTCTAAGACTACTTTTCATTTGTCTATTTTCTTCATTTCTCCCTCACTCTTCAATCTTTAGAATTTTTCTTCTCACCTGTGGCAACTTTTTTCCAAGCCTGAGCTTTCACTCTCACCCTTATTAGCAGCTGCCTCCTCGAGCTGCCCTCACACTCCTCTTAGCCCTGCTCTGACTCTGATCTCTAATCTCATGCTCCTCTCTGTAGTGCCACAGCCTTTAAGCCAGGATGAAACTCCAGTGTCAACTAAAGGTAATGTACAAGGTACTACAGAATTAGGAGAATTGTTAAGTTCTGTGGGTTTAAGCACAATGCTGCTTTGTATAAATTTTATTTCATTACAGTTTATCAAGGCTAAAAACCCAATGGATTTGTAATGTGGGACCATTGGCACGTTGGCCAAAAGCCATCACTTGGGATAATTCTGCTCCTCCCAAACAGACAAGCTAAAGTCAGTTTTACCAAGTACCTTCCTAGGGAACTTAAAGATGGGAGGCAGAGAAATCATACCCAGTTATACACCAAAACAATTCAAGAGCAATAATTTACAGACACAATGACAGTGCAATTAAGAATTTGGGAACCAGCTAAATGATAATACTAAAATAAAATATTTCAGCACAGACATTAGCTAAATTTAAATTCTAATATTCATATATCAAAATGCTAAATAAATACACAGTATTAAGTAAAGGCTTATAATAATAATTATTAAATTATCCTATAGCACATCAGGTTTTACAGAATATGAGACATTTTTCTCTAGCCTCCAAATAACTGCTTGACAGCTTTATCTGCATGTTTTTCTTAGGCATAAATATTTGCATTTTATAAACTAATGTGTGTGCCATTACTCTTGAGGAAATTCTCTCAATACACAGTATGTTGTCCAGATTTTTTAAATGCACTGAACAGCATTTTTAAGATAAGAGACCCACAGGACCATCTGAAACCACTAGCTCAGCTGAAGAGGGAAGAGTAAATTGCAGTGAAAAGTTTTGCTTCTGAATTAGTGCACCAATTCCTTGTATAAGGGCAGCACCTTAATTACCACACCAGACAGCTTTTTTACTTTTTTCTTTCATTGCTAATATGTAAGAGATTACTGCTAAGTCTGAAGTTAAGATGCTGGCACAGAATGCCAGTTCTCTTGGGAAATTAAAGAATGTCACCATTTCCTGGTATACCTGGGTATTGAATAAAATAATCCCTCAAGGAGTTATTAGGAGATAATGCATTCAGAAGCAAAAGATAGTAATATTATTAAGAATGAGTTAAAATCCAGTAACATATTTTAGCCAGCAGCAGCACAGTAATGTGTGTTAGAGGACTGTCTTCAAATTAATGACCAGAGATCTAGCTTGCAGCATTACCATAACTAAAATTTGTTGTTTGGTAAAACAACAACAAATGATGATAAAATAGTTTACAAACAATAGGGCATGCTTTAGACCATGTATAATCACATTTTAGCTACATTAGCACACAAGCAGCAGAGCACTACAAATGGCACATCAGAAGCCACCAGAGGCCCGGCCCAGTCTGACGGTCTGTCTTAGCTGTGAGACTGCAAACACACTTTAATTCATCATGCAAAACCTGATCACTGCAGAACTTCCTCCAAACCTCTTTCCAGCATCAATTATTTTACCCTTCTGGAAGAAAAATTCCCCAACATAACTGCACAAATATGAAATCCCCCCAAATTCTGCAAAGCTGTGTGATAGCTTCTGAATTTTATCATGGTGTGCAATTTCGATTCATAGAAAAAAATCTTCCCATCACATCCCTAACCCTTGAATTTTGTCTGCAACTGCCTCCTGGGTTGGTATTATACAAAGGTAGCCACTCATATGTCACGAAATTAAAACACTGTGTAGCATCTTATGCTCTTCATCTGCCCCTACATGCAGGTTGATTTGTCCCAGTTCACTGGGCAGAGACAATCATATAGATTCATAAAGCAATTATCTGTGTTCTCACTGAAATTTATAGTCACTAGTGCTCTCAAGTGGCAGCAATTATTCACTTTAATGTGCCTATTTATTTAATCATGTTAAGATTCACTTTAATTTCACAGCTTTTTCTACTGTCTTGATTAGAAGTGCAAACTGAATCACAATACCCTGCTGCTCTCCTTCTTTTCCAGATAATTATTATTATAATTGTTAAAATATTCTAGTAGGACACTTGGCAACCCATTGTAAAATAATTTCAAGGGGAAAAGAATGGGGTTTTGTTTATTTGTGTTTGATTTTGTTTCTAAGCTAGCTCCTGACCAAAGGACATCTTGTGCACAGCCAAGCAACTCTCCAGCTTTCCTGCAGGTCTCTTTGGGGTACTGGAAGGGACCCAGAGCACCATCCTCTGGACGGAGGCATGGCTCAGCCACCAGTGTCTATGTCAGGTCACTAAAATGCCAGAGAACAATGTGCTTCAGCCGGGGATACATGAGAAGAGTACACTGGGGAAGAGCTATGCAAGAAACTGTTGAGTAAATGAAGCTCCTATACAATGAGGTTCCTATACAATGGGCTTTTTGGCTCGTTTGGGAGGCTCTGATTTGGTTTTTTTCTATTTTAAAGTCTGTCTACTCAACATCCATTGTTTGACCCAATAGTAAGGATCACTAGTTTGAAGAATGAAAGACTGCAAGGGCCTCTGCATGTTCAGGCCTCAATGGTGTGCTGCAAACTTTCTCAGAAATTTTGGATTCATGTCCATAACCCCAGTCAGGTTTTTTCACATTCTGTATTTGTGCTTATAATGTCTCCTTTGCACACTTTCTGATTCCATGGGCAGTCCAATACTTAGGCAGAAATCAGATGTTCACAAATTTTAAGAGTTAAGCAAGTTTGAGGACTAAAGGCCAAAACATTTACCTTGACAGGCCTGAGATAACTGATTGCAAATACAATGCAGCCAACCACTTTCAAAAAACTTTTCACGAAAGATACACAAGATATGACTTGAAATCCCACCCCAACAAAAAGAGCAAAATAAAATCACCTGTGGAAAGGTCTCAAAGTCATTGTTATATTCAGTTAAATTTTTGCTACCTGCATAGATTTGGATTTATATGCCTAATGCCAAACTGGGAGAAAAATCTTCTAGTGATAAGAAAGAGTAACTGGACTATTTGCTTTGTTCTACCTCTGCTGCAAACAGACCTGGATTTGAGAAGTGAATCCTGCAATATACAGGATCAAGTGATAACACATTCAAATTAAATGAAAAAAGCCTGAAGCTAAATATGTAAAGATTGCAATCACAGCAGATATAAGGGCAGGAAATTTAATACTGTGCTGGGCTCAATACCTCCCACTTCCCCCCCTCCCCAGTATTTTAAACCTTGCAATCAATCACTCAGAACACTCTTAACAGTGTTATGTAAGTACAGAGCAGAGCCAATTATTGCAGAGAGGGGATAGGAGAGCTCAGCGCTCCTTTCCTACAGCACACCCACCTTTCAATGCCTGTGGATTCTCCTGTGGCAGCATCCTTGCATATTATCAGCTTCCTTTGAATGGCAGGTGCAATATCCTTTAGAAGTGAAGTTTTGTGCTTACCTATTTGAAATGAGTTGGACAAAAATAATAATGTTGGACAAAAATAATAATTTATCAAAAAAACAACCCCACCCTTCCACATTTTCATAGACTAACTTTAAACATAAAAGATTGCTTAATGGAAGATTAGATATTAAATTGGATTTTCACTGCCCTGGATTAACTACTGTGTATTTCAATGCAGTACATAAAAAGAAAGATGGAAAAAGGACAAAAATGTTTTAACTGACCTTTAATTAGAATCACAATGCAGACAGTAGCTGTTAGACTAAAAATCCCTTCAATTTCTTCAGAGAGAATGGACTCCATTAATTCATTTAAAATTGACCTAAGGAAAAAAAAAATTTAAAAAATGTTATAAACCACATTTCTTTCAAAACAGAACTGAACAGAACATGTTTGTAATTATGCTAGTCTGCCACCACAGCTTCAAAGACACCATGCAGGACAAAGCAGTGTGGCTGGGTAACTGAAAACTATGTGCTGCCTCTGGATCTGAGAATACCAATGCATGGTAAATTGTTTGGGAAGAAAATAAAGTCTGAAAACAGAAAAAGTGGCTGTTAAGAGAAGTGAAGAGCTTGTGATACATTTTAGGAAAGTCAATCAATGAAAAAACTACTGGTTCTACTGGAATTTAATTCCCAGAATTTGTACTGAAATTTCTAACTCAAATTTCTACTGAAGTTTGAAAAAATATACTTTATGACTCCATCGGTTTGCTAGTACCTACTCAGGCTTAATTAACATTTTGATCTTAAATGTGTTTCTCATAAATATTAAAATAGATGTTTTTCCAATTCCAACCCAGTGAAGATCATTTATAACTGAACAAGGCTCTGAAACACATCCAAGCAACATTTTAGTTACTGAAACTATGGACAGAATAACAGAACCATGACAGCAGCTCCTTGTAAAATACTAACTCAGTATGTATCTTAAAGAGATTTTGTGACTTCTAGCAAGGGATGAAAGTATTACCAGAAAACTCTAGAGGTCTTCTGGGATATATGTCAAGGTAAGAAAAATGAAATGAGAGTCCCAGATGGGGTCCAGCAACCAAACTAAACTGCAGGGGGGATTAAGTCAATACCACAGAATGGAAACTAACTGGTCATTAGTGTTTGTGGTAAAAAACTCAAATTTAACTCAGAAGCAATTCTCAAAACCAGAGAAAAATAAAAGAACAAAAGCGATAAAACAGGAGATGGAAGAGATCCATAATCCTGATACTCCTCAGAGCACAAAGCAAAAATATCTGTGAAGAACTAAAGGGAAAATTGAGCAATGCTACAGAAACTTTCCCTAACATATTTCAAAAAACCTTTAGCAATATTATTATCTGTTATGAAAACTGAAGATCATACATTGCCAGTACTGACTTCAATTTTTCTTCAGTCTTTTATTGTGCTAAGATTTCAAAATGAAATATGCAGTTAAGAACCAATTCAGTAGAAACGTTTTGTAGAAATTCAAATATTGCTTCTGAGAGCTGAGAAAGATGAAAACTCTTTAGCTTCAGAGATAAGCATTATGAAGTTGCTCATGCATTGCTTCAGTTTCATTGTATCATTGTGGACTAATGTGACCAAGCATTGATTCCATTTCACCTTGCTCTTAAATTGCTAATGGACAGCACTGGGATCAGAGCCCTGACTTCGTTGTTATCATTGTTTGGGTCACTAAGCACACTCTTAACCTCCATGAAGGAACACTGGAATTTCATTAACCTGCAACAAGACTCACTGAAGCTGCCTTTTCCCACCTCCCTCTGAAAAAGGGTCACATGAGCCTGCAGGCAAAGATAAAACAGAACAGAACAATAAGGTGTTTAAAATACATATAAGGTTCAGAGGTAAGTAATTGGCTCCTATACAGATAGTTCCCTACTAAAATGAAGGATACTCACACAATTGGACAGATACTGCCAAGCCTCCCAGTATTATCACTGTTAGGGGGATTGAAATTCAGTGCTAGAGACTGAGTAGTTGGTACTGAAAATAAAACAGATTCTGCAGAACTCACAGCAAGATGACTACGAGCTCACAGAGCAGAAGCTCACATCAGATTTCGTAACATCAAAGGGTTTCATGTTGACAAAGATTTTTGAAATACTGAACCATTCACTACTGGATTCTGATTATGGCCTATCAATACAGATTTATAAAAAAAGCCTTAAAAGTAGTCTCAATTCTGAGGCACCAGTAGAACCAGATGGAAATTATCTCCAAATCTTTGCCCCAAAAACATAAATGCCAGAAGATACATTTTTTCCCAAGTACACAGAAACAATTTGGCTCAAACTTGCAGTTTTCTCCACTAAGAATGGACAAGATTCACTTTGGTTACTACAAGAAAAAGTTTCAGAAGAATTAACTGATTTTCTGCAACTCTTTTGAAAAGAGATGTGTAAAATAATTGTTTCACTAGAAGAGAACACCTTGAGCTGCTGCCTCATGGCAAGATTTGGATTAGTTGGACTATTGCTGGAGTCTCCGGAGTCTTTTGTTTTGAAAGTTCAACTAGAATTAGAGAAGGATTGAGAAGGAAAAAAACACCTCATAACAGCAGAGACAGGGGTATTCAGTGCCTGTCAGATGAGGAAAGAAGAGGAATTAGCTGTGGTAAGTCAGGGAGAGCAATAGGACTTCTAAGCCCCCTTATAATTTAAAACAAGTCTAGTGTGTAGAGTCATGTTAAGAAAAATTGAATATGAACAAACCATGCAAAATGAAATACAATTGTGAAAATTTTTAGAAGATATTCAGGGCCCCCACTAAATAGAGCAAATACTCTCCCAGTTTAAGTCTTAAAAAATAAATAACATCAGCTCACTTTTGGAGGCTTTCAGCACTCAGATACTTCCTATTTTAAATGTTGTGACTTTAATACAGCCACAGGTACACATCACCTCATTGCAGATGTTCAATCAAAGGATTAATTCTATTTCTGGTAAATATTTTATCTCATCTTAATATCTCTGTGTTGAGGGGACTCAGCTTTATAAGTGTCTTATGAAAGAAGCAAGCCAAGATGTATGATTAAAAAACTCCTAATGATTAACAGTCTTGTAAATAAGAATCACCCTTGGTTAAAAAATGGACTCAACCCCAGCAATCAATACCTACAGGCAATATGTCAAGAAAAAGGGATTATTAAATAGTTCAGATTAATTTAGAAAGCAACTAGTTCTTCAAAATTTATTTGAATTTAGAAATTAAAATTTTATTGACAACATAGAAACTATTCTATATTGGCAAAAATCTTGGAGAAATTAATATAGAAACATTTACCTGACAACATTAACTGACTTCATAATTACAGTCATTAAACTGCTTGAAAGAGGGGGAAGGTCTGAAATACTCTTTGGCATAGTCAAGTCTTTTTCACTGGAAGCCTAAAAAAGAAATAAGTCAACAACTGTTATAGCTCAAGAAAGATATGTATGCAGAATATTATATTTCAATAATTACACTAACAATTGGAACATTCACAAGTATTCTTTGAATAGCTTTAATTCAACTGTGTTGTGTCCAAATAAACAAAACTAATTTAAATTAGAAAGACTGAAACTAAACCACATAAACATTATTTGTACCAAGGCAAATATTCTCTGCAGTTGCTTTCACCAGAAGTTTCATTCAACAACATTGGTGGTCAATCTTTACCAAGGCACAGCCTATTAGACATAAATTGAGTCCACTCTGTAGCTCCAAGTTGAAGTCTGCATCCATGATTTCTAAAGGAAACTTCAGTGACAGTGATTTTCTGGATACCTGCTCTGTTTGATGTAAAGTTCTGAATAGATGACAAATATGTAGTTAGAACTGAATGTTGATTTACAACAACCTGGGGGGGTGTGGAAAACCCCAGCTCGGATAGGTGACTGGAATGAACACTCAGTCTCTGAGTATGAATCTACACTATATTCAAGCCCAGAAATGTTTCTTCTGCATCATCTGTAAAGAGCACCTGTCACCCCACAGCCTCTCAGCTGATACATCAATATCTGCAGGCAAACAGCTGGTACTGCTTCAGTGCCTCCTGTATAACAGAACCTTGGAATCTGCTCTGTGGTTCCTTCTGGCAACTGTTTCTTGCTCTGTTTCTGACACATCCAGAACCCACAGCAAAAGTACAGCCTCTACTAAAGAGCCTCTGCTCTTCCTTTTTAGTTCTCAAAGCTTCCAATCTTACTAATCATATTTGCTCCTGACAGTACCTGCATTAGAAAAATGGGGTGAGAATGTTGCCCTTCTCCTTCAAGCACAGTTGTGGTTCCTGGGACTTTCAGAACGTGAAATAACCTCTGTCTACACATTCTTTTCAGTATCAGAGACTCTTTCTTTACTTTCCAAAGCAACACAGATCAGATATTTGGAAATCCTCTGCACAAAAACTAAAGGAACCATGTGAAATGCCTCTGCATGGAAGTAGAGAATGCACCAGCGATCAGTGCCAAGGAGGGCATCAGCCGTATTTGGAACAGGACTACAGAACCTTACGGGACCATTCCAAGAGTTGGGAATGGGAATCCGTCACACATCAGCAGTTCACTTCCAAAACCCCCTAATGCTGGGTGGGATGAAGTGAGGTTTGTTTAGAACAAGCCCCTGTCCTCCTCCTTTTCCTGAGCCTTAATTGCTGAACACAACACTGCATGGCCTTTGATCAGTTTGGGTCCATGGTCTCAGCTGTGTTCCCTCTCAGCCTCTTGCCCATCAACAGCCTTACTTTTTTTTAGAGTGAAGGTGAAGGAAGCAGGGAAATATTGACACTCTGCAAAGCACTGCTCAGCAACAGCCAAAACAAACTGGTGTGTCCTTAACAATGTCTTGGCTACAAATGCCAACCATAGCAGCACAGGGACTGCAGGGAGGAAAGCTGACTCCTTCCCAGCCAGACTCAGTACAAAAGCACAGAGGGAATATCCTAGAACCCATGTTATAAATTCCCAACACTGCCTAACTGCTAAGTTCTCCTGTCAGAGGCAGATACTGAAATAGGCATCAGGACAAGTGTGTTCCTACACAGCTGTAGTCAGAAATCTGAGAGATGAACACTAATACAAAATTATAGCAAATAAAATTTCCTGTTTGTTCCATGCCGACACACACAAAATCCTCATCTGCAGTGCAAAGATCAATTTTCTGAATAAAGCTCTGTCCTTCCAACATAATATTTAAAAAGCAGAAGGTGTTAAATAGAAAAAAGAAAATTAAAAGGATTAACTTTACCTTCTGTAGCACACAATTTATCTCTGCTACTATTGCAGCCAGGAGAGTGGAGAGTACCCCCTGGTGAACTGCTGGGAATGTGGAATGCCAGCACTGAAGTGCATGGATGAATTCTCCAAGAGGTATCTGAATGGAGTGAATCAACTAAAACCAAAAAGAAAAACACATCTGTTTTTTCAGACTGCTTGAGTATAAATATATATATATATCAGCAAACTTCTCTGTGAAATGTGGACCACACTTTGAAAGCTTTTGAGATATTCTAGTCACTTGGGATCAGAGGGGAAATCAGCAACAACAGGGAAGTCTACTCATAGATTTGAGAAAGAAACAAAGCAGTGGTTCCTACAAAAAGAACAGAAAGTTTTTCAGAAGTCCTGAAAAGTAGATCAGCAAATTTCCCAGTGTGATCCACCCATTTCACTACTATTTTGTATCTGTTTTAAAATACAAGAAGTCTACTTTTCTGTGAAGATGTGAGATTTTCAAGAATGTTAGAACATCATACATATTTTGAAGTTGGGATCATTAAGGCTAAAAGAAATAAATAATAAAGAAAATTTCTCCTCCCTCCAAGATCATTATATATATATATACACAAATCATTTGCTCTGGATTGAGGAAGTTAATCTAATTGCAGATTAGATTAACAGCCTAGAAGTACCACCACTGTCCAGAATCATTGGCAACAGAACGCATTTGTTCTGCAATTTACTGGTTCTTCTGTCAGACCAAAATGGATCAAAAAAAAAAAAGGTAACAAGAAAACTTTGAAAATTTAACTGAAAATTTAATCATGTGTCTATCCAAACAGTTGGTAATAGCAAGGTAACAACCTCAAAGTGTCTAAGTATACCCCATTGCATAAAAATTATGGATTCATCTACACATTAGCAATTACATAGCAATTTGAACTGTAATATGATACCTGAATTCCTTCTTCCTGTCCTTTCTTAAGTCTATGTGCCATACATTCTAAAATTTTCTGAAAGACGCTCTGTAGAGTGTGGAAAAGATTTGTCACTTCCTCTGCCTCAGTATTCTGATTTAAAGAAGCTTCAATAATTTCTTTTAGAACACACAGCAACACTGGAGCACAAAAGCCACCTCTTTCTAGAGAAAGAGATAAATGCCACAATATAGAAGTTGTAATATTAATCAGGTACAATCTTAGAATGAAACTCAGTTAGCTACAACAAACAGTGATAGTTTACAAGCGTAGACAATACATTTAGTTTCTGAGCACCCTTAGCTGAAATTTTCATCCAGTCCAATTAACATTTGAAGTATGAATCCAGTGTTCCCTCCAACTCTTAAAAGTTAGGGATTAACTAACTTGCTAATACAAGAAAAGTTAGCCAAGTACAAATGCAGATGTTGCTGTTAGTATAAAATAGGGTACCTGTTTGCACAATTTGAAGGGCCATTTCTAAAAGGTGTGCTTGAAACATGACATTTCCCAGGCCCACCATTATGACATCTTTACACACTGTCAGGTAGACCTAGAAGAGAGGTGCAAAATTATAGGAAACCCAAACTTTATGTAAAGTAAGCATTCAGTAAAACTCAATAAAACCATGAACTCTTAGCCAAGGTGCCTTGAGAGCTGGTGTACCTACCTGGAGTTACTCAGTTCACACCTGTTGGAAAGCATGAATTCCAAACAGTCCTTCAAATGCTTCCATTGCCCTTTCCCAACAGTAAATGATTTCTCAAAAGGCAGTAAATCCTCTCTTTTTTCACTCAGGCTCAGTGTAAATGATAGGTATCAATGACAGGCATTGATACCTATCATTTACTGAAGCAAAATATGACACCTCTACCTGCCTTCAATAGCAAAATTAAAATCAGCAGACAAAAAGAGTGTTTCCCTACAGACTAGTTGTTACATACTAAACAGATTATGAGATGGAAGTACAGACAGAGTGAGTGAGAACTTTTAATCAGTCTGTGTATATATGAGCTGGGTTGCTCAAAGACACTGACTGGGATTAAAGTCAGCCAAATCTTTCCTTTCACCAAAATCTGGTAAAAGCTCAGTACTAAAATGCACCTAGGGTTAAATGAAATGTCAGAAGAATGCAACAGAAACAACAATTCAGAACTAGCTAAAACCTCACCCACATTATATCATGAAATGCTTTCTTTGAAGGGCTAATCAAGATCAGGGGTATGGGACACTGTAGGTGATGACACAAATGCCAGCGCAGTTTGTCTGCATACAAATTGCTACACCTACAGCTTTTCAAATTGAAAGCAGCTTGATTTATAAGAATCCTCTAACCTGGATAATTAATTCAGAAACATCATTATGTTTCGAAATACCATCCTCTTCATCACTTGCTAGTATAAAAGGTACAACTTCACTTTCTATCCAAGCACCTGTCTTCGTCAGAAGTGAAAGGTGATCTTCTCCTTCTTCAGAAAACTGGAAAAAAAAAAAACCCCAAAGGGAAGTTTACCAATTGTCTCTCCAGTAGTTTTGGTACTTCCTTATACTGTCAAAAAAAAAAAAAAAGCTATGGAAAGCTATAACCATACCTTGTGCTGAAGATGAACAGCCAATCTGCAAAAGAGGCTGAAGGCTCTTAGGCTGGTTGCTTGATTCCAGCCACCAGAATCTATTCCTTTCAGAATTGAGCCAAGAACCCTCTGAAATATCAAGGTTAACATTTATATTTTTCAGAAAAACCTTTCAAATATTTCTTTACTCAACAGCTTTAAACAAAAAAAAAACCCTCAAACCCATAAAAACAGCAAAGCACCAACCCCAAATAAGCAACAAGCGTACTTTAATTACTTCAATTTTTCAATGCCATAACTGATTTTCAGACTATTCCTTATTCACATATTCTAAAAGTCAGGTCCCTTAAAAACACTCAACACTAGATCACAAAATTTTGAGACATCTAAAACTGAGAAGCTGGTCAAAATCTGCCATCTATAAACATTTTTGAACTACTATACTTTTAGTTTAGAGTATTTGTTGGAAATACAAACCAAAAGGAAAATCATTTTACCAAAAAACCTTTTTACAAAGGGAGAGGGCATTATGAACCTCAGGTATTTGTTCTTGCAGGCATTTTAGTTTGACTCAGGCAATATATGATGTTAAGCACTGATTTTATAAACACTGTTTATGAGAAGGAGAAAACTACCTTTGCAGCACCGAGGATTTTCAAAAGCTTCTTCAGTTTATTTTTAGGAACAGAAAGTAGGCAACCACAATTGACAGGATGAGTCAATAAATACTCAATGTAATCAATTGCTAAGTCTGGCTTTGATTCCTGTGTTATATGGATACGTACACGACGCCCAGATGTTTTAGTATTCTGAATAGGAAGAAAGCACAAAACCAGTACAACTCTGTTAGTATCCGACTTTAGAACTGATTACAAAGCAGAAGAATACAGCATTTGAAAGTCTTATTCTATTTTAAAAAAGCATGGTGCCTTAAATCAGTCTGGCAATTCCTATACTCCCTGCATATGCACACCTTTGTAGGGGTGAGTGAGTCAGACAGCCAATCACAGGCTAATTCCATAATGTGCCCCACTTGACCCCAGCGGCACAGGCAGTCGATCAGGATAGAATACTTGTTTTGGTCAGCTCCACTGTCAATATTTCTGAGTCTGGAAACCACACCACAGCTTAAAAGAAAACAGACAGACAAAGAGACACATTACCTTCACACCCATAAGTGCAGAAAACAATTAGTGTAGTACAAAAAAAGGATTCACCAACAAGACAGACTTGAACATCACAAATTTTACTGACTTATCACAGTTTTAGTGTCTTAATTTACCCAAATGGGCATTTAATATATCAGATTGCAAAAAAATGAATGAATACAGCCAGTAAGAAACTTCTTGTCACTTGTATTTTGGATTTCCAAACAGTACCTGAATGTAGGAATAGCAGCAGGGGGCATAAAGGATGCCAGAATAATCAGTGGAGCCATGCACCGCTCATCCTAGGATAAAAGAATTACACTGTATGACACAAAGGTACACATGCAAGCAAAACTAAAGACTGTACTGAAAAACTGTGATTACATTTCCTCAAATTAAGGATTTCCCTTTTCCACTACAAACGGAGCTGAAAAGACCTCAAAACAATATGGCTTGCAATCTGAAATGTCTGTTTCCTGTTTTTGGAGGTCAATTACCAATTATCATATCCTTCACTTTCTGCCAAGCTGCCAGCATTGACTACTATGATAGTCATGACTCCATTAGGTTAATACTCATTGCAAAAGAAATAGCAGCTCCACATCACTTTTTTTTTTCCACTAGAGACTAAGGTTTAATTGCACAACCATGACACCATCTAACTCCTCTCAGCCTTAAGTGCCTTAAATTCATTCACAAGACTAACTTATTAAAAACACTAAAGAAAAGGGTTGTTAAATAAGGATGGTAATGTTTAACATGTCATAATACATGGTCTAGGTCACAACATAATCTCACTCAGGTTATACACAAACCAATGTATGTTAAGAATGCTTCAAAAATGGCTTCTCTCTATGTCCAAGCTTCATGGAAACAGCCAGATGAAATTATCATCTACTTAGCCATTCCAAGATCTAAAACCTTTTTTTAAAGCTCATATTTTTAAAAGAATTTTTAAAATATATTTGTAGCTTTTTCAGGAAAGAGACAGGCAGCTTCAGTATGTTTGTAGCCTTTTAGGAACTAAGCCTCTGATGACAGGTCCTTTTAGATCCAAAATGCATACTCAGTATATAAGAATATCAAAGTCAAAGAGGTTTCTTGCTGAAGCTGGATATCTTGTCTGTTCACCAGACCCTTTCAGAAAGGATGCTACATCCTCTACCAAAAAAGATTTGGAATGTCTTTGACAACTTCCAAATGCTTTCAGGGTAGAATTTATGTATCTGTGCTGCAGAATAATATGTAGCAATGAGTTGCTTTTCACTCCCTGATTATCTAACACAAAGTTGCAGTGGAGCAGCCACCACATTTCAGGATACTTCAGCATAAAAGTCATCAACTAAGAGAAAGATATCCAGTATGTAATCCTTCCAAATTCATTGTGGGCACTCTCAGGATGGCATCCTCCTCAAGAATAACACTAAAACAACCAGAGCAAGGAGACTGACAATTTGAAAATGACTGATTTTAATTAACTGCCTATACTGAACCAAAGCAATAAATAAATGCATCGACAGATCATTAGAGAATAGATTTAAGTTAGCAGAAACCTCAGAATCGCAGAGTGGTTTGGGTTGCAAGGGATCTTAGAGATCATCTTGTTCCAACCACCCTGCCATGGGCAGGGACACCTTCCACTTAGCCAGGCTGTACCAAGCCCTATCCAACCTGGCCTTGAACACTGCCAGGGATGGGGCATCCACAGCTTCTCTAGACAACCTGTGCCAATGTCTCACTACCCTCACAAAAAAGAATTTCTTCTTATGTTTAAACTAAACCTACTTTCTTTTAGTTTGAATCCATTCCCCTTGTCATGTCATTACACTCCCCTGTAAAAAGTTCCTCTCTGTCTCTCTTGCAGGCTCCCTTCAGGCACTGGAAGGCTGCAATTAGGTCACCCCAAAGGCTTCTCTTTTCCAGGCTTAACAATCCCAATTCTTTAAGCCTTTCTATTTAGGAGAGGTGCTCCATCCCTCTCATCATCTTGGTGGCCACCCTTTGGACTCACTCCAGCAGGTCAGCAGGACATGTCTGGCTTTCTGGCCTGCAAGTGCATTCTGCCAGCGCATATTCAGTGAAAAAAGAGCTGCAGCTGCTTCAGTTGCAGCTGAATCACAAGAAGTGGTGCTGGTGGGAAGAGTCTGGGGGACAATGGGTAGGAAAACACGTGGACTTCAATGTACACTGAGTATTAATTTTTCAATGGCTCTTTTGTATTTACTGTTTTCCAAAAGTTCCAAAACATTCAAAAGAATAAAACCCTAGAAAAACCTTACAAGGAGAGCAATTTATTGCATAAGTATTTTTGAGCTATTTAGATAACCATTCTTCAGTCAGACACTGCAGCTGGAGAATAGTTTCTGCCCATTTGTGGGATCCCAAGAAAATTGCTGCTGTTTATAGTTTACAGCAACAATGAAAAAGAATACTTAATGCCATAAAAATAGATAAAAGACATAAAACATGAAAGCATCTGAAGAAAATACTGAGAAAATACAGGAAAATCTAGGCTTTCTTTACCTGAAATATTTTAAAATATTCAGGAAGTACAGAAGCAAACTTCCTGATAGCATAATCTTTGGCATCTTCATTGTGATCTAGTGCTTTGTGGATGCTTCTCCAGAGTATTACAGTGATCTCCAACAAACTTGCCATGCTGGCCACATCATTTACTGACAACACATTATCCAACACCTGAAATACAAACATTTAGATGATATTACCCATTATATTTTCAAATAGAAATTTAAATTAAATTCTAGTGTCTTTAAAGACACTAGAAAAAATCCTTCTAGACCCTTTAGAAAGACACTGTGGTTGCTATAGAACAGGAACTTCCACAATTCAGTCTTAATCTCTCTAACTTCACATATATTGCAATAGTAATTTTTAAAATAATTTAACTGCAAAACCAAACCAATTTATAATCAACACTGGAATTAGGCAACTATTAATTTAAAATATGCTTCATATTCCTTCTATCTTCTTCTAGCTACTTGACCAGATTTCTGCTACTGCAGGACATGAAAATCCAATAATGGCAGTTCTCCCCTTCCAATTCCAGAGATGCCCAAGGGCATTCCTTTAGACCTTCTGCCATATTCTGTCTCACATTAAGCACCACTGAAAAGAAGTTACCAGAAGTTAGAATAGAGTGGTTTTTCTTACACTGTTCTCCTTTTCATTTCCATCTTCATCATCACCCCCACTATCATGAAGATTATTTTTCATTGCTTTCTGGATGCAGGCATTCAAGCAGCGCCGAATAGTGAGCATCAATTTAGCTATATTTAAATAGAGTAAGAATAAATTAGACATTTACTATTTGCTAAGAATGTTGTTAATAAGTGCTTCTAATTACAATGGAAAGCCAGTATGAAAAAGTAGGCAACAGAACCAGAAACAGCTAGGAAAAAATGGAGAAAAATTCCTTGTAAAGGAAATGGAAAAAATGTGAACATGTTTTATATCCTCAAGTATGAAGAAGAAATGACAACATTATCGTCAGGGTCTGTAATTTTATTGTTAAAACAGTATACTAAAAAACCCACAAACAGCCACCACCTTATCAAATCGGAACCAGAGGAAGCTTCCACAACTCCTACATCTAATCTGGCATAGCTGTTAACCTAATGACCCACATTCAAGAACACATTCCCTCCAATGTCAATGTTCACTCCTATGTCGATTCCCATTCCCTCCTGTGTCAATTCCCATTCTTTGGAAAAGATGTAGCCCAACCATTGCACTCCTGAACGAGGAGCTCAGCTCTAGAAAAAGTGAAAGAGTTATGCCACTCTGGTGGAAGTACAAGGTGATTTCATAACTGTGATTTCATAGCCTTATCAAGATGATCAGTGAGAGGTAATGGTTTGGGCATTTCACCCAAGTCACTCCATGCTGATTACTTGAGTTTTAACAGAACTCCTCTGAAACAAAATTTTCCTGATTTTACTTGTTTCAATAGAACTTTTCTAAGCAGCAGTGACATGCTGGGCAGCACATGCCCTCTTCACTGAAAGTTTCAGCAGCTTTCTAAAGGAGGACTTTTTAGATTTCCCCTGAGCAACCTGAAAATACTGATCCACAAATCCCAGATACACAGATTATCAGGTGTAAACATTTTTTCAGTTTCTATATAATCTTTCACATGAAGATCTCAAATCACTTAAGGCATCAGGGTATTTGCTACGCTATTTCTACATGAGAAATAGGTATCAACTGAGAAAATTTTAAGGTACGTGTGGGGAGAAAAGGGACCCAGAAGGACCACGTATCACCATGGGCTGGAGTGTACAGTACAGCATCACAAGAACAGAGATGAAAAGCTTTGATCTCCTCGCTGTTGAAAAAGCTGATGACTTTGCCTGCTGTGCTCATTGCTGGTGTCAAGAATTTCCAAAAATACACACCAATAGTATACTAAACCCCACCCAAAAAACTAGCGACAATGTACCACTGTTACAGAAATAAGAAGATAAAAGCATTTACATAGCATGATATCAGTAATTCCAAAAGCTCACAAGGTTTTGTGCTTTACCTATATTGGTGGGGGCAGTGAATTCATAGGCATATTGATAGAACTTCCTGGCTGCTGCTGGATTCATCTGGATCAGAGTGACACAGCGCTCGCACCACACATCCTCAGGCTGGGCACTGGGGAAGAAGGAGTTCAGCAGGAGGTTCACGATGCGCCGCGACACCGGCCGAGAGTCAGCTTCGAGGCGAGACAGAAGATGCTCCATGGGACAGATATTCCAGAACTTTGTGAAATGAGAAAAAGATGTTCAAAGGAGTGAAACAAAAATAGAGGAAAAAACCCATCACCTTCATTAAGTGAATCAAATACAAAGAACGTCAACCCGGAAAACATGAGCATTTTTGATTTTTACACCAAAGTGTACTGGAGGTCAAATTCTGCTGCAATAATGTTATTCTGCCGTGCTGATGTTTTACATCTCCTGGTATCTCTGACTCACTGCTAATATTGTGGTTCAAGCAATTCCACTTCAATACACCTGCAATACTAATGCAATTCCATAGATATAGGGAAGAACTATTTACCCTGCAAGGATATCATCATAAAATACAATTATTGTCATTATGTGCCATGTTTCATATTCTCCTCACAGGACAAAGTAGGACCAAACTACCTACAAGAATTGAATACACCTTAAAAACCTGTATGTATCAACATCCTTTACAAAACCATCCCAAGCCTTACATTACTAAATAGTGACTGCATCCCATTCTTAGCAGAGCTCTACTTTATTCGTAACACAGAAATCAAATGCTATGAAATTCAGAAAGACTACACAGCTGTTTGCCAGCTGCAACACTACATTTGTAGTTTTTGTGAGAAGATTCTGAATTAATTATGCTGGACAATTACAAATTAAAACAAACAAACAAACAAAAAAATTTTCAATGCCAAGGAACTTCTTTTACTCTTGAGTAGAAATATTTGTATCAGATAATTACCCTGTGAATTCAAACTGTGGATGATCCTATTAAAAATGCCATAAAAAGTAAGTTTAAAGTGATCCCAGGACTTATCAGAGATACACATTACAGTTTTTAAATCAATAGGAGTTATTGAAAAACATCTACCACTCACTAGGATTTTTTTTCTTTATTTAAACCTGATCTTTCCTTCCCCTAAAAAATCCCTGACATTGAGAATTATCTTTTTTCTCTGTCTTTACTGGCAGCAAACTCAGAATAATTCACAAACAAAGTGACCTCAGCCATTCCTTGTATGGCTTCCCCTCTACACCCTTCACCATCTTCAGAGCCCTCCTCTGGATGCTTTCTCATAGTTTTATGTCTTTATTAGGCTTAGCAAGAGACAAAACCATTGTTAAATTAAAATATAAAATTGAAATTAAGAAACTATTAACATTAGAGAGTGGAATAAGAACTCACAGATGCTATTATGTCTGTGGTTGAACAGTACCACCATAAATAAGAGTCCACAGTAGAACACAAAATACATTAAAAATCAATATAAAAAGACACCAAAATCCAAATGGAAGGCCACAAAGTAGAAACAAACATTATAAAAACAGGAGAATCAAAGCAAAAAGACTACTGGGTTAAGGTGTTAGGCATTTAGAAGAGCTGGGCAGCTGAGGGAAGTGTGGCTGCAACCCACTGCTCTCCCCTGCCCATCCAGAGAGAACAAGGGCCCACAGAGCACTCGGGATACACAGACATTAAGAGTGCTACCAGAGCAAAGCAAGTTACTTCTTTCTAAGGAACACTGCAGCAGTCTTAAAATGTACTTTTTGTTTTTTAAATAAATGCCATTATTTTGTCTCCTTGCTACTTATCAAATGTCATTACCCTACCTTAGCAGCCTTGGTAGCCTTCACTTTGAGCAGCATTTCCACAAATGCCACTCGCACCTTCTCAGAACTGTCATGAAGACTGTGTTTGGTTGCAGGCAGGAGCTGTTCCAGGAGTGGGTGACTTAGTTTGTTGTCCAAAATTATTGGTAGGCACTAAAATAAACAAATCCAGAAAGAGTAGAGCTGAAAAATCTGTAGCTAAAAATTGCTGAAGGGGACTGTGATACTTCTCATGTTAAACAAAGCAGTGGCAGACACTATGCATGCTTATTTTTCTTGTCATATTTTCTTTGGTCAAAACTGCTTTGATTACTTCAAATTTAAAGTGAACTGTGTTCAGTGAACTCATTTCAGCTGAATCAGAATTTCAGAACTACACTAAGACCATGGTCTTGCCCTCTGCCTGAGGACATAGCAGCTCTCTAAAATACGCTGATTTCAAATTAGAAATAAATTTCTTTTTTCCAATTCATTTTTAAATCAGCACTTTCTGCTTATCCAGGATAACTCCCTCATGAAGTGGAGCAAGTGAGGATTAACAGGATGACAGCTTCAATTTAAGGCTGAACTGACACAGACAAAATCTTCAAGTGAAAACGTTGACTAGTGAGTTCATTTTTCTGTCCAAGCTACCAGTTATTTCGCACATGCCAGAAAGATGTATTTCTTTCTAACATAGTGACCAATGCATGGGAGGAGGCATCACCAGACAAACTGTGGAATTATATCCATCCAAACCTCAGAGAGACAAAGTGGGATACAAAATCCTAATTGTGCAGATCTTGGGATGCCTTAAAGTCAATAATGTAAGAAATTATGGCACTGCCTACATATATTTTCAAGTCTAAGCATAATTTCTAATAGCTAAAAAAAAATTAATTATTGGGTCCAAACAGTGTGTGTACAACTGGAATTGAAAAACCTTAAGAGTCAGAAAGCCAATCAATTATTATTTCAAAAGACATTTGTTTTCCAAATATGTGGCTTTTATGAAATGTGCAAAACCTCCATGTACTAGGAATTCTATTCCCTAAGACATTTTGAAGAACAAGTAATTCCCTTGATTTAAAGTGGCCTATACTAGAAACCTGTACATCAAGTAAAATAGAAAAATTACTATCATGATAAAAAAAACATTTACTTTAAAAACAGAACATCGAACATCAGCAGATGTTATATCACATGCCAGATCTCCAGTTATCTTTTTTAAAAGATCAGCAAGAATTGTTGGAGGAATCATCTCCCAGTATTTGGATATGATCTGAGTAACTCCAAGTACCCCTGTAGAGCGGACGACTGGATGAGGATCTTCTAAGAGACTCTAAAACAAACAGAAGAATAATACTGTGAGCATATGGGTTATTGTGACTCTACTGCTGTTTGATCTGGGCCTGTCATAAACAAAATGCATTTCATTACCTTTTAAACATTATGAAAACTGTCATACAATAAAAGAACTGTAATATTAATAGTCCCTCCAGGCATTTTACTATGAAGAAAACAAGGAAATTTAAATCAGAAGCAAAATTAAGGTAACTCTTGGCCAACTTTTTTCATTGGACTTTTGAAATTATTTTTTTTTTTAATAAATCAAGTCTAAAATTTGTGACTTAATTAAGAATATTTGTACTTTATTTATATGAGTCTACACTGATCACTGTTCCTATGGAACAACATAACAACTTTTAAATTCATTCAATTATCTGATATCTACTCAGGAATCCCCAAACATTTTCTTAATGAAAATACCCACTGCCCATGGGTATGAAAATGCCCATTCTCACCCATCTGGACTGGTAAGGGAATTTTTAGGTTCTCTCCATTATGCTTAATTTCAGAAGTATTTAGTAATACAGTACTGAACTTTGATTGAGTGATTCCATAGTAACTGTGAAGCTCTCCCCCACAATCCCAGGTTAAATAAGGATCAAGATCATTATTCATGCATTTAATCTTTCAAAGGCATCTCTCATTCACAGATTACTGAATAACAAACCAAAATTCTTCCTTTTTAGAGTTTAAAGTGGTGTATAGCATCTGCAGAAAACATACTACAGAAATTTAAAATATTAGTTTATTTTTGTATTTTCTGTGCCACAGACCTCTTTTTCCCCACAATTACCCAGAAATTCCATAAATTTAGTTGCATCAAAAAAAAAATATTTTTTACGTTAGTTCTGACAAAAGTTTCATTTTTAACATTTTAGTTTCATTAAAACTTACAAAAAGTTCTTCAAACTGTTTCTGAATTTCCCTGTCCATCTCTTCAGCAGTAAAACTGGGATCACGAACAGGAAAAGCATCAACAAACAAAAATGCTGCATTTGCTCGAACTTCTGAGTTTCTGGCCTGTTACAATGGAGGAAAAGAGATTTTTTCCATAAGGACCAACTGCTAACATCCAAAGTTGTATCCTGTCAAATACTATTCTCCAAACATTTAAACAAGTGTTTTTAATTAAGCAGATGGAAGAGATTAATTTACAAATGGATGGAAGAACTTAAAAGTCACATATGAGTTTTAATGTTTTATCTTACTTTTCCGCCCAGTCAGTAAAACCTGAGTTATTGTTACAATCAGCTTTCAACTCACATCAGCTGCAATGACCCTGAGGAATCACAGTCAGAGCCCTTCTGCTTTCTGTTATGCTGAATAAATTAAAAGCAGTTGAGATTTCTCTTGGTGGCCTTAAAGCTCCTCTTCAGGACAGAAGACTTGAATTCAATCAGACTGGATTAATTAACTTGCTTGTCAAGAGACAGGTGATTTAATTGAAAAGCTCAAGCCTGTTTCTTCAAGAAAATAGTATTTAGTAACTAAGTACCAGAAAGCTTGGAGCGTAACTTATCCAGCAAAAACATATTCAGTTCTACATCTCTGCACAAAAGTATTAGGATCATGTTCTGAGCTCCAGGCAGCTCATCAAAAATCCATGGAAAGCCTCACAACATTTTACCATATTTAACAAATTTCACTGTACTCCACCATGTATTTTACTGGTTGCAAAGCCACAAACACAAAAAAGGAAAAAGGGGCATATTTAGATACTTATTCAGTGAAAGATAATTGATCCTGTGGGCCCTTAAAGACAGAAAAAGAGAGCAGACAATGAAACCATGAAGAAATTCAAGGCATCTCAAGGAGAAAGCTGAAATCTAACTACCAAACTACAATTTGTCAAAGACAGCAGTGCAGTGATCAAGAGCCTCTACTGACTTCTCTTGGAAAGAAGACTTGGAAGGAAGAATTTTGTCCAGATTTTGTGTCCAGTAAAAAAAATAAAAGCTCTCAATATAACAAGCAAAGTAGGCCTAATTTTAACAGCAAGATGAGATAATTCAGGGAAATTCTTGACTATGCTAATCATCTAATCTTCTTCCCTTGTAATAAAGCACACTGAGATCAAAGCAGGGAAAAGAAACATGGCAACAACCATGTAATATCTAGACTTAAATAAACCAATGACAAATAAAACCAGAAAACACAACAGAAATGAGTAACAATTACTTAATTTACAATCTGTTTCAGGTTTCTCTTCTTGACCAATCCCGATATGGTGGAGTAGGACCATAACATGCCAACTTCTTCATGTCAACAAAATTACTAGGAATTTTAAATTGAATACTACAAAAGCAAATAAAGCACAGACATACATTCTTTAGTTAGGAGCTTGTGTTTTCCTTTACATACTATGGATAATGCAAAGACTTTAAAGGTGAAAAGATTGTAATTCTTAATTCTATCCTATAAAGTTATAGAAATTCCTTTAACTCTGAGCTTGTCTATATTTAAGAATTAACACATAACAAGATAATATGTGAATTCAGCGTGAAATAGCTCTTCTGCACTAACATTGCATGTGAAAATTAATTCAAATGTGGTTTTGTGCAATAACCTAGACCTTGTCTACCATAGCCATTCCAGAAAGTTAATTTCCATAAACTTTTTAAGTGCATTACACTGAATTCCATTAAGCTCACTTTTAATTCTGAACTGAGTACCCACAGTTCAAATTCCTGCCTTTAATTAACTGGAATTTATCCCAAATGTATTTGCATATTCAGGCTCGTACAATGTCTTCACAGAGGTAGAATCCAAGACTTTAAATTCATGGCCAGTTTTAATCCACACTGACTTTTCCATGCCAGAGACTGCAGTAATTTAAATGACTAATATTTCTTTACCATTATACTTGTACAATTCTGAGGAACTTTCAGAACCTTTTAAAACAATATTTTACGTTTTTCTTCAGTTAATTTTCACAACTTTCTTTTAAATTTTAGCTGGTCTTGCAGGTTTTGAAATTAACTTCAAATTATTTAAAACACTGCTTCCCCAGGACATGTTAGTTTAAATGTGTGGGATGTTAAAAAAATATTAGAAAAGACAACCAAACACTTTAAAAGAGTCACTTCCTTCAACAGCTTGAATTCCTGGAAGAGTGGTTCTTGACTTTTTCAGCTTGATAAGAAATAGCTTAATCACTACTTACACTAAATAATCATATTTTTATATCTATATATCTTCTCATACTAACAAGCAATCACTGCACATCTCTTTTATGTTTGTATGACACTTGCTTTTCATAATAAGAAAATGAAAAAAAAGATGAAATTACATATGGCCTTATATTACAAAAACTTAAGAGTTGCATAAAGGCTTATAAAAGATGTACAGGTAAAAGCCCCAACAGAAGCTTGTGCAATCTAATTATTTGCAAAGCAATTAAAGAAAAACAGAGAACTGCATTACAAAATGAGCATTCTCAGTTTCAAGATTTCAGAGATGAAATCAAGTAGTTTCAGCATCAACAGTTCTGGAACTCACTGTATTCTTACAACAGAAGTATTTTTGCCCTCTGTAAGAAGGAGGAATAAACAGACCTTGTGCGTCCTTTCTGTTTCATAAACAATGTTCTAGAACAGAATTTGTTCTTCACTATATTAAATTAGGGATTTAGCTAAAATAAGAGTGTCAAACTAGTTATCTAAAATTAATCTGACATTTCAAGCTTTGGAGGAGAATCCATAACAGTTATAAGAACTGTTAAAAGCTTCCCTTCTTAGTTCTGTATTTTAAATTACTGGTGATTCTGAATCACAACAACAGTTCAAAACACCAAACACTTCATGCAGTACTATATGATTTGTTCTAGCCATGGAACCATTAGTGATGTGAAAATTATGAATAGCAGCTGTTAAAAATTTCAGCTGCTTGTGGAATCTGGAATTCTCCTATTGTCTTGCTGCAAATCAATCAGTAACCTTTTTTTTCTAGATCACACACCTTCTGTTACATTTCTCCAAATAAATGTATGCAGATTTCATAAGGTTTGACAGAATCTTCCTCCAAAAAGTAGTCTAGTCTCACATTGGAGTCCTGGGCTTTGGCAAGTGACTGTGACCCTCCACTGACAGGCAGCAACCCTCTTAAAAATGGAGCACTGTATTTTGTTAACTTAGCAAAAATCAGTTAAAACACCTATTCTTTTAGAGACAGAAATGTAGAAATTAAAGGAAGTCATGCTTTGTAGCTATCATTCTCTGGCATTAGGACATAAATGTTTCATCCAGAGTGCTCCTTGTTTATACAAATTCTAAAAGGATGGGATCCAACATTTAATGTAAGACCAAACAAGATACTGGGCTAGCAATGACTTTTCATATTCCCACCTCTACCACATGCTTCTGTTGAAACCAAACAGCTCTCAACTCCTTCCATTAACTCATAAAATCCATTGTAAACAATTTTTGAAGTTAATAGTGAATACTTTCAACACTGAGAATTTCAAATACCTTTCTCAGTCTAGAGAAGATGCTTATGACCAACCAGACACAAATGAAATTTATGTAAATGTTTGCCAGAAATTAACGTGGCTGTATGTGTATGCTCCCACAACAGGGATTTCATCACTTCAGACAAAATAAAAGCTGTCACCAAAGAAGGAAGCTTGGCTCCTCTTGATCACAGAATGTAAGTGAGTAGATAAACTGCAGTGGGTCCCCTTTAGTCCATGCATGCAATCCACAGAAGGACATGCACACACCCTGAAAGAACTACAAGTAAGAAATTTCATTCTGAGTGCACATCCATACCATTAATGTCTGTCCATACAATCCAACTAGAATAAAAGTTTCCTAAATTAATACTCCAATACATTCATTGAGCTGTATTCTAAGGCTGGTAATTAATCAACAGGTGAGACTAAACCATCCTCTGAACACTTCTGGCTCTGATCAATAAAACACTGATAAATCCCTAAAGATCTTGGAAAAGATAATACAAGATTACACAGAGTTTCTTCTTCAGATTGAGTTAAGAATACCAACTGCAATCCTGGAAAGCAATCTAGGTACCTGTAAACAAAAGTGAATTTTACAAGTAAATTATATTAACAAATTAGAATATTATTGTGCATGCTATGCCTAATTGCAACTTTAAAAGTTATGCAGCTACATCTGTGATGCCAAACACTCATTTTGGTTTTTGTGGCCATTCATTTTAAAAGCAAATAATAAAAACATAAGATGTGGAAGGGGCCCAAAATTTAATAGCTGGAGAAAGACATTTGTATTTTCTGAAAAGGATAATTACCTTGAGTGCTCTCCAGAGGATGGGCTGATACAATCTATAGAGCATTTCTTCAACTCCTTGACGGACTTTACTTTGTTTATGAAAATAACTCAGAATCTAAGAAAAAACAAATAAACAGGCCCCAAAGCTATTTTAACATTCTACATTCAGGAAGTGGTAAGGTGTTGTTGCATTTCATAATTATGTAAGACCAGAGTTTTCATACTATGAAAATTATAAAACTAAACATGTTAATTGACACTATATCTTATTAGGGAAGTCTCAAAAATAGTAAAATTAAAAGTCTAATAAATATAATATTTTATAACTTTATAGAGTCATTAAGTTTATATAAAGATGTACAACTAGGAAAAAAAACATGGCTAGAGAATTTCACAGCAACACCTCATTTTTGTTACTATAAAAAATTATTTTTAAAGTTGCTGGCAGAAATACTTTGAAACCATGAAATTATGAACTACAGATAAATAAGCTTTTTCTCTGTTAAGAACAAAGGAACTTTTGGTAAGTGGGGTTACCCACATACACATGTACAAACCTAATAAATTTTTTATGCCCTGATGAAAAGCAAGTATCAGCACTCTTTGGGACTCAAAACTGTGTTTAATTAGTTAAAAATACTGTTATTTTCCGTATCTGAATTATGCAGAAAAGAAAAAGAAAGTGGAAGACCAGAGCAGAATATGAGAAAGGACATAATGTAACTTGATACGAAGAATTCCTCCACTTTGAAACACTGAGCAGTTTGAGCTGTGTGCAAGGTTGGTAATTAATCAGAAAGTGAGATGAGATCATCCTCTGAACATTTCCGGCCTTGATCAATACAGCACTGATAATTCCCTGAAGATCTTGGAAAACAGAATACAAGATTACACAAAATTTGAAAAGAAGCTGACCCTCTAGTGGTCAGTTCAAATTTATTCCAAGACCTACTCCTCTTGCAGCCCAAAGACATATTTATTCACTGTCCTCTTTCAAGGTCATAAGCCCCAAAGTCTGAAAAGCATGAAATGCCCTGTCAAAAGCCTGTTCAATCGATCAGGAATCACAGGACAAGGAAATCCTATAGCTATGAGAAAACAAAACAAACACCCTAAAAAACCAACCCCAAAAAATCCAAACCAAAACAAACAAAAAAGCCACTCTAGTATTGTACACTGGTATGTCAAGCTGTATATTGCACACAGTATGCACTCTAGAGTCTGGGTATTTGGGAGGAAGCATGGGAGGGGAAGGGGCATTTATCAAATACAAATGTCTTAAAAAGCCTTGTGCACTTCTCATTCTGCTTCAAATGCTCTGCTCATGACTGAACGCCACAGACAGACAACTAGAATCAAAGCTTGTCCCTATGAACCTAAATAAATCCCCTACATACAGTAAAAAGAAAAAAGCCAAGTCTCATTTCAGACCCATGTACTAAGTTTGCCTCAAGAAGGTTATGACTGTTTGTCCTTGTGATCATCGATGGAAAAGTCAATTCTACAGGTAAAGAAAGCTTAGACAACAGACAGCAAAAACTATTTCTGGCACTCTGGAAAATCCCCTTCTACTTTTAAGCAGCAAAGACAAATCTGCTGCAAAACTATAAGCAGGTTCCTCCTAAAATTTGTTTTAACATTATTTCTCAGAGTATGCTATTTTTTAAAGTATTTGTGGCAGGTTGGCCCTAGTCACCAGCTAAGCACCCACAGCCATGCACATACTCCGTGCTCAGTGGGGAAGAAAAAGAATTGGAAGAGAAAAGTAAGTTCATGGGTCAAGATAAGGACAGTTTAATAAATAAAGCAAAGAGGACCCAAAAATCCCCAAAGGAGTGATGCAAATGCAACCACTCACCACCCGCCACAAGCAGGCCAATACTCAGCCAGCCTCCCAGCAATGGCTGCCTCCCTAAAACCCACTTTCCCCCAGTTTGCTGAGGGAATGATGATTATATGGCATGCAATATCCTTCTGGTCAATTTGGGTCAGCTGTCTCAGCTGTGACCTCCTAACTTCTTGCTCATGCCCAGCCAACTCCCAAGGGAAAATGTGGGGAGGAGAAAGCCTTGAGACCACACAGGCACCGCTCAGCAGCAGCCAGACCATTGCTGTGCCACCAGCACACCCCAAACACAGCCCCACACAGGCTGCTATGAAGGAAAGTATTTCCATTCCAGCCACACCTGGTATGGTATTTTAGTATGAAATGGAAATTTTCCACTTTATAGCAACTGATCTCATTTTGATGCTACCAGTTCATGCTACTAGTTGTGCTTTCCTGGAACTTACCTCTCTAACTTTAGAATGAACAGAAGAACTTCTGGGAAGATGAATTCCATGATGCATGAAATCCTGAATGCAGTTATATTCAAGTACCTACAGTAAAACACACACATGCTCCTGTTAACACAATAAAACAATAATAAGTACTGTAGCTATTCAGCAACTATATTTTTCCCTAAAACATGCAACTGAAAATAGTACCTGCTATTATTTCTTACTTGGCTTCTGCTTTGCCCAAATTTTTCCATGCTGGGGGCCTCAGTCTGCCTCAACCGATTTTCAAAATTTCAGAATCTACAATTAAGCCAATTGTCAGAAGCCAAAACTCCTTGACAATGCTGAAGAAGCCCTTTCCTTAGGGAAATAATTCTTTAAGGCTTGTTAAAGGAACCTCTCTGTAGTGGAAAGTCATGAGTCTTTCCCACCTTGAAATTCAAAACTATCCAAATGAAATTTCAAACATAGTGTTACCTCTATGAATTCTCCTGACACTTTCTTCCAGGCCCTGAAGTAAACTTCTGAAATGTATTCCACCAAGGATCTGTATTAACATATAGGAAACACTGTCAAGAAAGCACACTAACCATACCTCTGTACAATTCATAAAGGTGAAACATGAAGTTTTGTATAAGAACCAATATTGTTCTTAATTCTGTGCATCAAATTGGTTTTTAGAACAAATTCTCTTTTTCAAGTCTACACCCATAACTACCGAGTTAACTCTTAATGAACACAAGCACTATTACATGATACTTGAAATACCTCCCACGTGGGAGAGCCAAAACATTCAGAGAGATACTTTACCAGTTATGTCATGGAAAATGCCTGACATTCTTTATAGACATGTATAGGAATATATTATTCTACATGAAAGCATTAGAAAGCCTCTGATTTTAATATACAGAATTACTTCAGCAATATTTCACTGAATAATCAAAGAAAAAAAATCTCCATATTTTTCATCCATCAGCCAAGTTCTCAGGCCATAATTTATCCTACAAGTCACTTCTTATTAGAATGCCTTATATAGAAATCTAGAAAATTAAATTAGAGATTGCTTGTAGGAAAAAACAGGAACACCCTACAAAAGGAGAAATGGACCTGCAACCCTCACAGCACTGCAAATAATGCAGTCCAATTTCTATCCAAAGTCATTTGCTTTAGCTAATGGCAAATAAACGTTTACTGCTCCTATAACTGTACACTCAGGCACATCAGAGCGACTATTAAATGAAGTTGCTGAAACAATAAAGCAGTAATATTCAGAAGATTTGTAGGTTTCTGGATATTGATATATTTTTTCAATACACTAGGTATTTTTAGAGTGAGATAAACAAGATTTTAGACAAGCTCTTACTAATTAAGTACTCTAACTGGGATGCATACCTTGGAAAGAACTGTAATTGGTTTTTAACAGTTCCATGTATCATTTTAATGAAGTTTACATTCCAGCTGAACAAAAAACTCAAGAGTCTTCTTCCCTGTGGGGAGGGGAAAAGAGGAAAAAACAAAGGGAACTCAAAGGTAAGAAGAATACGCAATTTAAGAGCTACCTCAAAAATCAGCAAATACAAAGGAAATTGCATCTTTAATTTTAAAATGCATAGGTGAAATGGAAAAAGCTATTTAAGATTTTTAATTATTAAACAGAATTCAAGCACTACTTTTATTCATACTGTAGAAAAAACAGAACAAATGAACACGTGGATCACATATCTGCCTCCACTCTTTCAATGTCCTTTCTGTAATGGTGTGCCTTCAAGCAGCATCCCAGAATGCCAGCAGCCTGTGATCAGCACCCTCATCGAGGCCAGAGCACCGAGCTCTGCCAAGTGCAATATCATCCCAGGATGACACTGGTATCATGGTGAAGGCATAAACAAAACACCACAACTCTACCAGCACTGGATGCAGAAACATTTTTAACAAAGCCACAGAGAACAGCTGGCCACTGAGGAAATTAAATGTTCTGATCAGCAAGGACAATTCCTTTCCTCCTGCCACATGAAAGGTAATGTTGTGAACCTTCTGGAGCTGCTTTCATTCACGAAAACAGAAACTGTTTTTCCCAAATGAGTTTTCTTCCATTTTAACAAGTTAGGAACCGTGATGACAAATTTGATGAGCAATAGAATTTTGTAGCAAAAGGCAGTGGAAGGCTGTGGATGAAGGAAATAAGCCAGTGCTCTTCCAGAATCAGCAAAATCTGTCCAAGGAATTGGAGACTTATACAGTATCTGTACAGGCAGCTTCACTCTGACTTAGCTTACAGGTGAAGGTAAGACTTCAAAATGTCTGATCATACATAAGGGTGAGTCAGCCAGTTGTAAGGGTCCTTATCTCACAGCTTTCTAGCCAAAAATAAATTAGGTATATTAATATAAAGGAAGTGCAGTAGTAAAGAGCACATTGAGAGAAGGGCTGAATAAACAGCAGAGGTTCAGAGGCACTTCCATTGAGAGCTGGACCAAGAGTTGTGTTCACACCTAAGACCAAACAGAGAAAATAAAATACCAGACACACTTGGAGTTGGAACCTCACAGAGTAGGGGAGGGAGATGGAAGCACAGTCAGAAACTGCACTGTAGTGCAATTGATAGCTGAAATGCCTTTGGGTGAAGAAGTAACTCAGAATCTCATAAAAATCATGACCCAATGGCTAAATACAAGATTCTTGGCTCCAGGTCTGATGGAATCCTTCCTGTTGTCAACAAGTGTTGTCTCTATCTCCAACTTTGGTGGCCTAATATAAACATAGAGGAGTCCCACTTGGCATGTCACACATCAACATCCCTAACAAAACAAAAGGTCAGGGGAGTTTTGACCTGCAGTTCTTTCCTCAAGAAGGCAAACTCAAACTCATCTCATCTTCTACAACCCCAGCAAGACAGATGATAAAAAGTCAAAAAATTGCTTTCAACCAATTCTTTTTAGCCTTAGGTTTTAAAAGATTGAGCCTGCTCCTGAAAATGATGACAACTGCCTCTAGCTTAATCTACTGCTTGTGATTAATGGATCTGAAATAATTACTGGTAACAACATTCTCATTACCGTGAGAGATAACCTGGTGATAGGTGAATGAGACTGTGAACTTGTCATTTTTGGGACTAATGCAGTATCAGGGTCAGGTGTCTGGCACTGCTGTGCTTGTGGACACAGAGCACATGACTTTGTTCTATACACACAGAGAAGGTGAGCAAGGAAAGAGCACAACAGACCCACCTCTAAAACACAGTAACATGCTCTGCAGCTGTTTGACTGCAAATCCCATCTGAACAAGAATGTTTTCATAAATCACAGAGAGATAAATTCAGAGGATCACTCCACTAATGCAGCCTGATGATAAGCCTCTGAGAAATATTACTGTGTGTTGAACAGCACAGCCTGGGAAGGCAGAAACACTGAACTCCCTGATCTTACAATGAGGTGTAATAAACGTGCAGTTCTCTATTGGTTTAATATTGATTTAGAACAGATATACCGCATTCCTGACCCTTCCTTTCCTTCAGTCTTGCATATGATGAACCATTCCAGACAGTTAATCTGTCTGAAAAATAATTTTACTGGGAGAAAACAGCTACCTCCTTCAATCAACACATGATATTGCTGCTTGAACATTAGACAGTGAAAAGGAAAAGAGGAATGCTAGTCCGTGGCAACACAGGATCATTGCAACCTAGAGTTAGAGCAGCTTAAGCTACTATAGTACTGAGCTCTGGGATATGTACTCTAAAAAAACTAGGATTACTTTTCTTAGGAACTGTAGAAAAAGTCTGCAGGCATTAAAGGGAGTATTAGGCCTGGTATACAGAAATTCACTTTCAACTCAAAGCAATTCATACATCATGTTGATACCTGGTATTACTACAAGCATTTTAGAAGCAATACAGGATGCAAAAAAAGTCCAGCAGACATACTGGGGGAGTGTTGGTTGGTTTCTTGTTGCTACAAGAAATCTAACATTAGTGAAATGAACCAGAAAGGGAAATTAGAGAACATATATAAGGTGTGTTACCACTACAAATGAACTCCCACAGCACACAAATCCAAAACAAAAGGACTTGCAACTGAAGTACAATGGCCTCATAGCAACAGGAAAATGTTTTGAAAACTCTGAATCTCCTGTCTGCAGAGCTAGGAAAATCCAAGTCAGTTACCATTCTGGATAAGTGATGGAAGTTCATACAGTTAAGTTGGATTTCTGCTTACAAACTGAGACATGAATTTGGATGTCTAAGTCCCTGAATTGTTATTTGTCTGAAGAGTGATTCGTGTGATCAGCTGTTTAGTTACTGTTTTATGGAGCTAAACTGTTCTGTTGACTCTTCTGACTAGGGTTAATATGGCACACCCTAAACACAGAGCAATTTTACATGCCCAGATGGTTTTCCAGAAGGCAGAGATCTATGACAGTGTTTTACGTGCCAGCCCCACATGGATGTCTGAGGCAACTTAGGTCATTTACTGTAGCATGGGTCATTCACTTAAGCAATCAAATCCTTCCCAGGACCTGCACTGATTATGCTCCTGCACAGATGTCTAAATTTATTTCAGACACTTAATTTAACTGAACCCTGTCCTGGGATCTGTCCAGCATGGGTTAGCTTTTATTTTGAGCTGTTATCTACCAGGATGTAAAGAGACCTGTGTGTAGGGCTGGCATGGCAAGGTTTTGGTGGTGGAGGCCTGCAGAGGTGGTTTCTGTGAGAAGCTGCCAGAAGCTTTCCCCGAGCCCACAGAGCCAATGCCAGTGGGCTCCAAGGCAGACCCATCACTGGCCAAGGCTGAGCCCTTTGGCTACAGCTGGGAGCTGCTGCTGTCATCAATGCTTCCAGTCAGAAAGCAAAGAATCCAGAACTGAGGATCTGAACCACTAATGATCAGACAGAGCAGAGAGTGCAGTAAGGTGCTCTCTATATCTACCCAGAAAGAGATAGGCCTATGAAAATGCAAACTTGACAAAATGTCAAGAAACAGAAATCCCTGGGAGAGTGAAGAGAAAAATCTTGTGCAGGAAAGTGAAATGTGCAAAGCGTGGCCAAATCTGCATTCTCACGGAGCAAAGTGGATGAGTTTTAATATGCCAAGAAAAATATTCATTGCTGAGTCTGATTACCACTGCTTTTTTTCCCCCATATTTAAAAAAAAAAACAAACCCATAACAAAACCACAACTTTTATACTTTTTCACTCAAAGATTCAAGGTGCAAACTCCTTTAGAAAAGCTGTGTAGTAATTAACACATTATACGAAAAGTCTCACATGATGTGGAATTAAAAAAGAACTACAAGAATTTGCTTCTGAAGCCTAGATAGCAGTCATATTTTACATATATAATTACCAATTATTTACTGTGCCTTTATGAAGATGAAATATTAAAGTAATACAGTGGATTCAAACATAACAGAAGAAAAAAAACCATACAGAATCAAATATAGTTAATGCATTTGAAGTACTGTGACAAAGAACACACACAAGTACACACTTATTCCAGACGACAAAAAATGGCTTCAAATTAAATATACCAAAGACACAAAATTGGTTGTAAACTCTGTCAATAAAACCTTACTTGTCTTTCCTCTTTCCACCCACATTTTCTCTTCTTCCATTCCCACCTCTCATATTGCCTTGGTACATAATAATTTTACTCAAAACTAAAACAGCTTAAAATATCATATACAAGTAACAAAAACCCCACTAACTTCGTGGCAGATATCCAAACCCTGCTCTACCAAACATTTCACCTAAGTCCTTGGCTACCTCCATTTTTAAAATGGCATATCCTTAAATTGCCACAATCATGCAGCAATCTCAGGGCTCATTTTATGAAAGAAGTTCATATATTCCACAGGGGAATAGAGTTAGAACTTCAGAGACAAAGTCTGGTGGTCTGGTCACCCAACGAGAAAACAGGCTTGGACACCACAATTCTGGTGCATTGGCACAATCCAAAACCAACAAAACAGCAACTGTTCACTGAGAGAAATCTATGTAGTTAAATGAAGTAATTCTCGTTTTTCTGTGAAGTTGGGTTCTTTTAATGCTACTTTTAAAACAAAATATGGCAACACAATTTTGTAGATGAAGTAATTTAGAAGAAAAATTATTTTGCTACAGTTACTTGTCTTGAATAAAAGAAGAACAGCTAAAAAAGGAAAAAAAAAGAATTACACCAGGGAATGTTTTTAAGTATCAAGGGAAATGTACTTGAAGCAAAGCACTTGATTCTTATTGCCTCAGGATAAAAGAACTGGACTGAAGATTTAGACATAAACTTTCACACTTTAGTCTGGAATAGAAACAAGTTTTCCAAATGAAACAGTATCAACCATTTATAACTTGGAGTCAGAGCTGATTTGTCTCATGTTGCTATCTACTGTACCATAAAAAAAGACAAACTGCAAAACTATTAAAAGCAACCAAAGCTCACTGGCACAAAACCACAGTAGGATAAAAGTTGGCTTACCTCTTCTTTCTTAATGTGTTTTACACTCATAAAACACTGAAGCAACAAGTCTTTGACTTCATTACTCTCATCTGAATCATAATCAAAACAAAGTAAAGTCTGATGTAGATTCCATACACGAACTACATCTGCACCCTGACAGGAAAGAAGAAGCCCACATTAGAGTGGAGTAGCTTTGCTTTAATGCAAAAAACTTTGATTTAATGCAAAGCTGCATTGAGAGGATTTTAAATAAAGAACTTGAAATGCATTGTTACAGATTGTGAAAATATGAATATTCATTTCATCACATTACTGGAAAAAAAATATATGTGACTGCAGAAATTCTGACTTCCAACAAATGAAGATATGCTTAAGTACAGAAAAAAAAGTTGCCATTCCATGCAAAGTAGGTTAAAACCACATCCTTGCACTTTTTAAACTTCATACAATACATGCAGTTAACAGGGAAAAACAGGAGAAAGACATAAGGATACATCCATTGGGTTAGTGCAAAAGATGTGTATCACAATACTCCAAGTAACTCACACATTTTGAAAAATGAAAGAAAAAAGCAAGATAAAAAGATAAAAAGCAAGAGAAAATGAAGCTTCCTACAGAAGTCATTTCCATGCTTATCTGAACACAGTACTTAAAAATCTGAGTTAACAGAAAGTTAATTGCAATAAAAACCTTGGTCATTGGACTGGACAAAAGGGTGAAAAGATGAAAAGGAATGCAAAAAAAAAAAATCCAGTTTACTTGTGAAACTGATGCCAAAAACCTTTAAAATTTGCTCTAGAGAAGGCAGTTTATTGGAGGGATTATCTTTCTTGAAATATTCAGTAATAACCTGAAAGCCTACCGTAGCAGCTTTATTCAGGCTTTTTCTCAGTAGAATGGCAAACAGAGTCTTCCCCAGCTGCTCCTTCCCATCCAGCCCCTTCTCCCACCACATTTCACACACATGCTGGATAGCATCCTGTAGGATTTTTTCAGACGCAAGTAATGCAGGAAGAATACCTACAAGAGTAATGAAATAATTATTTACTGCAATGAACCAAGTCATTCCTGTAAAACAGCAGTCTGTTAGCACAGTAACTACACCTCACGGTGTCAGCTAGCTCCTGTCACATTTATACACTTTCATGGCTTATGCTCACTGCAGTATTTAGGCAACTCTAAGGTTTGGCCAAAATTTTTGGATGAGTAACAATGGAATATTGAGTTTCTCTTAAAAGTAATAAAAATCACCGAATAATCAAAGTTACCTTCCACTGGATGAACAGCTGGGAGAAAGAAAACTATTTACATTCCAACTTCTAAATTGTGCAGCTGATTTTTAAGTAAACATTCCCCTAATTTTGTCTCATAAATATGAACTCAAACCAGTACCAACTTTTCTCCTGTGAATTCTGTTTCACAGGCCAGCTGGATTTCAGTCAGATCAAACAGCCTCTGTAAAATGCTGCATTCTGTAGAGAGAAGCACTCACCATTTAGTATAAAAGCGCATTCTGCAAGAGCTTTGTAGTTTACATTTTCATCCACTGCAGGTATGGAAGCAATAACGACAGCTGCCACTCCTTGGATCACTGCTACAGTTTGTTTCTAAAAGAAAGCAATGCTGAGGAAACACTTTTGCAGTTTGTTTTGGACTCAGAAAATAATTCAAACAAGAAATGAACCTTAGCAACAGAGAGCAAAGCTGAATTGTTATTATGCTTCCATTCTGAAGAAGGAGTATACTGGCACCAAAAACCTTTCAAATAAGAGGCAAAAGAATAGATTTTTAAAGTACATATTTTCAAAAAAGTTTGAAAAGGGTTTTCAGCTCCAGTTAGTAGATAACTTTGTGACTGCACCTGTGCATCCATTCCTGCACTAAAATCCTCATCTGCAACAAACCCATTCAAACACACATCCATTTCAGAGCTGAAAAGCCCCTAACTAGCAGGGTCGTGTGTAACTCAGAGTTGTACATCTGGTGACTTTCACTCCAAGTGTGTGATTCTACAGGCCTCTGAACAGATGACTGATTTTTCTGCAAGCCTCTAGGTTTCCCTAATGATTTCCCCACTGCATTTCTTTTCTTCCCACCAAAATTAAATAGTCTTTTCCCCCAGTATTCTCGAGGCTACATAGACTACAGCACAGAAGGCAGTATATAAGGGTCTGAGTCAGAAAAATTCTATATATTCCAAATTTGTGGAAGGGGCAGTCAAATCTAGATGTTCATTAAAAAAATGACATTACAAATCAGGTAGTGAATTTCTTATACTATATGCCAGCTACTTAAACTTAACATCTGCAACATTAATATTTGTTTATTGAAATAAGACATAGAGAAAGCCCATTCAACTCTACTGAGAAAACTAAGTCACACCTTTCATAATTAAAATTATCAGCAGAGCTAGTCTTTTACAGCATAGACCAATCCTAAGTTCAGCTTAACTCGAGCATAAATTAAGTCATTTAAAAAAATGGGCAGGAAAGTGATATTTGGAACTGGTCTTATTTGATAACCCTTGCATGTTTTCAGATGTTATGGAAATATTCCATTTTATTTCCCAAAAAACACGAAACACTCATCACGTTTTCATTTTACAAGATTCTTACCATTTCTGGAACTAGCTCAACTTCCATGTCATCATCACTTTTATCATCTCCAGTCCTGTGCCATGTTTCCACAGGGTTCTCCATCAAGCTCTCTGTCAATAGCTGTGTCAGTCTCTGCCATAGCACTTCTTTTTGCTTTCTTGGCAATTCTTGAAGTAGTTCATTCAAGTCAAAATGATCAAATGTATTTTTCTATAAATCATCAGAAGATACCACACAATCTCACATCAGCAAAGTGGCTTATACTTCATCATCATATTTTCTACATTTAATCTGGGTTTTTACATTAATGATTAACTTATATTCCTCTGCAGTTATAGAGATGAAATACCTTCTATAAGTTTTTTTCTTTTTTAAATAGCATAAGAAATTCCTTCTAGTTAACTCTTTATCATGAAGCAAGAGTGCTGCTTTTAAGACAGAAGACTTTAGCCCTTGATAGCAATGAAGACAATTTCATACCCTTGACTAAGAAGCGCAAAACTGCACAGAATTTAAGTCCCTGATTATGTCTTTGCTCTCTTAAATATGGATTGATGATGGTTGTTTAAAGAAAATCCTTAGGCAAGGACTGGAACCGTAGCAGTCAGTAGAGCCATGGGGCCAGCACTGATTTGGGATACGATCTGCACACATCAGAGCTCTCCACACTGCACACATCAAACCCAGCTCCTGAGCCCGTTGACCCCACACCTCCTGCTGCAGCCCTGCTGACAGGGAAGCCACCATCAGTCTCCAGTAGAAACTGCACCACGAGGCTGATCTGAACTATTTCCTAGAAAGAACTTTGCTAGGAGAATTTACCTCAGGGACACAAGGAGTCTGTTAGCATCAAAGAATGGTAGGCAAACTGCTAGGAAAGGGAATATGCAGAGAGAAGATAAGAAGGAAGACCAGGCACAACCAAGAGAAAGAACAGATAATTTCTGAGATGTAATTTGCAATATGGAAGTGAAGGTTTACTGAATCAAAAATACTTCAGAGGAAAGAGAGAGAACGCCCGTAATCTTGAAATAAATCTATTTTTAGTTTGCAGATACACTGCAAGGCATCAAAAAGAGAAAGTCGAGGTAAAAACTGAAAAGAATGAAAGAAGCAGCACTAAGTATTAGAATGTTCTCAGAAGGGTATGAGAAGAAAGATCCTGATACATATTTATAAGAGAATTTCTATTCTATTCTAAAACTGAAAATAAATACAATAAACCAAAGGCCTCACAGGGAGTTCTGCAGCCCTGTGCTTCAAACAAACCCAAAAGACAGGATATTAAGATTGTAGCCTTTTGAACAGACAGAATGAACGCATAATAAGATCAGAGCTTTTAGATTTTTCTTTGGGATGATATGAGACAGAATTATTCCAAAATCTATGAGGAGAAAGGATGACAGTGAATGACAATCATATCTGTGATTCCTATTTTTCTAAGAAATTACGTATTTTCTTGACTTGGAATGGGATTTAGTGGAAAAAATTAATAGCACGTGCTGAAGATCTCAATGAACAGCACCACAATATGACATTTTTTAAATCTTACAAAAGAAAAAAATGAAAAGCCCATGAGAAACCTTGAAGGAAAATTAGCAAAGCCCTGGAATTTTAGAAGACATAGATGAATCTAAATATTGAGAGAGCAGAAGAGAAACATTCAAGGGATAAGTAAAAGGGGTGTCAGGGTGTGTGTAGAAAACAGACACTGAAAGAAGAAGCGATGCTAAAAACTGAACTTTGAAGAGAGTTTAAAAGGCAAATTCCAAGGCTAGAGCACCAGCTAAGCAGCAAATATAAAACAAAAACTAAGGAAAGTAGTGAAGCTTTAATGATGATTTATTTAACCACAGCCTCCTCCAGAAAAGCAATGAAGAATTTTTCAAGGGAGACCATAAAGGAGGATCCTCATACTAAGACAAGACAGGGTCACACATCCTCCATCGCTGCAGGTTTCAAAAGGAAATTAATAAAATAACCAGAGTATCTTGGACAGTCAAAAAGTCATGTGGATATTCATGTTTCCTTATGCTACAAAGGCATGAAGACAATTTCAATCAATACACTCATTGTAGCTGGTGACAAATTTTCCAGAGATATTGGCAACAACTGAACACTGTTGCAAGAGAACTCCTGTGAACTGGTGATGAAAAATAAAAGGATGAAAAAACCCAACCATTTTTAATCCAAATAGCCCATGGTTCATTAAAATAAATTACTGAATGCAGATGGCAGAATCAACACAACCAAATCAATTGAAAAAGGAAACACTGCAAGGGAATGCTAAAGTGAATAGTGAATAGTTTTTTGCTAAGTGTTTAGATTTAGGGAGAAATGGAAAGGAGACTTTAGGCAAAGGCAATCTGGCAATAAATTTATCATCCATAACTACATAGAGGCACACAAATGAAAGAAATAGCAAATTTCTTGGGGAAAGATTCAAGGACGTTTGGGAGATAAACCTTGTAAGCTTATACATAACAAGATTGTGGGATTAATATAGTTGCTACATGAAATAAGTTCATGCCTCTGTGCACATGGAGGTCAACTGATCCGCTTTATCCTGCCACAGGCACTACCAGGAAAATACCCATAGAAAGCTTCAGAAACAAACTTCACAATATCATTTATGGCAGCAAGCAAAAGATGTTTAGAAGAGCTCAGGTATATCTTAAGACCAGACAGATTGAAGCTGAGTGGAAAACACCTCAATGCAAATTATTATCTCATTATTATGCAATATGTACACAATGTGAAAATAGTAGATTTCAGGGGATTTGTTTTGTTGCTCCTCCCTGTTCTCTCCACATTTCATTTAGAAAGAGCAATCTACCCCTTCTCTAAGCATTCAGTGATAGAAAGAACAATTCAAGTAAAATTAACAATGGACCAAAGAACAAGTGGACAGCCCAAACTATCAAATGAATGAACAAATATTAGTGAAACACAATTCTGTTACGTTTGTACATTAACTCTTATTCATTATATACCAATAAACTATTTCATGGGTTGAAATTTAGTAATGTAATATTTCAGCAACATGAAATCAGTATTTGTTTAGAATTGCACAAACACTAATATTTTATTTTTAAAAAACAGTATGTGGAACAACCAAATATCAAAAAATTAGTTGGTTTATAAACATTCATATTTCAGATTCCACAACCTTTTCAGCCTATATTCCTTCAAGTGCCATTTTAACTTATTTCCTCCAGCAATCATTCCCACACATCTGCAAATACCAGACAAATAATTTCTGTCCCTTTGTCACGATTTCTGTAACAGACTCATGACTCCAGAAGTGATCTATGTATACACTGGCTCACTTACAGGATTCTGAGTGTAATGCAGGAAGTCTTCAATTGACTCTTTAGACACAACTTGCAAAAATGCTTCGCGTTTCATCCTGGAATTGGTCTTCCCTACTTTATAACCAAAACATAACATTAGAGAAGATACTGTATATCAAAACAAGATCATTTTGGTCTGCTGTAATAATGTATCAGCTATATACATAGCATTGATATCTATTTATGTACGTTATATATTACAGTAGTTATATATGTACTACATAGTTAAAGTAGTTTTCCCCTCCAACATATTTTAATTATCTGAATCAGGATTTAGATTCACAACATCACTAGGCTGCAGGGCTTGCTTTCTTTTTTGTTTGTTTTTTTTTTTTTTTGTTGTTTTTTTTTTTAGTAAATAAGTCTTAAAACAGAATAAATTGTTAATGGATACTTTGATTTTTAAAAAGCACAATGCATTCTCCAGCACACACCCACTATTTAACCTGGTCATCATTCCCAACAACAGTATTTATTGGTATCAGAAGCACTGAGGGGTAGTAAAATGGTCTCTTCTCGACCATCAAGTGAAAATCACGGGAAATGGGCAAGGCCACCAAGAGCCTTATTTCCTCACGCAACCACTCCCTCCATCCCAGGTATCTCCTGACGTGCTTTTCCAGGTGGGAAAGTGACTCACACAGCATTTAGTGTGTGTGAAGCCACATCACAGAACGGGGCTGGGGCCGCTCCTGGGCCCCGTCCCGAGCCACCCGGGAGCTCCGCCAGGCCGCGGTAGAGCAGGCAGCGGGAAGCCGGACGGGCCGCTTACCTCGGGCTCCCTCAGAGCGGCCGAACCCTCATGGACCCGCGGGACGGCTCCCAACGCCGCGGCGCCGCCCCAGCGGAGCGGAACGAAGCCGGCGGACACGCGCGTAGAAGAGCCCGCGGCGCACGGCAGCACCGCCGGAGGAGACACCGGCCCCGGGAGCAGCTCAGAGGGGACACCGGCGAACAGCCCGGGGCACCTGGGGACACTCCGGGACGGCCCCGCTCGCTGCCTCCCTCCCCCGCCACTTTTCGAATCCTCCCGCGGCCGACGTTGAGCGCGCGCCGCGGAACTCCCGTCTTGTCTCGCGAGAGCTCGGCGGCCGCCCCCGCCCTTTCCCGCGCGCGGCGCCGCTGAGGGCGGGGTAGGGGAAAGGCGGCCTTGGAAACCCCCTCGGGCCAGGGGATCGTATTCAAAACTCAGGGAAGCACAGGGTCAGCTGGGCTGGAAAAGGCTTCTGAGGTCATCGAGTCAAACCTGTGACCGAACATCACCCGGTCAACTAGACCGTGGCACTGAGTGCCACGCCCAGTCTTTCCTAGACCCCTTCAGGGAGGGCACCTCCACCACCTCCCTGCGCAGCCCATTCCAGTCGCCCTTTCTGTAAAGAAATTCCTCCTAATGTTCCACCTGAACCTCGTCTGGCGCAGCTTCGGGCTGTCCTGTTGTCGTGTTGCTGGCTGCTTGGGAGAAGAGCATGACCCTGACCTGGCTACACCCTCCCTTCGGGGAGCTGAGGAGAGCCACGAGGTCCCTCCTGAGCCTGCTCTTCAGGCCGACCCCGCCTCCGCAGCCGCTGCCGCCGGGTTTGGGCCGCAGCCCCTGCCCCGCTCCATGGCCGAGCGGCGGCTGTGCCCGCAGGCGCCTGCTCCCGGCAGCTTCGGCCGCGCTGCAAGGCTCCTTCCTCCGCTGCTTTCTAGCACAGGCTGGCTGGAGACACGGCTGGTCCCAGGGGAGCACCCATCAGTTACCCAGAGGCAGCTGCCATGGTTCAAACCCACCGCCCCGCTCGCTGTTCCCTTTCTGTGCCTACCTGCACAGTGTCAGTGCTTCCAAATGGGGATGAGACATAATCAGTTAAATTCATGTTCGTGCTTAAAAAATGGTATTCCTTCTTCCATGGCTCTCTGGTAACGTGGACATAATTGCTTGTACAAAACATCACACATCTGATGACACTGGTGGCTTTTTTCTCCAATAATGTTATTGTTGCTATTGCTGACAGGTATGCTTTTGCTCACAGTCCTGGTGAACAATACGAGTACTTTGCACTCTTCATCCAAAGCAATCAAGAGTTAAACAGCCTATATGCCAGAATGTATAGCAGACTATGTAAATCAGATGATATTTAGAGTTTGATAAGTAAGGATTTTTTTTTTTTAATGTATCAGGAAATTATATCTTCTGTTTCTTCTTTGCAATGTTTGGAAATAGAGTCAGATTTTGAATTCTATAATATTCTCCATTCCATTTGTTTGAGCTCTTCTGCAAACCAAAACCAGTCGAAATGTCTTGTTAAGGGCTTAGTTTGTATCTTTCCGTTTGGCATTTTCAGTAGCATTTCTCAGTGTTGGCTGTTAGAAGAGAGAGGTGCATAACTGAAGTAATTTATTTTCAATCTGTAGAAGCAGTACAGCATGTGCTGCTTTGCTGTGCAAACAAACAGAAAGCCAACTGTAATTTCTATAGAAGTTCTCACATCTGGTTAGACTTCACAGGATTGTAATTTTAAAAATATAATTCAGATTTTATTTAGTATTAAATGTAAAAATTCACTCCTTTAAAAGTAGCATTTACATCTTCTGCTATTTTAATTTTTAACATAGAATCTTCCTTAATGATCCTGCCTTTCACAGTTTTAGTTTACATTAAAAATTAAGATTTTTTTGCATTTTCTGCCACATTTATTTGATATGAGAAGCTGGCTTGTGTCAGATCCTGTGGACCTGACTTTATATCCCAAGTTACGTGTTCAGCTAAGTGCAAGGAGCCTGTGGAACAGTTTGCTTGGAGTAAGTTGCATAAGCAATCAGCATACTTGTAGAATTGTAAAAACAAATCAGCATACCTGTAGATTGTAAAAACAAAAAAAAAAGTGTAACACCTGACAATTCTACATTATGCTAATGTCTTCCTATATTAAAATTTGTCTGCATATATTAAAAATCTTTGCCATTTTCGATTCAAACTGATGGATTTATTCATCATGACTCATTTATACTGAATATTTCATTAATACCTTGATTAGTCTTTTAATTAGATGCTACATTAGTCACCTGGTTACTGTTTATTTAGTTGGGCACGTATCATTTTAGCAAACAAACTGAAACATATTTTAGTTTTTAATTTCTGTTGCATAGCAACCACAGAATGGTTTTTTTCATAGTATTGAAACTAGAAGTTGACACAGATAACAACAGGCTGAATAACACCAAGTGATTCATTTTAAAAGACCATACAGAGAAACCAGAGAGACAGAATAATGTTTTCTAGGTTTTTTTCAAGAACCGTGCATGAACTGCAAGCCAGTAATAAACCTACAACTCTATTTTCAGTTTCTCTAATATTCTCCCTTTCAAGGGTACCAAATTACATGCCTCTCTTTGACATATCTGTTCATCTGTTCAAAATAATCTATACCCTGTGATAATAATCTCATATTTATTATCATTTTCCTGTCAAGTTAAGGCAAAAATGAAAAATGGGCCTCTCATACGTGGTTGCTGAGCAACAGCAAATAAAGATTTGCTTTTGTGCTACTGCTTCATGAACCACTCTTCGTGTTGGTGGCCTGCATTAGAGATCTCAGGTGCAGATGGCTCACACCAGAATGTCGTTGTTTGGACTAGAGCAAGCCTTCCTTTTCACCCTATAAGAGTCAACAACATCAATAAAAAATAAACAAGTAGTTCCTTGAAAGTCAGAAGCTTTCTTGACAATATTCTCTTATATTTACAATGTTATTTGGTAGATAATAGTTTCTTATGAGATTATTTCACACGTTATCTACTACCATGTTGGAGTTGTAACTTCTATTTCGTTTTCTTTGAATATGTAATAAAATTTGTTATAGTTAATACAGTATGAACAAAATCTGCTCATCCTCTGAGGCAGGCTGTTAATAATTTACATGCATGCATTTCCCTTGATTTTTTTTTTTTTTTGATCTTCGCATACTTTGATAAATAATCCGAACAGCATGGGAGAGAGATGAAGTTTCACACTATTCCACTTCTCCAGATCTCCCCTTGCCTGAAGGTAATCCTGCCAATCATGCCATCCTTTATTCAGAGGCAACTGTCACTTCTCAATGCTGGTGTGATTAGACCGTGAAACGGCTTATTTCCCTTAAATTATTAATATTAACATGAATCAATTTTAGAGTTTAAGAGATTAACTAGAAAAAAAAAATCACTGCAGAAGAAAAAAAAAAATATCCTTGTTAACTCACACCAAAATAAGGAAATAAAATGCGCAGAGGGAATGCAAAAGCTGCTCGGGAGAGCCACTCCCTGGAGTCGCTGCCGAGGTACCGAAGTCCTGAACTGCCGCCCCGCGGGAGCTCCCCGCTACTGCCGGCAAGGGGCCACGCCCGGCTCAGTTCAAGCCGGGAAAACACAGCAACTTCATTTTCCTGGCTTTGTTATGATGCTTTATGACAAAATACTTCGGTATTACATCATGAAGAGGGCTGGAGCATGGAAGCAGGCTGAGAGAGCTGGGGGTGTTCAGCCCGGAGACCTCTGGAGAAACTTTAGAGCACCTTTCAGTGCCTGAAGGGTTTACAAGCAAGGAGAGGGAATTTTTATAAGAGCATGGAGAGACAAGACAAGGGGGAATGGCTTTGAACTGACAGAGAGCAGATTTAGATTAAATACTGGGAAGAAATTCTTTATTGTGAGGGTGGTGAGGCACTGGCCCAGGTTGTCTGGAGAAGCTGTGGATGCCCCATTCCTGGCAGTGTTCAAGGTGAAGTTGACTGGGGCTCTGAGGAACCTGGTCTAGTGGAAGGCATCCCTACCCATGGCAGGGGTGTTGGAAATACATGATGTTTACAGTCTCGTCCAACCCAAACCATGCTATTGGTCCTATAATTATTATTTACTGTATTATTATGCCCTTAAACTGTTACCACTCGTTCCTTATAAACAGTGCTACAAGTCACTGTAATTTTTCTCTGCTCATTATTAGTACCATGAAAATGGAAAGATTTCTAAAATGTTGTAAGATACAAAAAGAAATTACAATAACAGTATTTGCATAGCTGAATCCATCCCACAGTTCAAAAAAAAGGAAGTGGAATTTTTCATTGCAACTATAGCAAACATTTTCTAGTATAAAGTCATTGTCATCTTTCAGAATACTATGTATCACTGAGTAAATTTATAATATTAGTTTGTCAGTTAATTTGTTTCAGATATAAAACACTCCAGTTACAAATGCTATTTCTGTATTACTTTAACCCTATTAAATTAAATTCTGATAATGATTTACTGCTCTTCTAAGTGTCCTGTCTCCTTGCAGCTCCCATTCTATTTTAGTCTTTAAGAGAAAAATTGCTTCTAAGGTACAAAATCATTGTTATTATTAATTTTACAAGTGCTCTTAGAGGTTTCATTGTGATAGACGTGCATCCTTTAGATATGACACCATCTCTGTTCCATCTGCCTAGTACAAAACACGAAACTGCAGTACAAATATCAGAATGGACATGATTTGCTCATCCATATTAGTTTATACATATATAAACACACACAAACACACAACAAACTGCTTTACATTGCTTGGGCATCACACCAGCATTCACTTGTCTCTCACATCTGTGTTGGCCTTGTCACCAGGGGTGTTCCCATGTCCTTGATCCAGACCAGGCACCTGACCAAAGTCCTCTGGGGTTTTTTACAGGCTGCATGTCCTGCTGCCTTCCTGCAGAACTGACAGTAGTGTGCTATCAGCCTGGGGAGACGTGGAGCCAGGCACCCATGAGAGCTTCCATTTCCACTAAGTTTAGACATACTTGTCATTTATTCCTGTTCTGGCCATCAAACAGTTTTATCATCACAAGACCTGGTGTTTTAGCAAACTTTCTTATCATGTCCCTAAACAAAGGAAAATTGATTCTTATTTTTTTCTAGTAGAATTTTATCTGTTTTCCCTTTACCCCCATGTTGATTGTACTGCTCCATGATGGATTTAATTGTTAGCCACATGCTTGAATCAACAATAAATACTTAAAGCATAGTGATGTTTCAAATGTGCTGGCCGTTTTCCATATCCTGAACTGTGATTTCACTTCTGCCTGCTTCTGACTAATTTCAACTTTTTGCACTTAATCTCATTAAAGTTGTGTCAGCAACTCAAGGGGGTTCTAGAATCAAATCTAATTTGGTATCTAAGGCATGAAACACCTATGATGAATTGCTGATAGAAGCATGCAGAATTTCTGGTGAACTGAGAACTTTAATCTTCCAGAAGTTTCATGTTTCCTCACATAGTTTTTTAAAATTTCCCTGTGCCTTATGACTAAATACCTCTACAAAACCATTTTGGCAAATTGAATCCCCCATTATGAAACTCAATTCTTTTAGGATCTCTGGTGCCTCAGAGAAAAGGGGGAGAGCAGAGCACAGTGAGGACCATACCTGCTGTTCACTGCATTTAAGCCAGGGTGACTTGAGGCTGCCTCCCAAACATGCCTCTCATCCAGACCACTTCCTTACGGTACAAGAAATTGCACAGGCAGCAAAAAAGGATTCTGAGAAAAGGGTCTGCACTACCATCTAGTGGAATATAACAGTACCTTCAGAAAGAAACACTGGGCATTAATGACTATACATGGAGAAACTTTAATGTCTCAATGTGAAAAACAAGACAAGCAAAACTAAAATGTTTTCATTAAAATATTAGAGATTAAGCATTTTTTATGTCTCAAATAATCTGAACTTGAAAAAGCATATTGAATAAAAAACATGGCATAGAACAAAGTTGCCTAAAACTAAGATTGAAACTTGTCAGAAAGCTAATCTTAGTATTTTAAACTTTTGATTCCAACTTATTTTACATACAAATTAATTAATGATTTACCAAATAAAACAAAGAACCAGCATTGCTACCAGTATCATTAATGAGTCATGAACATCCATTTCCATTAACCCATTTTTGCCCTTTATTTCATTGTCATCACCTGGATAAATGACAGGTCTGGGGACAATCCAAGTCTTTTGTTTGGATGCTGTTGACAATTTATCAAATGTATCCAGTGGAACTCTGAGCTGAAAGTTACAACAGAGCACCCATTCAGTGGCTATCATAGTTACTTGAGCTCAGAGAATTTCATGATTCATGCAAAACTAGATAAACTTTCCTATAAACTGTAGGTGGAAAACATTGCAACACAGTAACTTCAACTTAACCTAAGAGACAGCAACAGCAATCATGCAAAATACATCAGGGATTTCAGCCTATCCGTTGAAGTATTTCTCCCATGGGAAGTCTGCATGAAACTATCTTGCAAAATATTCTGTATTAAATTATTAATCATTGTGACATGCTTAGTAAGCTCTAGTTGTCAGGCTCTCAGAGTTTGTAGAATAACACTAGCTTGCAAATTCAACTAGAACAAAAACAAAAAAACTTCTTTGAAATTTCATGCTGGAAACAACCTCTGTTAAATGTATGCACCTTTTTTGGGTTTAAGAATCTTGTCCCAGTTATCGAGTAAAATTAATGACCTTCATTCAGTACCTACAATTACCATTTCACTAGCATTATCAATGTTACAACTCAAGTTCTATGCACAAATTAATGTATTTTTAATTCCTGTCAAATTTTTGCATCCTGACTCAGCAAAGCTTGCAGCTCCCAGCTGTGTGACTCCTTGTTTCTGCCCAGCTGGAGTTGGGCTACATGCCCATCCCTGAGAGCTTGGGCTCAGGAAGAAGAATGCCCAGAAGACCAGCATCACAGCACAGGCTAGGAGTACACAGCACATTTACCTTAATGTTTAACAAAATATACTTGAGAGCCATAGAATTGAGGTTGGAAGGGACCTCACCACGTAATCTAGTGCAACATCCTGCAGAAAGGAGCCATTTTGCTTAAATAATTAATAAATAAATTTGATCATCAATTAGATCCTTACCACACAGCTGATGAGTGAATTCACAGGACACAGCTGGGTGCAGGGACATCACAATTTTCTTGTGTCATTTCGTGCACAGAGGCTGAGGTGCTTGGTGCCCAGCTCTGAGGGCTGGGTTACCAAGTCCTGCAGGAATGGCCCACGTGTCCCCAGGCCACAAAACACCCCGGGCTGGAACAAGCCCTTCCACTGCTTGGTGTGAAAGGCTGGAATCTTGTCTAGCTTTGGGCTGTCCTTGGACATGTTCCTATATGGATCTTAAAGGGAAGAATGATCACTGTTAGGCCTTAATTCCCTTGCTGTAAAGTTTACAGCTACTGAGGACTCAAAGATTAACATGAAAGACAGGCTGGCTTCACTTTGGTGGTGTCTGAGGAAACAGAGATGCAGGAGCCTGCTCAAATTGGATTCCACTGTAGATGACTGGCATGCAGCAATATTCCCTGCAGACAGGGAGAACAGAGAGTATCACCTCTATCACATGAATACAGATTAGAGAACTTTCCTCCCAGAACTGCCATCTACTCTGGCAGCTAAATTTTCTGCGTAACACTGAAAGAAATACAAGTAGATTTTTGCATTTCTCATAAAATGTATTTCAGAAAGTGCCTGAGAATATTGTTGAGAGCCTGACTGCCCTAGAAATCAGTAGGAAAGCTACAACAGTTGGACACTTTAGAATATACAAAGCCACCATTTGGGATTAAATAACCTGACTGCTTCAGCAGCCAGCTAAAACCACAAACGGGTCCAGGACAATCTGCAGTTTTGGTTCATTCTACCAAAGGTACCATCCAACATTCAGAGTTTGTTTGGGGGAGAACATAAACAATTAAATTGATTAAAAGAGGTACTTCAGAAAAAACAAATTTTGTATTCAGGTCTTAGCTGAGAAAATACTGAAAATAGCCACATTGGTAACTTTATTGGCAAACACTGCTCCTAGATGGAGGCTGGATGAATTACAAACCCAAACCAGTTTCAATATTACAGCAAATACTGGTACAGAATCCTGGGCTGGGATGGGCCCATCAAATTAATACCAAAGCCATCTGCAGGAGTGCCTTGCACAGTAAATTCTGCTCTCTAATAAGGTCTGTGAATAGAAAGATGAGCACAAGCAGTGCTGATCCAGGTACCACTTGTCTTGCAGGACTGAATAGAAGGTTTGATCTTGACCCAAGTCAGGAAAATGCTGACACCTGATCAGTACTGGCACTGCCAGGGAGTGTGCAATCCAGAACCATCTTGCCATGAGGGACATGTGGAGACAGCTATGCTTTTCCTTGGCTTTAGCTGCCTTCCCACTGATTAGCAGATGATTTTTATTCTGCTAAAAAAGGGACATATCTCCTTTTAAGGAAAAAAAAAAAACCCAAACCAAGGTGGAACATAATTTTGTAGTTAGTAATATTAAAGATTATGCAGTTGGGCCCATTCTAAATGGGATAGTGCCTGGTTGATGAAGTTTTGCAGCTTTTACTTATGGCTGGTGAAAACTGACTGAATATTATGAATTCAGACAAGCTGTAATTATTTATGGAAAGAGGTTATCATAATTAATGGTAGAATTATAACTAATTATAAATTAATGCTTCATGCAGGGAGCATGATTTCCATGGCAGTTTTTCTGGAATGGATAGAGGATAGAACACCCTTTTTCTTATTTATGCAGTACATCATTATATTTTTCATCAATTAGCCTTACCAACGTAATGAAAGAATAGGAAAGAATGCCATTGGTAGAAAGCTGCTGATTCTAAATCTAAGGCAATTAAATAAAGTTCTAGGTCCTTTTGAAAGATAATTAAAGACAATTAATTAATAAGTGCTAGAATTATGACAATTTGTTCAATTGATCAATTTAAGAGAAAAATAAAATTTAGACACTGAAATTGAACAAAGGATGTACTGTTCCAGAACAACAAGCACAGAAATCCCCATGAAGTGTCCTGCACTTCTCACTCCACTTTCTCTCATGTAAGATCCAAAAATCTGCCTACAGACCTTATAGCAAGGCTCCTTAGGTTACAGGAGTCTGGATACAGGACTATTTTAAAAATCCAATTCATTGTATTACCAGTTAGAACAGGGATATGCAAGAGAGGAGAAGGGGTCTGTGTGTAGAGGGAAGCAACACGCCGACTTCCATACGAACCATTTATTGAATAAATACATGCATCATAATGTAGAATTACATGAGCAAAAAAGGCAACCTGTACAAAATTGATTACCCTTTGTTCTCATTTTAACTCTCACCATTTGCTGCAGCTCTGATAAAGGATTCAAGACAGAAAATTAAAACTTTTTTAGTCCACTTCCAAGTGATATGCATGCTGATTTGAGTTTGAGTTATACCACTGCTGTAGTTAAGAAAGCTGGTTTTCTTGTCAGTGAAGCAGAGTAATTCTAAAAACAGTTTCAATAGTACAGAACATGTGTTGGTACATACAGGTAACAAAGCTTATTTTTTAACCATTTCTTAAACATCTTCATATGTTCATATTTTAAGGCACAGGATAAACAAGAACTACATGAAAAGCTATCAGTTGACATTGAATAAATGACTTGATAGTGAGGTGCAATTTTTGCCCAGAGGCAAAATTGTCCTTCCTACTTCCATATAAATGGAACAACTGGAATTTGGTAATACAAAAGTTGCATCCACTATCCAAAGAATCAATCTCATCTAGGCACTCACAGTCTGATCCAAATTCACTCAGAATGTTTCTGAAAATCTGGCATCCAGAACTGATTATAGACTATGGGAATTCTAGTTGCTGAATTGCAATGACAGTTCAACTTCTTTATTTCAGATTCCTAAATGGAAAATGGGATCTCTAAGAACCAATCCCTAATTTTAGGTAGGGAGCTATTTTGAAAACCTGCCCTATATTCTTTATTCAATTACTCACTTTGTGCTATTCTTTCACATTTGCCTGAACACAGCATTATTTTCCATCTTGAGACTTTAGAAGACAGAAATGTTTTTTGTTCAAGTGCAGTTTTCTGTCCCCAGACTTCACTTAAGACTTGAAACACTGAATCAGTTTAACACCCTGTTTGTTGGCTGCAGATCAAACTCTGTGCAGCTGCTGGCCAAGATGTAGAGCAAAAAATCCTTCCACCTCAGACTGAAGAAAGGCAAAAGACAATTATGCTGAACTGCCACTCTTAGACCTCATTTATTCAGATTAGCATTTGGAACAACTGCATTAAGAACAATTCTCTGTCTTTCCATTCTTAACATCTTAATGGAGAACTAGCAAAGAAAATATATATTTCATAATGTATTTAATATGAAGAGATGAGTGAATATATAGCTACTCATACATTTCAATATACAGTGAAGCCTTCAAATGGAAATGTTTTCTTACAAAGAATCTCTATTGTCCAGCCCAGTGACAGCAGTTACAGTACAATTTACAATGTAAGATTGTTTGATAAAATTGTCATGTATAAAATGTGGCAATGAGAAGGCCATCACCGTATAGAGGTGTATGGTGCAGGTCACACATAACCATAACAAATGTTCATATTAAATTGAATTTAGACAAACTTAAATTTTTAGACTTGAAAAAGACAAAAAGCTACATCTATGGTAGGCACTTTGGTACATCTAGTAATGTAGGCAAATTCTACATCTAGAGTTAAGGTTCTGTCAGTTTTCTTACAATAAAGCTAATTTCAGGAGTTTATCATTCTGCTTTAAAATTCTTTCTTGGCTGAGACATCATTCTAGAATCGTAGCTAAATAATATACTTTGTCTAATTGCATACTTCTCAAAGGATGAGGACACTGGCTTTCCAAAAGCCAAGCTGTTCTCTTGGATTCTTAATGCACATTTTTCTAACAGTCTGAAAAAACTTAGCAGAAAAAGAAAAACCAGTTCTGAATACAAAAAAGAAGTCCCATAATTCATAAAATTAGAGTTATGAGCTCAGCTGTTGGGGCTGATAGTCTCCCTTCAGATCCTGCCTGCCTGGATCAGTCTGTGCTGATGGTGTGTCCCTGCTGCCTCCTGCCCAGCCCATGGCAATGCTTCAGGAGAAGGACAGCATTGCTCAGAAACCTGCCTGGACCACTGATGTGCATTTTGTTCATACACCAAACATACTAAGCAGCAATGAAGCAACTGTCAAGGACAGTCAATTTCATCTCAGTTCCCCACTTTCTTACCTACTGGTGTTCATTTGAGGATTACAGAAGGTATAGCATAACATACTATTTTAGCACAGTACTGTATAATAAAAATAACATATGTCTTGTACATATGCCTGCTATGTGAACTGAACTTGCAAGCTGATTTGTCTACTTATAAATCAGTGAAACATGGTGGTATGGACAGTTTAAAGTGTTTAGACATCTTTATCATACAGAAAAATCCATGTCCTCATACCTTCAAAAGATCACGTCTAGTACTCCAGAGTACAAGAATAAATAACAAAATCCAACTGAACCTGTATAATAAAACTGTACTGTTTGTTATGTTTACTCCATTAAATGAAAACTCGGATTAAGAAACTGTTATTTGTGGACCTCATCCTGTATTTATACAATATTTATAGAATTCTCTTTTTTATTTATAATATTCTATAGCATGATTTCCCAATAATACATTTATATATAAATATTAAAATGTTAATGTTTTATACATTTTAAGCTAGCCCCACTGGGCCAGAAACACAATAAAGTAAAATGTTTTTCTGCAGTTTCTTTTTGCAGAGTATCACAAAATGATTAAGACCATTGTGCTGCAAAGACAAAGAGATTAATCTGAAGAAATTAACATGCATTTAGAAGAAAATATCTGCATCCTTGTCTAATTTTCTTCTGAATTCAAACCAGCATGAAAGAATTATAAAAAAATAGTATATATTTACATGGTACAGTATACCTTGGTGAGATATAAAACAAGGCAGGAAAACAGCAGAACATGTTCTTTTCACTTTCTAATAGGTACAGCCATCATAAAGATCAATTTAAATACAAAAGGTTACTTTACTGTACTATTGCACATTACAGTAACACATAGAACTGTTTAGCAAAATAAAATATAAAGTTTAACAATGAGGAAGGTTATGTCTACATAAAATGACAAAGTGTTATAAAATTATTGGGGATGTGTCTAAGAACTAAATCAGTAAAGCTATAAAAATAACATTGGTACATCTCTGAAAACAACGCGTTAAAAATATATAAAGGTTGGCAAAATTATGTGTGAGGAATTCCTGGTGTCCATGGACCTAACTTGCACCCTGTGGCCTTGTACCATCTTCTGTCAAATCATACCTGAAAAAGAAAATACCAAAGGATTGGTTTTTTTACATTTAGCATGTATTATTAAAGCTATTATTAACACAGTAGTTGTTAGTATGTAGTACTACTATTAAAAAAGGAAATGTTATACTTACCACTGGGTCCAGCCTTTAGCAAGTTCTTCAGATGCCAGAGGTATTAATAACTGTGGAAAGTTAAATTACCAGTCAGTGCACTGTGTGTGCCTTTCATTCTATTAAAGATCAAACGTGACAATCCCGTGAACTACAGTGTCAGCAATGCCATTGGTAAATGATGTATTTTATATCCTTGTCATCACAGCTCGCTGCTATCTGCCTAAAGTTTCAAGTTGCTGTTTTTGACCTTAAAATCCATACCCTTCAGTGGTACAGTCCCAGAGCATGTCACAGCATGGCAGTGGCAATCAGCAGGTGTGTTCCTACTAACAGCCTTCCAGATGAACAGGAAAATTGAGGACACTGCTCACCATGAACTGACCATGAGTCTGTATCTCTCTCATCCTCTTCACAGAGCTCAGATATGGCAATTTGAAAGGGTGTAGGAATTTACTATTCCTTTTTCATGCTCCAAATCACGTGTGTAGCAAATCGAGTGATTTAATGTGTGCCTATAGAACACTGAAGTTACAAACACAACAGCTGGTGTTGGCATTGGGAATGTCTCCAGTAGCAGCTCTTTCTCATGGATTTTACAAACTGGGAATTTAATTACTGTGTGTTTCCCTAAGTACTCGTTTGTCTTTCCAGTTTTGTCTGAACATTTTCTGAAATACTGCCTGGTTTCTACTGGTTCTTTCCTTTCTCTGACAGCATGATTAGAAAGTCTGACAAGCACATTTCTTTTGTTACTGTGAACTTACCACTCTCATCTTTCTAAGTCTGGCTCTGCAGTTTGGTCCTTCCCTTAATGAAGCCTGACATCTAAGGCACCTGTAATTTTTGAAAGCTTCGTACCTGAATCAGGCTTCAATCCACACTAACTCATATGTCAAGAGGATTTTTCTTTTATATAACAACAAGCTGTATTAACAGAATTTGCTTATTGTCAACTTACTTTGCCAAGCAGCCCTTTATCTTTGGACAAGAATCCACCACTGTTCTTCACTGCTACATCTAGTGTTCTTCTCTGTACTTCAGGCAGGGAAACACTGAAATCAAACCTGACAGGCAAAGAGATGCTTTAGAGGGAATTCTACACCAGAGATCCAAGTTCAGTTCCTACAGCCACTCAAATCAAAACCAAACCATCTCCCTCCCCAAACTAAAAAATGAGGTCTGAGACAAATGAAGAAAAAAATCCCAATGTTTTGCCTAAATTTTTTCTTGAAAACTGTGATTAATATCAACATCAAATGTTTGAGACTTCTGTTACCTTTGGCCTCTAGAGGCCACTAGTAAGATAAAACAAACACATGAACAAGACAAAAGGAAGCAAAGATCAAGCACCGACTCTAGAGAAAAGAAAATGTGGAATCCTACTGTACTGACAGCTCAGTATTAGCATTTTCCAAAAGGAAAAGACTGGTCAGTCTTACTGATCCTTGGTACTTGATAGCCAGAGCTCCTTTTCTTTCCTTGCTGGCTAAAGAGAACTATCAAACATAGCTTTTTGCTAGAGCTGAAACTTAGACAAAGTCAGGACAAGGTTATACCACAAACTAAATCTATTTGTCACTACAGTTCTTAAACAGCTTTATTGCTTTGCAATACATTTCCCTTGGAAAGGGCATGGTGAAATAAATCTATTACCTGGAATGAACAGGAGAGATCTGCACTACTGAGAAAGGAGCCTCTAACTAATGATTTACAGATCTGCCTTGGACAGAAGGGACTGAAGTGGTGTTTTCTCTGAGTTTATTTGCTGTCAGTAGAGAAAGGTCTTTATTGAAAAATGATGGGTGGCAGAGTAAGGGGCAGACATGTGAGTGAAACTACTATCAAAAAGATGAGTGCAAGGATAAGGATTTTTATGCAATATAATACTGCATAAGCTGGTACAACTTCCAACATATGGGCCAGGATATAATCTACAAGGAAATTTCCTGACTCCCTGGATGCTGAGAACTGCTACAGAGTGACTGAGCAATGTGATCATGCACAGGCAGTGGCTGGCAGCATCAGCCAGGCACTCAGCCCGCCAAGCTTTCTGGCAGGAAGGGAGATCAGCAGCACTGGCCAGCTAAAGGCACTCGTGTTCTCACCACCTGCCAGGAGAGCAAATCCTGCAGCTGAGCTACCAGCACAGGGGCATGGAGCTCATGTAGGAAGGCAGAAAAGACACAAGTGGCTGCTAACAGCAAGAAGGGCTATAGTGATAACAGGGAATGGAAGGATAGAAGAGCTGTTACAGCAGAAGAGAAAAGTATGATTAAGTCTAATGCTGACAACCAGGAACTTAAATAGCTCACCCTTCAGTAAGCACAGAAATCTTGATTTGACAGCTTTGTAATTACATGATACAAAACTACTACACATAGTTTAGAACTTACATTTGATCAAACACTGGGTTTAATGTCTTCTTTGATACATGTGTTTTTCTTCTTCCTGATCGTCTCTTATCAGGCAATAAATACATTCGCACGTAGGGATCGGATCCTTCTTCAGAAAACGCTATCAGATTTCTGGGAAAGTGAAAACCAAGGAAAAGCACTTAGAAAATCAACACGACATTGCTGAATATAAATGTCTACACTACCATCACGTAATTTAGTACATGAAGCAGTTCCCCTGCACAAAATATGATGTGGAGTGACTTGTACAAGACCAGATGACAAGTAAGCAGAGAGCAGAGGTAGGAATGCAATGTTTCCTAAATTCTAATTTGAAGTTTGGATATGGCTTTTTAGAAATCATATGTTTTGGTCATTCCATAAAAAAATCAGTCTCTTAGAAACAGCTTTCAGATACTGCTGATAAAAATCGGAATGTCATTTTCATTTAAAATCTGACAGAGGCATAATAGACAAATATAAAATCAGAGCAAAAGCTTCCACAAAGTTTTTCCTGATTCTGAGTACAGCTTTGTATATTTTTGTATTTATGCATATGTTGTTTTAAAAATAATAAAGATTAACCAATCCACTTAAGAGTAAGTCAGGATAGGACACACTTTATAATGAAATATGCCCAGATATGAAATTGTGTATTGTATGCTCACCTGCAGGAATGCACCACCACAATCAGTTTGTTTCTTTGTGAACTATGACGAATTGTTAGCTGAATCTGTCCTAATGGAGATTGCCCCAGAGTTGTCCCACTGCAGGAAAAAGCAGAACATTATGCTTAGTTTTTAAAATACACATTAAAAGTAAGCCTTAACTGAGCAGCTTTCCCAGAAATTATCCATTTAACTTCTCTAGACCAATGGGAAAGAAGAGAACATGTGTAAATGTGTGAGCATATCCTCATCAGATTCTCGTACTTCAGTTCCTTGGCCAACAACTCTGCTCTCCAAAATAGGCCAGGTATTCTTGTCGTTAGGAATATGGGACTTTATTCATTACAAGTAAAGAACTTGCTTGCCCTAAAATAAACATCAAAGCAGCATCTAGAAAACTGGAAAGAATAATAGTGCTAACTGCAATGAAAACCTCAGGCATGGGCCATTCTTACCTAAGGCCAGAAGCCAATTAGAAGAGCAGCTCATTCTTTTCTAAATTCTCGTATCGTAGAAATGTAGATATCCTTGGCACTAAAATAGTGATCATTTAAATCTACTTCCTGTCATAAAAGCTCAGTATAAACACAACCATTTTACTTTTCTATAGTTTGTATCACCACGAAAACAAGATTAGAAAAAATTTACACTTAAAGGTCATGTTTAAGTAAAAAGCAAGCACCATGCTGAAGAACTTGTGTTTTATGAATGGCCAGCATATGCAGTTCCCTCATCTCCATGAAATGCTCATTTTAGTTTGTGTGAACTGACTGTAAGTTTTTTCCATATCACACAGGACTGTATGTGCCATATTTGCCATTTCTCAGTCACCCAAAGGATATCTTATCTTCAGGGGAGAAGAGTGTCTGTTTTGTGAATATCTACTACAAAGTGATTGATCCATTAAAATTCGGAAGTAATTCACTTTAAAAAAATAGAATGAAGATTTAATTTCAGTATTTTCTTAGTTGAAATTAAAAAAAATAATAATCAAAGTATGTGGTCTGCAATAAAGAGCCTCATTACCTGCAGCTTTACCACTCTTACCAAATGACAAAGTATGACATTTGTGCATTGCATGAGGAGTAGTACTTCAATCTTTGTCACAATAACAAACTCTAACTCAGTTTTGGACTAGGAGAGAGCCTGACAAAGTCAAGACTAGTTAGCATGTGACTATGAAGATAAATGGGGGTCTGGAGCACATAAGCAGGTGGTGTACTTGTACAAATTGAAGAGAGAGCCAACAGCAGACTCAACTGTAGCCCTTCCATTACTTAAAGCAGACACTTTAGAGAAGACAATTCAGAATACTCATGGCTGCACACAGTAAAATACCAAGAGACCATAGTCAAGCTGCAGCAAGACAAATTTCAATAGAAATAAGGAAGAACGTTTTAACAGTGGAGTGGTTAAGCACTGGAGTTGCTGAACAAGCTATGGCATCTCGATCCTCGGAGATAACCAAAAGTTGTTTGGGCAAGGCCCAAGAAACCTGATCTAACTTTGAAGAGGAATCTGCTTAGAGCAGAGGGATGATCAAACAGAGATTCTGTCCAACCTCTATGACTCAGTTGATTCTATGAACAGAACAGAACAGAGAAAAAGATGAATTGGTTCAATCCCTTGCAAATAAAAAATTAAAATCTTTCTACTTAGATTCACAGAGAAGCTTGATGAATAGGGAATGAATAGTTTCCAGTCTCCTACTCAGAGCAGGATGGCTGCTCAGCTGTCTGTACTTGGTAAGTATAGCTGCCCACTGAGACAAGTAAAAAACAAATTGAAGAATTTAAAAAAGCATGTCTGCAGCAATCTTCAGTGACTGCATAGTAACTGACTACCCATTTAACATTCTTTATAGTCTAATATCCCTCTGAATTATTTTAAAAGACCAACCATTTCCAGCTTAATTGGCTTCATTAGTGCTAATAGCATTCAGTGGTGAAACAGGCAACTACTGCCATGAAACTACAAAGTGCAGCTATGAGAAGTGGGACTTTATCTAGCAGACGATCACAATGGTAAGGAACTTCTAATTGCAGCTTCTGTCTGAGATACCAGGAAGAAGCAGAAAATCCCAAAGACTGAACAGTAAAGAACATTTCTGACAGGTGAACTAAGCACTCTTGCTTGGTGGCACTCTGTGAATCAGCTGGGATGTGCTGCAGAAGCCACCAGTGAAGCCGTACTTCTCGAGCTGCCGGAGCCTCTGGCGCAGCTCCTGCGTGGCGATGGGCAGGGAGATGTCCGAGGCGATGCTGGGCGTGGGCTCCTTCACCGACAGGTGGCTGGGCGAGTAGGAGAAGTTGGAGGCGTGGAGACTGGAGGAGCTGCGGCTCAGATCTGTTGGCCACTGCGGGCTGGCATTGGGAGGCTGACTTTTATCAGCTGTGTCAGTCTTTTTATCACTGTCAGTCACTGGGGATGCTGGAACGGGCTTGTTTGGATCAGATGTTGGCGAGACAGGAACCTGAGGCTTAAAAGATGATTTTCTTGCATCTTTGGAAAGAGACGGCCTTTTTACTTGGGCTGAGTGTTGATGATCTGGAGATCTTGCCTGCTTTTCAAGAGAAAGGACCTGGATACAGGAAAATACACATAATGTTACTATTTTGTAGTATAAGAAACAGGAACAAATTACAAGAATACTGATTAGTGACAAGTTGTAAAGCTGAGACACCGAAGCAGGACCAAAACCATTCACAATTACTAACTCTTCACTATGAAATGCTTTACATGACAAAACACATCTCTACCTTCTTCATGGCAACTGCAGTAACTATAAAACAATGTAAAATTCTCTATTCATTAAGAATTATTCTCCTCATTATTCCCTTCCCATTTTCTACGCACTTCTGGTGTAAATGCTATTTACTCTGCAGTTCTAGCCATCTGGAAAGATATTCTGTAATTTTTTCTTCTACTCTTTTGAAATTTAATTTTACATCACAATTTTTTCTCATTAATTGTTCTTACTTTCTCTTTTATACATTGCTTTAATTTATTAATGACACCTAAGCAACAAAGTGCCTTAGAAAGAAAAATAATGTAAGTGTGACAGTGTTTGCAAAGAGATATAGTACCTTACTAAACCAAGTAATTTAGATGGAGAAAAAACAAACTAACTTTCAGGTATGGAAGTTTTGTTTTCGAAACTCCAACATGCTTGAAAGCTGGTTTGAATTGTTCCAGTACTATGCAGGTACTTCCTTTCCTTATACACTTTATTTTTTAAAACCATCAAAACCTCAGTTCCATTTCTAGATGGAGGCTTTTTCACTGATCTGTAGCCCACTGAGTTCAAAAGAGATTTGAAGGAATTCAGGTTCCAAACATGATTTCCAAGTCTAAAATCACAGGGGACCTTGGTTCTAATTAATGCAGGTGAATGTTGAGCATTGTACAGTTTTCAAATGGAATATATTTAAATTAGAGGCTATCTCTGTGTACTGATAGCTCTGCACAACCAAGACACTTGGCAGGTGACATCAAAGGAACTGCACTGGCTTCTTCAAAAGCTGGCAGACCAGGAGTCACCACAGCCCCAAAATATGCTTTCAGATGTTTGCAGTGGGAAAGGTTTTAGAGTACCCTGAGTGCAATCTTCATGTTTATAGTGCTGTTGGGACCAGAGTTGCTCAGGTGGAATCGCTGATGCATAGTTAAATCTTCACTCTCTAGCAACTGGCTTAGAGGCAGCTTGAAGTTCCCCAGAGAACACTGGTGTTGTTCATCCCTCACCTGAAGGAACACGGAAATTAAGTTACTTTGTATCATCTGCTTTGTAAGAATTCAAAGAAAGAAATTACATTTTTATTCAGAAAAAAAAATACAAACAATATGGAAAGTAGTTTGTTCTTAAACCAGATTTCCCTGATTTTAAGATTACTTTACATTGAAGGAGGAAAAAACAAATATACTCAATGCCTTGTTTCTTCAACCTTACCTTCTACAGCAAAAGTAAGACAGAAAAGTAACCACCACCACATCTACATCTATCAGACCTTTGAGCAAAATAACTACAGGGTTTCCAAACTGTCCGTGTGAAAATGAATTCCCACAGCTATTAGAGAAAGGGTGACTAAGACAGTCCTCATTTACACTTCAGTCTCTTAAAACTATGTAAAGGACATGTCAACAATGTAAAGGGACACATATCCAAAGTATTTGGATAAAGTGAATACTTCCTTGGTGTGAGAGAGGAAAGATTCCTAGTTCCAAACTGGTATACCAAATTTACTTTTGGATTTTTTTTTAAATTAGAAAAGACAATCATTAACTATGTTATTCATATGAGAGCCTGGTTATAGTCTTTCTTCCTTTTAGTAGTAAAGGGAAATAAAATTTCATTTCCTGGTCTAAAAAAATACTTTAAGTATAATTTGAATCATGTTCACATTATATTTAGTCTCATTTCATAACAGCCTTCAACGTGTGACTTTTACTGCTGCAACATCTTAGAAAATAAAGGTATCTAAAGACAGTGAGACACATACCTCAACTTCAAGATCTTGTCTTTTGGGATTGTGTACAAAGAAAGTAAAGTTTTCCTCCCATACTGGTTCATTGGTCTTGTATCTAATCTGAAGTTAAGAAAAAAGGAAGTACACAAATTATCAAACAGTTTGTCTAATAGAGGTGGTGTTAAGATATGAGCACACTTTTCAGTTTGGTGTTTTATTTGGTGTGTGCAGAGAAGGGCAGCAAGGCCCAGAAAGGACGTAGAGAACAAGTCTGATGAGGAACAGCTGAGGGAGCTGGGCTTGTTTAGTCTGGAGGAGGCTCAGGGGGAACCTTATTGCTCTCTGCAACTCCCTGACAGGCAGCTGCCTGAAAGGAGGCTGTAGCCAGGTGGGGGTCAGCTTCTTCTCCCAGACAACCTGACAGGACAAGAGGAGACAGTCTTAAACTGCACCAGGGAAAGTTTAGCCCAGACATTAGAAAAAAATTCTTCACAGAAATAGTGACTGGGCACTGGATGGGCTGCCCAGGGAGGTGGTGGAGCCACCATCCCTGGAAGTGTTTAAGAAATACTGGATGTGGCCCTTTGTGCCATGGTTTAATTGATAAGGTGGTTTTAAGTCATAGGTTGTAATCCGTGGCTGCTTGTTGCCAGTTTCAGTTCTGGTGCTGGATGTGGCCCTTTGTGCCTTTGTGTTTAGTTGATAAGGTGGTTTTAAGTCATAGGTTGTAATCCGTGGCTGCTTGTTGCCAGTTTCAGTTCTGGTGGCAACTTAGTGTGTGCACATGTTCCATGGTTTGTCAGCCAAATGCCAAGCTCACTGACCTCCCAAATATGTGAAGACAGAGCCAAATCTAGAGAAGGAACTTACCTTACTTTCCTGCGCCTTGTGTCCAACTGACAGCAAAACAAGTGGGTTGGGATTGCTGTTTATTTTCTTTCCTGACTGGTAAAGAAAAAGCGAAAACTTTGCCTTCAGAATAAAGCAAAACCTCTCCCGTCTGAAACTTAAATGTTTGCATCTTAAAATACAAATCATATGCATTCTACTACATGCTTCTCTATTATTCTCAGTATTTTATTCAGCTGGCTGGAATGGCAGACTAGTGAGTAGCTGGTGAACATACCAACATGAAGGCATCCAACTACCTGAATATGCTGAAGCAAAATGCTACTAATAAGCAGGAGTTTTAGACTAATTTCCCTTTTCTTTAAATGAAACTGGTAAGATGCAAATTCTTATCTTTTAATGAGCATTACAATCCCCAAAGCTAATGAAGCATAGTTAAAACTGCCAAATGAATATTGCATGCAGATGGAAGATATGAAGAAAGCACAACTCAGGAACTTTATATACAGTGCTGTAGAACTATTAAATTGGATGTGGTATCCAACACTGATGTTCCCTACTTTTCATTTTTGGGAGAAAGAATATGCACTAAAATGTATGTGAGGGATATTTCTACAGTTTACCAAATACTCTTTATTAGAGAATCAACCATCTGCCATATCTGAGCCTTGCTCACCAGCTGTATAGCATTACATCAAACTGTGAAAACAAACATCAGTTTAGAAACAGATTATATATGCAAAGGAACATTCCAACTACAGGTTTCTTTCATGAATTTCAATTTAATCTAACAAAAATTCAATTCAGAAAGAAAATTTAGACATGAAAGTTAATCATCTCAAGCAGGTGTTAATGCAGTTTAAAAAGCCTAGAAAATGTAGGATACATGGTTATTTTGAGTTCTACCCTGTAGAAAAGTCAGGTATATCAACAGAAAGTTAGTTAAAATCTTGATGCATGTAAGGTCACAATTACAACCAAGTGATTCAAATATTTTGTATTTTTAAATTAAGAAAGTGCATAGTTTAGATATATTTTTTGATCTGAACTTACATTTTGGACATCATACTTCCACTAATAATTCTCAACTTTAATGCCACATACTGCTTAGAACCATACTTTCCTTTAGAAATAAAGCAGTTAAGAAAGCACTCCTTTCTTGGATGAATGCTGCCTTTCTTTTTGTATGACTTTTAATAAAAAAATATTAAGCACTGAATACAAATGTTTACAGGACAGAAAGAAAGCCATACTACACTGCAACTGATGGTGTTTTAAAATGGTAGGTGACATTATCTTCATTTTTTCTTTGTCCACAAAATGGTGCCTGAAACTTTCTTCATAAAATGATGAAATTACAGGAGTTGACAAAAGACCCTATCACTTATGCTGATATGTGAAAAGGAATAATTTTTAATTCAAATTAAGCAATGTGCACACACATACAATGTACCTCTAACACCAGGTACTGACAGACTCATTGTTGACAGCCTGTTAAAAGTCTGTCCCTTGTTCAAGTTCCTCCAGCTGAACATCAGCACTTTCCAAGTTTGCCTGCCAAAAAGCTGGCCCACATTTCTTTAGCAGTCATATAAAAGATGTAAAACCTACTAAAAACATCTTGCAGGAACAAGATTATTCCAAAGCAATCATTCAGGGCTGAGTGATAAGGTATCACTCAGTATGTAAAAGATGCCTTAGCTTTCATGTCAGCTTCATTCTTTAGTTACTACCACAAATCAGTTCTCAGCACTTTCCCCAGTCTTCTCAAGCAGCCTGAACTCCACTAATCTGATCTAGAGTTCAAATTACCACAGAGCACAGTATTTTAACAACATCCTGACACTGGCTTCTTGAAATCAAATTCAAGTGAAACAGAATTACACTAAACATGTATCTGGCAATAGAAATCCCATCCAGTGTTGGAAGCGGAGTGTTGCAGGCATTCGTGCATTTCCAATGACTTTTGTGACCTTAAATGGACAACTATATTAATGTTACCTTCAGGGCTTTCTGAACAGCAGCCTTCTTCAAGCCATCAGGGTTAAATTCTAATGGATTATTCTTTTAAGTCAGGAGAGAATGAACATAGGAAGGGTTAATAAGACATGCAATGAAGCAATTTCACTAGGTTAATTAATTATGACATGACAACATAGGACAAAGCAGGGGAAGAAAATCAACCTAAAAAAAAAGAAACCAAAAAAACCCACAACATCTTTCAAACAAAACAAAACAATGAAGGACCACCACCACAACAAAAAAGTCTGACAATTTTTTTTTCCTCTTCTCCTTTGGATATTTTTATTCTGCTTTAAAACTAATATACCAAATTTCTGTCTGCTTGTACTTCTCTGATCATTTTTTTTTACCCTAGTAAAGATAATTCACAAAATATTGTTATTGAATGCCTGATGCCCTAGAACTGCCTTCTGAATTATCCTTTTTAGAATTTGTTTGAGCATATTTTCACAACCCAGAAGTTTCTCTGATGATAAGTCAAGTAATTATGCAAAGGAATTCTTTTATAGGAGAAATTACAACATCTAATTGATAGGGACTTATATCATTATAAAAGTTAAAGTTCTTTAAGCCTCTTCAGAAAAGTGATGCAAACACTGCATGCTAACTAGAATGAGGGTCTGCTGCTTTACTCTGTTGAATGAAGAGATGCAAATACACTAAAAATAGGAATTCAAACTGGCTAAGCAGGACAAAACCTCTGACTGCTTTCCATTAAATTTGGAAATTTTAGATTCTTATTTTAAGATTAATATATTGTTCTTTAAGTGAGACAATAATGTCTAGAAAAATTTGCATTCAATTCATAAGAAATCATTTCAGAAAATAAGATTTGGAAATAAAGCAGACTTCAAGTTAGTGTACTTATGGCTGGCTTTTTCTTTAGAAACATATTTCATTTTTTGTTTCAAGGAATAATTATTTTTTAGAAGCTGTAGATTGTGGCAATAAAAAAAATTGCATAGTGGCCTTTCAAAATATTCTGGTTTATGAACAGGAACTGGTATTAATGCTTTGCCAAAAGAAATGCCTTTCTGAAATGAAAATCTAAGTGACTAAAATTTGAAGAGATTTAACCTTTATGCAGAGATACTACTTTGCAGTTTCTTTTGAATGTCATATACTCCAGTTGGCCAAAATATTCCAAAGATTATTGGCATCCTGCTTGAAAATTTCTATTTCAGAATGAACATACAATATCCAGGACAAAATCATAGAATATTTTGAGCTGGAAGCAACCTACAAGGAACATCAAATCCAACTCTTAAACTTGAGAGAACCAGAAATAAGGTTTGACTACTTTTGTGGGGTATTTTTCTTGAACATTATATTTCTTAAAATAAAATCAAGGAATTGTCCACAGTTATTTACCTGATACATTAGGAACTTAGTATTGTACTCACAGAACCTCAAAGATGGAGACTGCACACTATCCCTAGTTGAAACTAATTGAAACTAATTATTCCTATTAACTGCTAATTATAATAACTAATTATCCTATTAACTGCTTTTCATTAGGAAATTTTTAAATGCTCAACAGGTACATTCTTTGCTGGGGTTGAAGCACTGTTTTCTGACAAAGATAGAAGTGTCACTTTGTTTGCAGCAATTGTGGATTCCCGTGGAAATGTTCCAAGCCAGGTTGAATGGGGCTTTTGAGGAAGCTGATCTAGTGCAAGGTGTCCCTACCCATGGCAGAGGAGTTGGAAGGCGACCATCTTTAAGGTCCCTTCCAGCCCAAACCCTTCTGTGGTTCCATGATTTACTTCCTAGGGCAGAAGTCCCTTTCTCTGCTGCCATGGTTACTGTCTCTCTCATCATCAGTGCTGTGCTCCAGACCTTAAATTGCTACAGCCAAGATCAGGGCCTTGGTAATGGCTAAGTAGAACAAAAAGATTAGACCATGCTTCTCACAGGCTGCATTCCTCTTTTCTACACAGAGCACAATGTTTTCTTTCATAATAATATGACACAGCATGACTACAAATCACTTTCTGTAGAAAGATCTCTTTTCAAATCTCTTCCTTTCTATTTCCATCCCACATTTATAAGGATGCAATGACTGTCCTCTACAGAGAATTACCTGATTTTTTCAGGTGGCATCTACAATTCACCAAAATAATTTTGAATGTTAAACTGCCACTCAACTTACTGGACTTTTTTCCTTCCCATCTGCACCTGCATATTCAACACAAACCTTTCCCCTCCTATATTATTATTTCAAGGAATTTTAGAAGTCAAAACCAAACCTATGTGATCATGCGTAAGGGCAGGCAACCACTGACTCCTGGATTTTGAGAATATCTCAATTCCTCTGGAATCATAGCAAGGACAGGCCAAGAGGGACATCAGCTGGGGCAAATATGTTTAAGCCAGGCCTCAGGTTTCAAGGGAAGAAGCTGCAGGTCCATGAAGATGGTGGCTGAAAGGCTGGGAGGAAGCAGACTCAGAGGAGTAAAGGGGATACTCAATATAAAAAGGGAAGGTCTTGCTTTGGGTGACATAATAGTCTTGTTATGGTTCTGAGTGTCTCTGCAGTAACAGGAAAAGAGATGGGTTATCCAAGAAATACACTGATAATGACACAGTGGAATTCTCTAACAGCCAGTGAGATTTGCAGTAAATCCTATTAACAAACCCATAAATTATACAAGTAACAAAGTCGTTTGTTATTCAGCCAGCTCCTGATTCAATATGCTTTGGAGAATGACTCATTACTTCTTCAGACTCACTAAGTGTTGCTTGGGGTATCTCTGAGTGCATCCTCACTGGAAAACCAGAAGACAGTCACTACCTGTAAGAGCTCATTTAAAATTTGGATAATTTATAAATTACACAGACCCCAAAACTGTTATGAACTACTGATTATCATAAAACTCGTGTTACTTTTGGAAATTAAACTAACACGTTTTTTATACCTTAATTTCAGCTAAATCAGATTTGCATGGGTGAATGTCTTGGTGTCACAAACCTAGATTTGCAGCAGTGAAAAAACTATCTAGAAAGGAACAGAGATCACTCAGAATTTTCCTCTCCCCACAGGACGTGAGCTCCCTTTTCAACACTTCCCCAGTAACTCATGTTCCACATGAGACTGAGCTTGCAGGTGTGAATGTTTGTGCAACAGCCCATGTGTAAGGATGCCCTGGGAACAAGTGCAGTTCTAGGGCTGCTGGAGCTCTTTTTATCCCTGGGCTACTTCAGAGCTCTCCTGTCCCCGGCCTTCAGCCACACCCCTCCTCCTCCTCTTGCAGCAAGAGCAGCACCCAGGACACTGCAGAGCCAGGCAGTTCCCAATGCTGCAGAAGGGAATCCAGACCCAGCTTTCCTTGAACAGCTGCTGTTCCACTCTGCCTCACAAATCCATTCAGGGATTTGCAAAGTTTTGTCTGATTTCTAAATACATGCTCTGTACAGACAACCTGTCTTAGCACAAAGATCCTAAGACCCACAAAAACCATCAGGTTTTACATCCTTAATCCAGCATTTTGATTTTTTTTAAATAATAACTAATTTAAAGATATATCTGGTATGTGTATAACTAAAAGAAGTAGCAACTCCTTAACAGTTTTAACACCAAGATGATGGAACTGTAGGTTATTAATTGTCTTTCTCATTCATTAATTTTTAACAAGATTATAGAATGATTATAACTTTTTAGATACTTTAAAATTAACCTCTACAGAGAAACTAACAGAAAGGATTTTGTTGGGCTTTGGAAAGGTGTTTTAAAATTAAGGATTATAATGTAGCCAGCCAGTTACAAATTTATCTGCACAATCTCCAAAGACAAACCCACCTCTCTCTGGCAAAAAGATATTTATTCTGAAAAGATTCTCAGTCGTTTTGAAGACGCCAAGGTTGTACTTCCAGATTTAAGTGTAACATACTCAGAGGCTCATCAGCTTTTAATAGTTTTGTAACATTAAATTCAAGCAAAAAATATTACTTGTTAGTTCACCCTAGCCTGAATTCTCCCAACTACAGACTAATTTCCAAAAAAGAAAAGGAGCTTGGGAATTTGCAAAACAAGGAGCATCATGGAGTGAGATAGAATTTACAAGGGAATTTATAGTCTGGGAAGCACAAAGAACTGCACCCATTTTTAAAACAACTTGAACCAGTGTGGAAAGGTTGCAAGTTCTTACAAACATTGAGTGTGTCACCTTTTGACAAAACTATTGGTTGCAATATTTATTATTTTAATTTCTTTGCAATAAAAGCCAACAATTAACCAGCACGCAGTGTGCTAGCACAGTATTCATTTTATTTCTCAATGAATCAGCAATTTAAGTCAAATGTAAGAGCTTTTACAACAAACTTATCTTGGGTTTTATCATAAAAGGTTAATTACTTACCCAATGATATGCTGATCAATGAAATTTAAGTAGCCTTTAAAATGCAATAAAAATAGCACAAAAACAATGCACACTTGTTGAAACCATGCAGGAAAACAAATTGCATGCTCTCATTCCACTAGAGTGAGTGGCTTTAGTAGCACTAATCCACACTCTGGCAGAGAAAAGGTACAATACAAACAATACCAGAGAACTCACAAATAGTGCTCTATAGAGTGAGGTAGTGTTTTCACAAAAGACTAGTCCCGATGCTCTCCTCTCTTTTAAGTATCCACACCCAAAGTTTCCCTCGTAGATACTCTTAGGAAGATGGAAATGGAAGGAGAAAGCAGAGTGATGGGATTGTGGCAGAATGAATGCATAAGCAGCTTTACTACACAGAAAAGTCAAGGAAAATAGTCAAAGGATTCCAGAGAAAACAGCAGGTAACAACAAGTAAGTAATTGTCATTACAAATAGTTTCATCCATTAAATGACTTTCTGTAGCACAGCAAGGTGGAATGCTTTTTAATTTATTTTTTTTTAATTAATTATTCAAATATCTTAACCCATTTTCCAGGCTCACTCTTGATAGTCCAGATTTATATGGCAGATCCAACTAATGTTTACTAACTTAGAAACCAGCCTTCTACATCATTTCTATTTCTTTTCCAGATCAATCATCCCAGTGTGCCAGAAACTCACAACTATGATGCAAAAGAAAGGCCTGTGTTGTGGTAACTCAACACTGTAACTCCAACAAAACAAGGCTGAAGGCATGACCTAAAATGTACCAGTGATAAGCATTCACTTAAGGCAATTTTCAAGGTAATTAAAAGTAATTATTCATGTAGAAAACATTTCACTGCAATGTTAAAGTGGTGCACAAAATTCTTCAAATTATTAATATGGGTCAGTGTAATTTTAACCATTCTCTTTGAATTCTCTCTTCTCCATAAATACAAGCAATCCAAGAGATTAATTTGCTATTTCTCTACATAACCCCTACCACTGAACTTGAGCAAAACATGAGAAACCAACAAATCTCATGTTTAGTCTTGTAAATGTTGCTCCATATTAGAATCCTATGGCCATAAAAAAGCTCTATTTACTACAATTAACTGCAGTTCATGTAGAAGCTCCATGACATTGTCTTTCTAGAATGTACAGGAACCTTTTCAGTTCTCCTGCATAAAAAAGTATTCCCATGGCATTTCCCCCTATTTGACATAACTGTGACGCCTTTCAGTCTCTGGTTTTAGAAAATTTGATTTAACACAGTATCACATCATACGTTTGTAGTAAACTTGTACATGGAATTTACAATTGTTCCATGTTATTTTCTAATACATTCTTTACAACACCGGAAAGAAAATGACTTGAAGTTAAATATTGAGTCATTTGTTGCAACTGCTTTTCTGGGCTGGTAGAGAAAGAAAAAAGTAAGAGGATTAGACAGGTCCCACATTATGACCATCATTCTCAACCCACCCAGCCAATTCTTGTACTGTAGACAGAATATCAGATGCAGCAACAGAAAATTCAGGATGCTGTTCCCAAATCTCCTAACTTGTCTGCTTTGTGCAAAGAATTCCCCCTTTCTACGCCCTAGAGTTTAGAGATCTACTGATTAAATGCACTGAAGTTAAAATGCTGTCTGCAAAAAAGATAGAACTTGAGACCTGCAACCTCATCTTTCTAAAGGAGAGAGATAATGTTAGAGAATGTTTGTTTAAAACAAAAACTTTAATTTATGACAAAGCCTCAGTATTTGCTGGAGAATGTAACATAGAGCTATGTGGAAAAGACTGGAATTGGTGTAGGAGAGAACTTTACACCACTTATTTAAAGTAAGAGGCTTTAGTGTATTTTACCAAACATATTACATTTGTAGCTGTTTCAGTAAAATTCAGTAGTTGAACAAGAAGATGCATAAATTGGTTCAACTGAATCTACTACACAAAATAGATGGCAGACAGACTCTTCCTATCTGTCGCAGTACTCTGAAACTGATGCTAAGCACACCATAATCCTATTCTGTTCTGTTCCTGCTTGCTCTGTACTGTAGTAATTCTATTTTTTTTTCTTCTAAGTTACAGATTTTGCCTGAATTTAATATACAGTGAGGTTAAAAAGGAAACATGAGGATCCATTCCAAATGAGTCTTTTTAGCTTTTAAAATAGCCTAGAAATACTGCTTCCAAACTCTGCTCTATACACCCTGGAACAGACATGAAATCACTAGTCAGTCATGTAAATTGTTTGGGCTACTAAGGTTTCATTTGTTACCACTATGATTTAACTTACTTTTAACCTAAATTTCAGCAGTCACATCTGCAAAATGCATGCAAAAAATCCAAAGCTTGAAAACTGTATTCTCTGATTAATATTTTAGTCATCACTTCCAGAACAACTCATCTAACAGCAATGCAGAAAACCAGCAAACTCAGTTAAGTTTCATGTATCTCTTTATGGTAGAGTTAACTTTATTACTGCTATCAATTACAACCAGGAACAGTACTTTACTAATCTGAAATAAACTGCAAAACAAGTTATTTCACAGTCCAATAGGATAAATCCATAGAGAGAGAGAACATGACTTATTTCTATGTTTTGCAAAAGCAAATAAACCACCCGGCAAAAAACAATCTGGTAGAAATCTCACACAAGTATTCTGGCAGTGTAACATCAACTGCACAGGACTGATTTCATGGTGAGGACTTCAGTACCTCCAAATCTCCAGCAATACCCTAAGCCAAAGCAAGCAAGTTCACCTGAACTTATGGAAGTGGATTGTTCCTCAGTTAGTTCCTTAAAATTCCTCATGCTAATCCCATACCATGTATGGAAAACATCATATAATAAAAACATGCAGCCTTTCAAGTCCAGGAAAGGAGCATTCTTTAAAGAAAAACCACAGTGATTAAAGAATCATGTTTTATTAAATATATAGCTAAATACTATGCTACTAAAAAAGTGGACCTTACATTACACGTCTTGAAAGGAGAGGAATTATAGAGAAGATGGCACAATGTGTGTTAGTAAAGCAGTGTCACACTACCAAGCAAGACATGCTGGGAGTACCCAAGAGACTCTGTGACAGAAGGGTATCCATGAGAACATAACTTACAGGCAGATTTCTTGCTGAGTCCAAATACAGAATAAGCAATGCAGATGAGAGCCCATCATTAGCTTGGTCCTTATCAGCTCTAATGCTTGTTAGCACCTAAAGCAAAAACACACTGTAAGCCTTTCTGGAAACCAAGTATTACTATTTCTGTCCCATTTCTGAAAAAAAACTAAACCAAAAACCATCTGCCAAAAAGCAAATATTCACAAATTCAGAGCATGAAGCATAAAAAATAAGTTTGCAAGACTCATATAGACATTTCAAAACCATTTGCATGGAAATTTGCACCCCACTTCCTACTTATTTTTTTTAGATCGGACAGATTGTAATACCATATCCATCTTTACCTCCCAGACTAATGAAATCTCAAACAGTAACATTAAGACAGAAGAAGAGAACCACAAAAGCATTTGAAAATCTCATTTAAACCATTGACACTTATAACTGGTTTGAGATTTCTAAAGACAGACAGCTTGGAATAAAGTTACAGGTTTCTCCAAATTCACAGCAGCTAGAAATCTGGTTACATACTTAACAAATAAACAAAAAAGTCACAACAAAATCACCCCAAAACAATTAAGATTAGATGGAAAGTAATGGGTTCCTTTCATACCTTGTCTAGATTGTCAGCAGTTGGCATCAATGTGAGCCATTCCAGTTTTAAATGCAACTTTCCTTTGGACACTTCATCCAAAGTAAACCACTGAAAATTAAGCAAAGTAATGTGACATAATATGGCAAACAAATCTATGATTGCAATTATTTCTTCAGGACATTTAGGAAGCACTAAAGTCTGCTAAGAATCTCTCACAGGTGAAGTCCACATAACCTGAAAGATCTGATCCATGAAAATGTCGTATTTTGCATAAGGTATTACAACACAGAATGAGAAAAGACAAACATTATACATTATATGATAAAAGCATCTTTAAAATACCAAGAAAATTCTTAAAGTTCTGTAAAGATGTTCTGGTAAAACAAACCATGCACAATGTTCCTATAAACTCTCTCTTACATATAGGACAAAAATTAGTCTGCCCAGCCATTACTATTCTCTTGCAATAAAACTTTCACTGAATATCTAAGTTACCATTTTTTGCATTTGCATAGGAGTAACCTTAAAACCCCAAGACCAACAAAGAATGTCATTATTTTTCCAATTTCACCAGTTTAAATATTTCTTAAACCACTGTACTGATCATCAGGGCATCTATTTCTACAGCATTGGGGTTATTCTTGCACATACAGGAATTATGCCCAAGAAAAAAATAATCCAAGGACAACAACATGTACAACATATGGGCCTTGTTAAACCAAAACTTACTGAACTTGATTACCTCATCTAGAAGACGCTCTTTTTCAACTTCAATTAAATCAATCATCAAACTAGAAAAAGAGAGAAAAAGAAGTAGTATTTTAGCCAAGAAACAAAAGATCTAACACAGAACTCAAGCACCACCCTGTGCTTGCTGAGTATCCACTGAGATCAAAAGAGCAGAATACTATTCTTTTAGCACCTAATAAAAGAAGGAGCAGTGAATGAAATGGCTGAGCAAAGATGAGTGCAGGATTTCAGGAAAATGCCTACACTAGAGCCCATTTTGTAGCCATGAGGGCAACTGGCACAACATAACTGACATATATATGACCTAGCTCTCAAAACAGAGAGCACATCCAAACTACCCACTGCAAATAGCACCTGGACATATGCTATGACCAAATTCATGCTTTGGCAGTGTCTGGCAGAGTTCTAGTTCACACAAGCTAAAAATGTAGCAGGGAAGGAATCTGCTAAAAATTAAGCAAAGCAGACCTCAGCATGCCAGTGCATGAACATTTGCCTGGATTTTTATTTTATTAGTACAGATGTACACATTATGTCACTTCCTCCCACCATTCCCTAATCAGTAAGATTAGGGAAGTGCAAAGAAAAAGAAGCCTTTGTACTATCTACTTCTTTATTTGAATGAGAAGCAGGTACTGTTGCTCCTGTTAAGAGAGGAGCTGGAAAGGCAAGGAAGCTCTGCTCTGTATGGAAAGCAACAATGGGAAGTTCCAAAACTTTGCAAGAAATAAAGGTGACAAATTATTGGAGAAAGAAGCTGGCTAAAACCCTGAAATGTTTATGAGTAAACACCTATGGAGTCAAAGAGTGAGTCATGTTTGTAAAAACATTACAGTAAAAATTTTTCTTTAATCAAATAGTTAAGATCAGCTCTTAAGAGGAAAAACAAACTCAACACAGTCATTTAGAAGCTATGAAGATGAAGAAGATACAGAGTTATAAAACTATATTAACTTTGCCTGAAGGAAGAATTAAGACTTAGTGCTAGCTCGCAGACATTAAAGAAGCTAAGGCACAACTCTGGGTACCCACAATACTCACTTGTTTTTTTTCAGAAAGGATGTAAACTTATAGACATGTATATACCCAAGCACATTTGCATAAAAATGTATTTACATACATGAAGTAGTTAGGGAATTACCACCAAGATAATTTATTTATAAATACAATTAGATAGCAGAACAACTGCAATAAAATAAAAATAATAATTGAAGAAAAATTACAATATTTAATCTCTTTCCAATACCTACAAACATATTCTCCGTAACATTTACCTGCCCAGGAAGTCATCTTTATCTGGATCTTCATCAAAGAGCTCAATCTCTAGCTCCTGTCCTGGATGTTCATACACTAAGGCCTGGAAGTTCATGGAGAGAACATTATCAGTAAAAATGACCAGCTTGGTTAAATGGCATAATAACAGTAAAACACTGAGCTGCAGTTACCTTTGTACAATCAAATACATTAGTAAGCAAATGCTTTAAAAAATTGCAATTTAATGAGTAGAGCAATTTTAAGAGCTTTTCCGATAAAATTTGTCAATGTTGGCTCTAAAAGCCCAAACTACTTTTTCAGAATTACTGATGCTCAGTCTAGACAAAAAAAAAAAAAAAAAAAAAAAAAAAAAAAAAAAAAAAAATAAAGGGAGAATTTCTGTTTTGTTGCAGAACTTTGGGCTTCTAGAGGGAGACATCCAGAAGCTCCTTAAGGACACCCCCAAAATAACCTCTTTAACAAAAGAAAGAGGATATTTCTTCTTTTGTTTCTTCCATAAAGAAGAACATACAACAAGGTATTTTTATTGGTAATACCTCATAAACTTCATTCCATTTTGGATTGAGATTTTCTTTGATGACCTTGCTTTGGAAAATTTGGTTGCCCACACGGATGATTCCATAAGGATCTGACTTTCCTTTGACAATCCCTTTTAGGTAAGTATCTTTCCCCTCTAGATCCTGAGCTTCAATAAAGTGTATCCTTAGAACACCCTGAAAAAGGAAAAGATGAGTTTGTATAGTAATCTGAAAGCTTCCATGTCATCACAATTTACACAAAGATGTTTTATAATTTCCATTGTCATTTCCTTAACATGAAACTTATTTTGGACATACTGTAAATAGAAGATATCAGTGATGATCCACACACTCAACAGACCTAGCACTCAAGAGACTCCTGAAAAGAAAAACTGCCATCAGCCATCAGAAACATGCCAGTTACATCAAGAAATATCATGTTTCTGGAAGTGAGTAGCAAAAAATAGCAACAACTGTTTAGTGAAGCACATTAATAGTAATTTTCCATGATAATATAAAACACATGCTACTTTTTTTAATCTATACAGTTAAACCAGATTGTAACAATCTAGTGATTGTAAAAGTAATAAGTTTAAGATTAAAAAAAAGAATAAATAAATAAATAAATCTTTCTTGGTGTTCTTTTGAAACATTAACTTCACAGAAATTGTTTATAAATTAAATCAGTTATTATCAGGGATTGAATTCACAGCAACTTGTACCAGGGAAGTAACTGTATTTCAAAATTCCTCCAGACTGCCTTGAAAAATTAGTACAGAAGAAACTAAATGCCCAATTATGGCTGTGAACAGAAACCTGCTTACCTTTGGTATAGGAAACCTCAGCTGAGCGATCTGCACTTCACTGACCAGGGGCACTGTAATTCTATTTGGAAGGACCAAGTAGTTGGATATGATATCCAGTATTATTGTATCTGATAAACCACTGTTGGAGAAAAGAATCCTCAGTTACTTTAAAAAAAATTCCTTTTGCTGCTTAACAATCTAAATGGAGAAAATATTTGCCTTCCTGGGAAAGCAGAAGACACATCTGGTTTGTAAACTTAAAATAAAGGATTCTTGCCCAAACGGCCACCAGGTGGAAGCAGCAGACACTGAACAGCAGAAACCACAGGGATGAATATCAAGTTCCCATTTCCCTGCCACAACCAAATTTCCCTCTCACCCTTGCCTTTTAAAACCAGCCTGGGTAAAAGGCTATTGCAGAAGTTCTCTTGCCTCTAATGCATATAACCAAGCAGATGGTAACTGTTTAATTACTTTTGTACTTCAATAATGATTTATCTGTCCTTGCAAGTTTGGCTACCCCTTCCTGTATTGTTATGAAACCACTTGTCTTCTTGAGCTGGGAGGACCATCACTTAAACCACAGACACACAGAACACAAGCTCATGGCTGAGTAAAACGTAGCCTAGGGAAGCAGAACTGGTTTTGCTCAGTGGAAAGGGAGTGGCAATGCAACCACACTGGTAATGAATCACATAAAACCCCACACCCCTCCACAAACACAGAGGAGAGAACAATTTCCTCAGCCACAAGGTCACCCAGCTGGGGTCTGAACTGACAACAAATCATTGTCAGACCAACAGCACTGGTTCCACAAATTGCCTACACAGGCAGAAGGCAGAACACAGAACACAAGCAACCAGGACACCTCAGGAGGATGTACAAAGGTTCAGAGAGGTCATTACAACAATACTTGAGATACTCTGAACTGCAGAGGGACACTCTCACTAAAGCTGGTGGAGCTGAGGTTTCTCCTCCTAAATACTCTCCATTATTCCCTTTTTACAGTCTTTGTGAAACCAAGATGCAGATAACGTTTGATTACTTTGAACATTTTCTGGATGAAGCACTTGTGTGTGAGCACCTTGTGAAGTTTCTAAGATTGAATCTGAAGCTGGGAATAGCTCTCACTCAGGAGCTAGCATATAAAAACACAAAAGCTGCAGTGAAACATGATATGTGGTAACAGTTTCATTTGGAAGGAAAATGTAGGGGTGAGCAATTAACATTATGCTAGAGATGGGCAACAGAACAAACCCATTAAATACAATCTGGCCCAGTAAAAATCCACACTGATTTTCATGCCAGAGATTTGCAACCTGAACAGCCTGCAACCCCTTGGCTGCCCACTTCCACTGGAAATCCAGGTAAGTACAATACATGATGGAACATGGCTGACTTTGTAATGGTACTCAGAACAGCAGGAACAGAGGGAGCTCAAGGCTGCACCAAAATCAATGGACAGGCCTGTGCACGCTTCTGGTTAGAAAGAAGAGACAGTGGATAATGTTAAGATACTGCTCAGAGGAAAAAAGTTTCCTCTCAACTTCTGAGTTAATTCACATGTGCCCTAAAGAGTCTTCCTTCCCCTCCCTTTCATGCAGAGCTCATCCAATCACATTTACAGAGGTTGTCATTCTATGTGAACCCTAGAAATTCAGTTTCAGTAAATCTTAAGACAAATACTACAAGATAATCATGTTATCTGAAGAGCAGCTTCACTTAGCTGTCATTTTAACATACTGCTTTTCAAACTTTAAAGTTTCATTTTGCCAAACATCTCGCTTTCAATTTATGCTCTCTGAAATGAGCCAAGAAAATAGAATTCATTATTTTGTCAAGAGGTGACAAAAAATTGTAGATAAACATCTCAACCAGTGTTAACATTAAAATGAAAAGAAAAACCAAACCCAAGCTGAAGTGATGGTAACTACATATGCAACAATCACACTTTTCAAAATACAAGTCTAATGACAAAGCTCTACTAGAGATCAGGTAAGCTTTTTTGTTCCTGCTTTGGTTAGTGTCCCTACTTGGCAAGAAGAGAAAGCTCTGCCTTCCTGCTCAGTCCCTTAAGAACAGGTGACTAATGGAGAAAAACAATTGACAGAAAGCAAAGGAGCCATGCAAGGAAAGCAATGGTACCAGAGCTTGCCCTGCTCTTCTCTAGTATTTCCTTAAGATCACAAACTTTACGTGATCACAGGCATAAATAAACCTACTCTGGACCTGCATAAAGGTTCAGAGACTGACTAATGTTCAAACAGAGCTACAGGAAATCTCCTTAAATAAGAGAAAGAAACACAGCCCAAGCACTGGGAGGACTCACAATCCTTTATGCCAGAACCAAACCCCAACTCTGGTTCCAGAGGTCAGTCTCATAATTTTATCCCAACATTACTACTTGGAATTTCACAAAAAACACCTGAGAAAAATGAGGCAGCATTAATGAAGTTTCACCAAGCTTTACACAGAGAAACTGAACTCCTAGAAGGTAGCAGATACCCTAACTTTAAATACAGAGCTGAAAAAGAACACTGAAGATTGTATGTGACTAATGAATTAAATGAATGCTAAAACAACACGATGCTTTCAAGCTGTTTAAATCTCATCTAGTATTAGCCAGCTGGGGTGCTCTTGGATGCAAAGTATTCTTCATGAATACAAGGCAAAAATGACAATCCTTTGCATTTTTTGTTATCTAAATTAAGTGGCCTGATCTATGGAAAACAGAGACAAAACACTGGAAGCAACAGAGAACGATGCAACAGAGAACGATATAAACCCTTATGTTGATGCATCATTAAAAACCAGCTTCCTAAGATCACAAAACTTTAGTCAATGATTCTATACAATTATTTCTTCAGTTAAAAAAAAATGAAGTGTGCAATGTTTTATATTGTTTATTATACTGTCTTCAAAAGCTCAATTTCACTGTAGAATAATTGTTAGTTTCCTACTCTTTTGTATTGCTCTCTAATTAGTTCTACTTAATTTTTATCAATTTTCATCAGCTGTGTACTTTTCCTGCACTGTCTTTATTCATACTGCAGAGACAGCACATTTCTGACTGCATAGAGTGTTTTCACAACTATCTCAAGCAACCCCAACATCTCATCATCCACATCCCCTCCTGAAAGCATGTGAGTATTCTCACAGCCTGGCTTCTCCTCACACAGAGATTTTAATTCCACTTCTCCACAAGCTATACTAATCATGGAACATGAATTACTTGTGTGTCCTTCTCCTTGTGGAGTCATATAGGAAAAGCAATGAAAAAATTGTTAACAGCTGACAGGGAAGCTTCCAGCAGCTAATGCTGAAATTCAATTAGCAGAAGACATTTGCACAGAGTACAAATAAGCAGTTCAGCGTGTAGCCAACAGCCATAGGATTATAAAGGTACCTGTGGTGGCAGCAATCTCCTGTTCATCATTGTTTGTAACAACTACAATATGTCAAGTTGTCAGACCAAAATACACAACTTATCTATACAGATAAGAAAAACAAATACAGCACTAAAGAAACCTCTTGGCAAAGCAGAACACGAGTCACCCCAGTTACAGTTTCTATAGAAACTATACCACGTCTAGATGGCACTGGTTTGTGCATATGTGGCCAAGTTTGGTTGCTCTGGAAACCATAAACTTGAGATATTTAGCGAGACTTTGTTTACATCTGAGGTTTTGTGTTTGCAGTCAGGCAAATATGTAGCAGGATGTGAGTCTCAGGAGCCTAGTAAAGTTAAGCACTAAATGTAAATTTAGTCATGTTATATCAAAAAGGGGAATTATTACTCAGGAGCTGTATTTTGGAAGCCATTTTCTCTCACTCATCAAGAAAACCTCTTTCCTCAGAGACAGTCTTATGCAGGCTTGAAACATAAGCAATTCTTGGAGCCATTAACCTACTTAATGCAAGTTCTAATTTCAAACTGTTCAGCTGGGATTCCGTGCAATGGCTTCACGTGTCTAAGGAAAGCAAAACCCGCTTCAGTCATGCAATTGATTACTAAGGGATTAATTTAATAACTAAATTCAAACTCCTGTTTTGAAACAATAAAAAACAATTCTGGACTCAGCCAACTCTTGAGAGTATGTGGTCTAATAAAAGGGGTAGTCACAAAATCCAAGTGTGTACCAGATCTGCCATTATCTCCTCTGCCATTGTCTCCATATTAAAAAGCCCCTGGGTAACTATTAAAACCGGATAAATATGAATATATTAATGGATTTAACTTTATCAGGTTTATAATGATTGAAAGCAGCCTGATTTGCACCTCTGTTGATGCTTTTTAATTTGGGATTTTATCATGTGGTATTAGGAAAAGCTCTGAATAAGCTAAGCTATTTTATAGCCATATACAGTCAGTGTTTTTGCTACTCCACTTGATCTTCACATAATAAACTGAAAGCTTTAAAAGTAAACACTTGAAGATATTAGAAATTGTATTTAATTTGAATAATCTTAAGATCCTTCTAACGACCTGTACACAAGCAAATAGAGATGGATTGGCATACAAAGCCAAGACCCAAGATGTCATCAGCCCACTGGCATGAAAGGAAGGTTCTGTGTCTTTCATAGGAGATGGCAGATAGGAAATTCAGAAGATTCTGGAAAGGCTGAGAACACTAAAAGAAGCACATTACAAATTATATTTTCAAAGTGTTTTTTAACAAGACTTACTATATATACTTATGGCATATTTTGCCTTGTGGTGAAATCATTACCTTCTGCAAATTGAGCAATTTCATACACTCCTACATTAAGAGATAACTGCTCAGAGTCATCTAACCTAGAAACTATTCAACTGATGGTCTTGAGATTTTCTGGGATCTACTGGGGTGCAGATATATCAAACACTGCTTTAGGTTTACTCACTTCAGTCCTGGAACATCCAGAAGATTGGTCAGTCCAGTCCAGTTAATTTCCAAAAGCTGTCAATTGCAGAGAAAAGATGGAGGGGGGAAAAAAGGACAGAAAAAAAAAAAAGAAAAAAGAAAAAAAAAAAGCAGTTTAGAATTGGTAACAGTGAAGAAATAAACACAATTGTTACAGATGCTGATCAGTGGAGAATTAAGCAGTTTCCAGGATTTTCTTGAACTCTTGAACAAACAAACAAAACAACCCTCTTACATTGTTAAGAATTTTTAGACTTTTTTTTTTTGAAAGTTATAAAAAGTTTCACCATTCTCTTATCCACTCTTCCACCAATCATATAAATATGCAACCCCCAATATACACAAAAACACAGGATCTACTCTGTACAACCCATATAGAATAATGTAATGTGGTCCTATTTTCAGGAGAAATATTTCTGGAGTCACCATAGATAAACAGTCATTAACATGAATTTGCAAATTATAATAAACTGATAAAGAATCCCACATGAGACCAGGAAAAAAAAAAGAGATCTAGAAGACATAGCCAACAGAAAGAATGAAGAATTTGGATTAAGAAGGTGGCAGGAAGATGTGATAACAGCTTTCAAACATAAGAGGCTGTTTTCAAGGCACAAGTTCATTCTATCACTGATAAAGAAGAAAGGTATCAACAGGATTAAGTATCAGAGTGAGAAAAATCCTCAGAAATAATTAAAAGGGATAACTCATTGCTAGGTCATGCATACTTTCTTCACTGAAAATCTTTGCAGAATATTATGCTGTATAAAGGTATCTATTCTGTTTCAAGATTGTTGCCATTAAAAACTAATTTAAAACATCCTTTTTGATCCTATAATATTCTAATTCTAGATAACAAAACCAACAGACCTGAATTCCCTTAGTTCTCTCTTCAATGAATGATTTCATTTAACTCCACAGAAGTTACCAGAGTATTTAACATTGGATTTATGTGTTAGCAACACATAAATCCAAACCCACCCATTTACCACCATGTTTGCAAATCCAACTCTCTCAATCCAAGGATAACTGCATGAGAAAAGGATTTTGATATTCCTCAGTTAAGAAACTAATTGTGGCAGTTCAGCTAAATGCTAAAACAAAACAACAAACCTCTACAAGAACAAATGTGTATTTTCACAAACAGACGAGAATCATCACTGTACCTTCACCTTCTTTTTTTAAAAATAGCACATACCATTCTTTTACAAAGGATCTATTAATAGTTTAATTAATGACTTCCTTTGCGAATACTTCCAGTAAAGATAACACATAATAGATTAACTCATATAAGAAGCATTGTTTCTTAATATACTTTTGAAATGGTGGCAAATATTTCAACAATGTTACCTATGAACAATATTATCAGGCCTATCTGTAAAAAACAATTAAGCAGGGAAAATCATTATCCTTTCAAGGAAGAAAATAAGATGCAATAACCAGATACTCCAGAACAAAAGGCAACACAAATCATGGGACATACTGCATGAATCTACACGAGCACCATGCCCTTGCCACAAACAGGGCTCAGGCTATCCTGGGCATCGTGAAGATGATTAAGGGACTGGAGCATGATGTCATGAGAGATGCCCAGTTCCTTCATTATTTTTGTGATCCTCCATTGGACTTATTCCAGCATGTCCCTGTCTCTGTTGTACTGGGGAAACCCACACTGCACTCCAGATGTGACTCACCAGTGCTGTGGAAAATGGAAAAATCTCCCTCAACCAGCTGGCAATGCTTCTCCTAATGCAACCCAGGGTGCTATTGGCCTTCTTTGCCCTAAGTGCACATTTCTGACTTCTCTTCCCCCTTCTGTCCAACTGAACAGCCCGTGGCTTCTTCAGCAAAGCTTCTTTCCAGCCAGTCAGCCCCCAGCCTGACATGGGAGACAGGGTTATTCCTTTCTAGACACAAGACTTTACATTTCCATTTGCTGAACTTCATGAAATTCCTGTTGGAACATTTCTCCAGCTTGTCAAGGTCCCCCTAAACAGCAGTACAACTATCAGGTCTATCAAGCACTCCAAGTTTTAAGCAAGCAAACTTGCTGAGAGCACACTCTGCCCCAGCATCCAGGACAGCCACAAATTTGTGCTGGCCCCAGTTTTTACCCCAGGGTAAATCACTGACAGTCTCCCAGCAAAACTTCACGTTGCTGACCACAACTCACTGAGCCTGAAGAGTTTAGCCACTTTTCAACCAAGCTGCCCATTCATCTACTCTGTGCTTTACTTTACTTAGCAGTTTACCTACAAGGATGTTGCAGAAGGCTGTGTCACAAGCTTTACTGAAGGCAAGGTAAGCTGTATCCATAGTTCTTCCCTCATCCACTGAGCCAGCCTTCTGATCACAGAGGGTTACTGGCTTGGGTTCCATGATTTCCTGTTCATGACTCCCTCCTGGCTACTCCAATCCAATCCAATCACTTTCTTGTCTCTTCAACCTTACCAGCAGGAGGGAGCTCACCACCTGAGCCCCTGTGCCCTTGAACTGCCTCCAGAGCCACGCTGCAGTCACCTTCCAAGCTTTCCAGATCTCCCCTGGAGTGGTGATCCCCACATGGAAGAGCAGTGGGTAATGGTCTGAGGGCCAGACAAGCTGTAAGAGTTGACAACAAGCTGAACCTGAGGTCCAGGCAAGCACAACCCTCAAGAGGAAACAGGTCAGGATGGCACATGGGGCCAGGATTCTCCCAGAAGTGACCACCTCCCCCTTTCTCCTGGTGCTTCAGTGCAGCTCAGGCTCTGCTGGCTTGGATGCTCCCAGGCCCTCCTCTGCTACACTGGCCCCAAATCTGTTCCACAGCTGCAAATCTGCTGATGGGGTAGGACTCATCTTTCTTGGGGCAGAAAATTTCCACCTTTCCCCATCATGGAATAATTCCACCCAGTAGTTTCTCCAGAAAGTCAGAGATCCTGTTTCAGACATCCCCTCTCTACAGAGTCACGCTATGTGAGGGAAACTAAACTCAAACTAAGCCATCTATCTGATCACATCCATTTGTTATGGATGAAACCACTGTGGGAATCTAAAGTGGAAAAATTCTTCAGCAGTTCTACAGAGATTGCTGACTTTCTTGACTGATTCCTTCTTTAGGTGAAGAAGGGCCACTTTTATTCAATGTCTTTTTTGAAGCACTTAGTTTACAGCTAGCTTTGCCCACTTTCTATTAGAGTACTAACTAGCAGGATTTTACTGAGAAAAGGTTAATGCTTCTCTATTTATGAAATACTAGCACAGCTAAATGGAAGTAATACCTTTCAGAAGGGAATAAGGTCTTAGCTACAGCCCATACTGTATACTGAACAGTCTTTTTTTTTTCTTTGAGGTGCTGTAATTTTTTTTTCTACATGATTATCAATTTAAAGCTCTGAGGTTTCTAGTTTCCAAATGTAAAAAACCCCTTATTGAAAATAATTTGTTGCAAAATGGGTTCTTTTACATTGGCATGTAAGCTTTAGCTGTACAGTTCTAAAAAAACAAACTATGAGCTAGAACACAGAACATTTTAATTTAGGAAAACTAAGATGATTTCAGTACATTCCACTTTGAAAATTAATTGTGCAAATTATTAGTATATTTTCTCAAATCTCCTCCTTAAGTCTGAAAAAAAAAAAGTTAAGAAATAAATAATTGAACCAGGATGAAAAGTCCAACTTAGTGTGAATAATTTCAGTTTTATTCTACTTCCTCAATCATGTAAACCCACAGATGTTTAAGTAATATAGCAAACTAGTAGCTTGGTAGTAGCTGATAAGACTAACCACAAATTGAGTATTCAGACTAATTCTCTTGTTCTAATCACAAGTTTTGACTGCACATTATTATAGACACTTTAAAAATCTATGCAGTCTACCAAGCTTCTAGAAGAAGTAGTTTTATAGTCTTTTAAGACAAAGAACCCAGTCTATGATTTATTTTTTCTTTATTCATAGGCAAAATAGAAGCAAATGGACACCAAAAATACCTTTCAAAAGTGGTCCCTACCCTGAGGTGCTCATACCTGTATCCTGTATTTAACAGTTTTACATAACGATGTTTTCAGATTAAATAGCAAATGAGAAAAGATTTGCATTTCCTTTTTTTTTTCCTATTTTGTGCAGTGTACTGCATACAACAATTAACACAGTAAGTCCTGTGCTTCTCCTAGACAGACTTCACTGAATAAATGCATTGAGCAACACAATGCATGTTGAAATTCAACATTGAGAAACATCTCCTGCACCGGACTGAAACATTTATCACATTGGTTTCTCTATTAACTGCCACAGCCCAAAAGAAAGCCAGGAACAACCAAGAAGATGCCACTGAGAAGTGACACTTTGCTTTGATGTGACTAAAAAGCATTTCAAAAGGCTGCAACACAGCCTATGAAACAAAACAGGGCCTATGGTACAAGTTCACTGTCAATATTTTGATTATTACACACCTCTGCTAAAAAACAAGCCTACCCATTCATTCCATCATCAGTCTTTACAGCATGAAACATGAAAAAACAATTACACAAAAAACCTGAGATGTTTGCCACTAAGAGTGGTCATTTAGACAAGAAATACATATAATATCAGAAATTCTCTTCATCCACTGAATGTAGAGGAATAAAGATAAAGACCAGTTTCAGAAATGTTAAAGTCAAATCCTCTTCCATTTGAAGCTGAAGCTCAGAAATTTAAAAAACATTATTACAGCTAAGAACTTTACAGGGTTATTAAAAAAGCTTTGCACATAAATCTTAAGCCATGAAATGTTTTGGAAGGAATATGAGCCTTCAAACTCCTGGCATAATCAAGCTTTCACTGTTTGGTCTTCAAATGTAAATTCCCCTGTCAGATAAAGTTTGTTACATTTGCCCACCCCAGAGCTTCTTTTTGAGTTCTACCACAAGCACCCAGCAGCAACACACACTCTAATCTTAGTCTACAGGTATTAGGGAGAAATTTTTGTTTTGTTTTCTCCATTTCTGGTTTTTTTAGTGTTCTATCTCCCCCTGTCTTCACTTCACCTTTCCTTTCAAATAAGTTGTTTCAAGTCTGCACTTGGTTTCGTTTGTTTTCTCCATTTCTTGTTTTTTTAGTGTTCTATCTTCCCCTGTCTTCACCTTTCCTTTCAAATAAGTTGTTTCAAGTCTGCACTTGGTTTCCAAACACAATCAGACCTGCAATAGATACACTGTTTGCAACTTAAGAAGAGTTTTCCAAAAAGCAACTCAGGAAAGAAAAAAATCCTTATACCTGTGAAAGTATAGAGATAACACTGACAGCAGACACACACAGAGCAGAGTGAGAAGATAGGAGGAAAATAATTTCTTCATAAGCAGGAGCGAGCCCCCAGCCACAGTCCAGCAAAATAACAAGGGATTTTCATTCTGTATTTTGGGCACTGCCGTGCCATGACTTGCTGGAGAAGAACAGGACCTTCTAACGTGGTTCTGACAGAAGTTACAGCAATGTTGCCATCATAACTAACTGAAGAGTCCTTTGGAGAAAAAGGAAGCAAGCAAGGGACTCCCAGCTGATGAATCTTTTATAAAGCACCAAATCTAAAAACTTTCCATATTTAAAAAATAGTTTAACAATATGATTTTCTCCTCTGTCACCATTTTAAGCAATGCATAATTCTCTTAGTTTAGCTAAATTCAGAGAATGCCAGCTGGTTCTCTGCAGCAGAACTAGCAGAGAAATTTTCCAGAACACTGGAAAAACTGCGTGCAGAATTTGTAACTAAATGAAATTCTGCCAGAAGCCAGAAACGATGGTGTCTTTCCACGACACACTGCAGCTGAGAGAGGTGATGTGCCTTGCAGACTCCACCAACCAGCTCACTGGACAAAGGCAGGATTTCAGACACCAGTTACACTTTCCAATGAAGTAGTCTGTGTGTCTTGTTACTCAAACCTCTTAAAATTCTTCCTCTGCTCAGAGAAGTGAAAACAAATTTCCATTATCTGCCTGAAAGCCAAGAAATTCACATCTTCCCAAAGCTCTGTACTGAGAACAAATGCAACACATACATTGGAAGAGGCTAAAAAATAAAATTAAAAAATAAACCCCTTCAGCCAGTAAGAAAAGATAGGCTAAAAACTAATGAACATCTCTATACACATTGGGTGTTCTCAAGACCCTAGAAACCTTTACAAAGGGAAGAATACATGCTAGAATGTAGAATACACAAGGTTATAAATAAAGTTCACAGAAGTACAAAAAGCAGCCTCTAAACACTGCCAACCTTGTGGCTTGATTTGGCTGCCATAAACAATACTAATTCTCAGAAGAGAAGTCACAGCATATTTTAAAATGCTGATTAACAACTTCCTCCTAAATGAGTTATGGAAGTGTAAGACTTTAGTAGGAAAACTTAAGCTCTACTGCAGGCCACGAGGATACAATTCCACGGGATAAGGTGTGATTCTTCGCAGAAATGTGTTACAAGGAGGGGACAAACTTGCCCTCCCTCTACTGTTACTTGTGAAAGGCCATACAGAGACATGGTACAATTTGTTTGTTAGTAGAGCAAAGCCCATCACCACCTACAATACTGAAGTGCTGGCATTGTTGTAATAATTTAATATGAAACATTATCCAGTGTATCTCCCAGGAAATACACAATAAACTCAACCTTTCAAACAACACTACAGAGAGTAGGTGCTGTAGTATTCCCACTGGTTGCTATAGGAAACACAGCATATCTCTGCACAGAAATGGTGTTTTAAAGTTTTTCAGTTGTAACTCGCTGAAGATTTCAAAGAGACAACTGCTAGAGACATAAGATGTATATTTGAGGTGGTAGAAGACACAGCAGGCAAGTGAGCTGAAGTGACCAGAAGCAGGATCACAGTTGACATTGCACAAATCCAGTGCACCTGCTGTTCTCCATAGTGTCAGCTACTCGCAGTTTTATTCAAGCCAATTCTCTCCACCTTCTCTACTCCTTCCTACCCTTCTACAAGTCTGCATTTTGGCTCACACCCTCACACCAGTCTTGAAACTGTCCTGACTTGAGTGAGCTGGTTCAGGCAACTAAATTACACCTGAAGCACAGGAAACTGGGCATTTCTTATGGTGTTTAATATCCTGCCAGTTCGTGTCCCTTAGCCAGCTTCCTCCAGCAGCACCAGTTTCAAAATTGGTGTAAGAGAGACAATTGAATTGAATAGGAGGGCAGAGGGAGAAAATAATAAGGTACTGTGGAAACACCAACTGTGATGGCCCTTAAAACATCCCATAAGCTACCAAAATCTAAAATCAGTGAAAAAAAAATGTAAGCTGTAGCAAATTTTAAGTATGCTGAGTAGCAGTGCAAATCATTCACTTCATAAGCAACAAGAATAATTCTTAACAAATATTATTCTAACAGTAGCTGTGCATCAGCATTTATCCAGGTGTTCCACAATCCTGACAGTCCCATATGTTCTAGAGACATTCTATGTATTCTACATAACCACTTTGTTTATTTCCAGCCATTTCACTGGGATTCATTATGGCTGCAAGCACTCCTTTTTGAGCCTAATTTTCATCAGGACTTAAAATTTTGAAAGTCCCATCCAGCCAGTATAATTTTGCAAGTTCCATCCAGCTAGTTTTCCAAAGGCAGACAAAATTAAATGAAATTAAACTGATATAAAAATTAATCAAAACTACAGGACAGAACCAATCTGTAAAGTGAGTAGAAGGAGAGTAGTACTCAAGTCAGCAAGTCAAGGAAGGCAAAACTATAAATCTGAAAACGAGAGCTTTGGAAGAGCTGCCCATTTTTCCTGGAAGACATCCTGTTTTCCAGCCATTGTTCTTTTTAGAACATTAGTATTTTTATGTGTTTGTCTTATTGGGAGGGTTTTGGCTTCTATTAAGAGAAAATGGTTGGGTTAGGACACAACCTCAATTCTGAGTGTGCCACTGAGCAAGCTTTTGAAAATTACCCATTTACAGTACAACTATAAGCCATATGAACTTCTGTAACTGAAAAACAAATCAAAATAACTATGCACTGATTCATGCTACAAGTAAAACAATAACTAAAACTTTGAGAACCAACTATCTGGTAAATGTACATTATATTAATATAGTGAGAAGTATGCAAAGAACCTCACAAATGCTGACTGCTAATCCAGTGCCACCTTCTCTCTAGCACTGACACTCAGAGATTTAAAAGACTACTTCAAACATTAGAATACACATTAGAATATTTCCCTCCCTTGAAATGTCCTACATATCTGGACTTATAAAATAAGCTGATGAAACTTTTAGCACCTTCTTCACAATAACAGCAACAAAATACAGTATATAGGAAGTTTCATAAGATGTAAGAACTCTTGAAATAGCAAAATCTTTATGTGTTACTCAGAAATATGAGACTGGTAAACTCATAGGCCATGTTGCCTTATATAGTCATTAAGTCCAGCAAACAGATGATACAGAGCAAGAGGAATTGTTGCCAGTTACTTTAGACTGGAAAATATGAGAACAAAATCTAATGCCAGCTGCCAGCTAATTCCTCTTCTCTTCTAACAAAAATATTTAAGAAAAGCTTTCTTTGGCTGCAGCCATTTGCTCTCTAGTAAGAGAACAGAATTTGGTTCTTGCTATAATAAGCTTTATTTTACATTTTTCTACACAAGTTAGAAAAATAAACACCGAGAAAACACACTGCGGTGGGGAGAGAAGTCTGTTTGGAAAAAGCTGAACAGCCATGGACAACTGTCAAAGTTATGGGCTATCTTAGATTATTTTTGAACCATCCACCTTTAGGTTTGCTTGGACCTTGACCACTACCTTAGTTTTTAAATGAAAGGAGGGTGAAAAACACTTTTAACATTTTTGTAACTGAATACTTTTGGGGAGGGCTTGACTTTTTAGTCCAAGCTGATACTCTGCTCTATTTCCCATCCTTCTTTTGCCCCACTAATAAAGTGTCAGTGGTAGGACAAAAGACAAAATTTTTATGGACAAAGTATTTCCCAAAGTTCAGAAACTGACCCAAAATCAGGGGTGTTTCACTTGATATGTTTTCAGTTTCTTCTCTCAGGTGCAAGTTGTCCTAGTTAAGCACTTTGCAGATGCATCACACTTAGAAAAGAGAGGGCACAGGTACCCGAGTTAGAATCTACTGGAGAAGGCTCTGGGTGTACCACAAGTGGAAGGTTTGGATACCTCCTACCAGAGCAGGATGCTGGGAAGCAGAGCAGTGCCAGGAACTGCTTCTAAGGATTCCTGCTGCTGATCTCTCCCTCCTACCACTGCCAGCTTTCCTACCTCTCCCCCAGAAGGCACCAAACAGAAGCATCTGCAGGAGGTACCCCAGGGCAACCCAGACATACTGGGTCAGGTCATGGCTCCAGCACAGACTGTGTCAGAATGGCTTCTGCAGAAGGACTGCACAAAACAGAACTGAGAGAGACAACATAAACCACATCTAGACAATGCAGAAATGGTATTCCAGTAGGAGAAAAAGAGGCAGTGCCTCTCTCCACACAGCTACACTTTTCTCCCTGCTCCTCTAAACCAGAATGTTTGCATTTAACTTGTTTATTGGTTGGTCCCTGGAATGAGCTGGGGACTGTACTGAGTATGGAAGTTGTTTAGGAGAGGATTAAATAGCAAAATGATATCAGAGAGTATGCTAACAATTACATAGTGCAAACCAGCATAAGACAGCATTCAATCCTTTTCAGGGCCATGCTTACTTTGTTAGGATAAACATGAAGATTAACAGCTGTCCTACACTCACGGCTCAGCCAGAGATTAAAAATTAGGTGAAACTTAAGCAGACATCTCCTAGTGTTTAGGCTCACTTCAACAAAATCTGTGGAAATCCAAATTTGGTTCATCCCAATGTACTTCCTCAACTATTTCCAAATAAGAACAACAATGTCTTACCAGTTTTGCATAAACAAATTCACTTTTACAAAAACACTGACTAAATCGGGGACAAAATATTTCTGAATTCTTGCATATTTTATTAAGATTTAAGTCTCCATTCCTTCTACCCAAGCACACACGGTTTCTCTAGACAGATGAAACAAGACACATAAATACACAAGTGATGTAAGTTTTTTCTAGGCCATACATAAACACCTAAAACCAAACCTATCTTTTCAACATGGTAGCAAAAATTTATCGTGGGACATTTGTTCAAAAGAACTGTATCACAGGAATGTGATTTCTTTGAAGGAAGTAACAACATACCTCCTAAAGCTGTTGAGGAATTCACTCTCACCCCCCAAGCCTAGATCAGCTTTTCAGAGTTTCAGACTGCTGATGAAACCAAGATTATCATTTTGTGATGCTTCAAAGTGTCTAAACCCATGCACTTGTAATTTGTGACCTGCCAGTCTGAAACTGTTAAACCTTGACATAGTAGGTTTTAATGTTTAATTAGAACATCTTCAAGGAAAGCTTCCAATGGAAAATAGACTTTCAAGTAAGAGATGGAAACAATTTCTTTAAAGAAGTCTATGGAGCGTAAGAATTTCCACGTTGTTCACATTTTCTGTTAGGCTCTTACAGATACTTATTAAAAGCAGCTCCAAACTTCAAATTGCTGAAACTGCCTCACACACACATATACAACATCAAAGAATTTTCCACCAGCCAAGTGCAATGTGTATTATGTTATTCTTTATGCTTTTATATTAAAAAAGATTTGGTGAAGTACTGTGCCTAAAACTGAAAGCATTTGAGGGCTGTCCTCTTGTTTACATATGCCAGTTTGGCTGTATCATTTTCATAGCAGCAAGACCTTGTTGGCTCACCTTTGTTTCACTGTTATTCCTGCCCAAACATGCACTTTGGCCTAGTGCATTTCCCAGCTGAATTCTGTGACCTTCTCTCTGCTTTCCACTTTTGCTGCTATCATGGTCATTTTGAATTTTAATTCCATCTCACTATGTGCTTCATCCACCTTGGTCACTGGTAAATTGCCCACTTGCTATCTAGGACAAAAACTTCACAGTAGGTAGGTAATTTCCCATTTTAATTTGTGTTAACATCAGCACTGGTTTTCTTAACAACCTTGCACAGATTTTGTGAAATTTTAAGTTATATCTACAGAATATAATGAGAAAAGCAACAAAAGCTTTTCTACAACCAATTTAGATGGTATTTATTGATCTTTCCTTACCCAGAGGACTTGTAAGAGAAGTTTGACAGCTTTCACAAGACACACTTCCAAACACAAGACACACTTCCAAATTCCAATGTAATTATTATCCATCTTGGTTCCTGCTAGCATTCATAAATTTTTTTCAGTGTTTATTTGCCAAAGTTCAAGCAAACAGTAGTGATTTCCCAAACTGTTTCCTTTTGCTGCTTAATTCTTGCTCCATCATTTTCTATCTACCATCAGCAGCACTCTAAAAAAATTGGAAAGGGAGATAAAAGTGCTTACAGGTTTTCTAAGGAAAAAAAGAGATAGTGCTCCAATTAGGGGCATGTCTCCAATTAGTGGTTCCAGGATAACCCTCATGGTGCCATGGATCTGTGAAAGGGGAAGAAAAAAAAGACAATGAAATTTACGTTGGTCAAATTTTAAATAAAATTTATTTGCTGGCAATGTTCACACGTCTAATTCATTAAATTCTTGTTTACAGAAAAACTTTATATATATAAAAAAATTCTTTCTTTATATGTCATCCAAACCCCCAAAAATACTCATACAAGCACTTAACAGTTGTGCTTGAAAACTCATTACATACATCTGTATCATGCATGTTGGTGGTAATTTCTTAAAAATGTGAAGTAGATTATTTCTACAGCTCCATGTAAACAAATGTGACACAAGAAGCACAGTGGCACCACAGGTACTGGAGCAAAGCAGGTAAATGCTTACAGGTATGTCAAGACATACAAGCAAAAGAGCTAATTCTGCTCCTTAGGGAGAGATCTGTTATCAGAAAGTTCAGGAAATCTCAGAAACAATATCAGAAGGCAAAGCTACTAATAGCAATTGCATCTAAACCAGTAATTCTATCTGATGTTTAGATATTGCATGAAATAAAATTTTAAGCTCCATGGTGCCTTTAAAAACTGGCACATCACTTGAACCCATCACATCAGCTTGAAGTGAAATTATCTCTAGGTTTTCCTGAAGTAAATGTTACATATTTGTTCTACATCTTAAATGATTTTTTTTCTTATGTTAAGTCATGTTACTGAAATTCTAATGCAGTATCAATACCATTCAAATGGCTGGGGGGGGAGGGAGAAACTAGAAAACTACACAATTACTGTTGTTTTCTTACAGATGATTTAATCAGAAAATAGTGATTTAGGGATATGAAAATCAAAAGAAAAAAACTGAACTTCACCTGTATGCTTTTCACACCAGCTCTGCAGAAGTATCTCTTGATCTCCAAATCAATTTCACAGTTTCCAACAAAACTAAACCAAAAAAGAAAGTACACATTTCACTTTTACAAACTAAATTGCAATAAACTGTTAGTTCTGTTTTGCAGTGTCATGACAACATATTCTGTCTCCCAGTGTATGCACAAAAAATGCCTGTTGAAATATTAGAACATAAAACAATGTCAGTTTGCTTAAACATTCCTTTCAAAACATCACTGTCATCAGAATCACTCAAATTAATACCTAGTTTTGCTACCATCTCCAGAAGGATGCATAAGAAACAAGCCTTACAAGAGGCCTTACTTTTGGGAAATAATGGACACAGAACTCACACTCCATTTCAGGAAAGCTCTCCACAGATCTCATTGACTGTAAATGTACCCAAATCCACTCTCATCTAACATAATCATGAGAAGCACTAGACAGAGATGGTGGTTATGCTGAAAATGAAACTTGTCTGAAATATTCATAGACTTGCAAAGCCAGTCGTATTTAGAATTTCAATAAGCAGGGCATGCTGAGCTGAATGATCTTCTAAGCAAGTTCTAAGCCAAAAACAGTTGAGCCCTTTCTGAAGGGAGAGAAGGCAGGAAGCAAATTAGAGGACATTAAAAACTATGCATATTTTTCCCTGAACAGTTCTTGCATCCCATTTTTGGGGATGCAAGTTCAAGTGATTTGAAATTTTCCAGATGCTGCCCTGTATTTCAGATTTGTCAAAGTTGGTAAAAACAAGTCCCATCTATTTTGCTATGCTACAAGGCTACAAGATTATTCACACACAACTCAGGCTTGGATTTGTAACTGCTTTCCCTGAACCTTCATCCAGGTCAACCATGTACCAACAGAGCTGAGCAAACTTTTTTTTCCAAAAGCTGGCACTGCTGGGAGACACACTGGTTCTGAAAACAAACTAATTTTAAGACTCAACAAGAAATTTAGGAAGAAAGCTTTAAACTCTGATTTAGCATGGAATTATTCAATGATTCTACAGAATGAGAGCTAAAAGCAAAACCCAAGAGGCTGAATACCATGCTCCAGGTAGGGAGAGATGAGCTGGGCTAGGACACTCTCTAAGAAGATAGAGGCTGTAACAGAAGCACAAATGAAATCTGAAGAGATTTCTGAACAGACTGCCCAGGTAAAGAAAATGGAAGAAGGAGCCAAGTGGGATGGAGATGAGCCAGATGAAAGCCACACGCTGCTGAAAGGAGGGGGAAATTGTTTCCTCTGCAGGGCATCCTGTTCCAGATTCTGCAGCAGAGCTCAGCTTTCTGCACATTAGTTCCTCAGACCTGGCCTGCACAGTGAAACACTGTTAGCTGTGTTTGGGAGTATGAAGTAATCTTATTACAAAAATGTTTGGGGAATTGTGAACAAATGGAATTGCTCTCTTAATTGGCTATTCTAGGCTCAAGTCAATATAGAATAAATTACTCCTACAGTAAGAGCAGAACAGCAGGATTGCTGTTTCCTTCCCCTGAGCCTGAGGGGCACAAAGTACTACCAAAAGAAAAGACAAGGTGAGAGCTGCTGCATTCCACATATCCATTATCCAAATCATCTGCATCCTCCTCTGCTCTGTGTGTGGTGGTGCTGTCTTTGAGATTTCAACAAATACAAATCTTATCAATCCCTTAAACAGAAATAAACAATAGTACCAAGACTTTCCTGTAAACATCCATCACTGGAATTTATTTTCAACTATTCAAAAGACAACACTATGTAGAATCTTTTTTGTTTAATGGCCAGTTTGGGGAACTGGAAGACAACAACATGATGGGGTCTATGTCAAAGGAAGGTGACAGTTGCTTTCCTTGGAAAGAATGTAGTGTGACTGTACAGTTTAAAAATAGGTATGTAACTTTTAATAAACAATTTAAAACGATGTAATTTCTATTTTTAACCTATCTAACTATATATAGAGATAGTAGAGATATATATAAATACACTCCCACATATATATATATATATATATATATATATATATATATATATATATATATATATAATTGCATAACAGCATGACACAGAGAAGCAAGGTCAATTAAAACCTGCAACTGAAACCTCAATCTCGACACTCTGCAGCATCAGAACTATTTGTGTTACGAAGGCAGGGAAGCAATATGCTTGTTTGAAAACCCATAACAACATGATGACAACCTGGAGTAAAAATAGTAACAAACTGCATTTGAGGGGACTAAGTCAACAACATTTAACTTTATAATAAAGCTAAATATGATTTTATCCCCCAAGATATTTGGCTGGGTCCATTAACAGTCGATGCCTACACAATTCCACTGTAATACACCATATTGAAAGCTCAACTTGAAACCTCATTTAGTAAGCAAATTCTATACATTCAGTTCATAATATCCCAGAAATATTTATGATCCCTTTAAGGTACAGAACGCTGAGATAGATCACAGAATGAGGACACTCTTGTAAGAATATTAACAGCAGCTGTACTGAATCAAAAGAGAAGCGTGATGTACTGCCTGTGGTCACTGTAGCCCATGGAAGATACCCAGAAGAAAAAATAAAAGGTTATGGCAAAAATATTTCCTATATTATAGTGATATGTGGTTCTGTACACAGGACTATCTTAATTGTTTTTAGAAAGTTTTTAGGCCCTATTTTTACATCTGTCCTCTGTCAGTATAATGTAGTGAGTCCTCCCATTCAAGTATTCCACGTTTGAAAAAATCTGCCATGAGTTTCAATCTGCAGCCTAAAACTCTTTCATTGCATCAATTTTTTTGTGTCATGAGAAGCTGAAAAAACTCAGGCTATTTACAACGTCTTCTTCAATCTCTCAATCTTCTTTGCTTTCTTTGCTACAGTTCACATTTAAATTGACTAAGTTTATCTTGTTTTCTGTTGATCCATAACTTTTATCCAAGTATTTACTACATTCACACACTTTAGCAAAGGTAAGATTTCTTTTTATTAACAATTTCTCAAGATTTTATCTTCATTTGCTCAAGTGGTTGAAATTTTTCCCTTGCACATCAAGAACTAGACTTTTAAACTGTAATGAGTTTTGATAATTTTTTTTAACATAAACTCCACAGTAAGAGAAAGGCAAAGCATTCCCTTCACAAATGTGGTCCTCGAACTCAGCCTTTGAACACATTCTCCAGTGAGTGCTTTGTGGATTAGCTATTCAAGCTACTTAGAGTGAAGTTCTTAACTGGACCCTGAGTGATGCACAAAACCTGCTCTGAAGAGTTCTGAAAAACACTCTGAAGCAATGATTGTAATGCACTCAGTATCCTTGCAGAAACAATAGAAACTAAACCAAAACACACTCCTTTTGCAATTAAAATTAAAAGCAGACAAAAAAAAACAAAGCCTCAACGATGATGCAAAAAAATACTCTAGAGTTTTAGAGACACATTGAAACTACTTTAATGCACTATGGAAGGTCCAAAACAAATGCACACACCCCACCACAAACAAATGACAGCAGAAAGGGCTAAAAGAAGCCACAATAGTGGAACTGCAGGATAAAAGGGGATTCTTAAAAGAATTAATGTACTTTAAACTGAAAAAAAAATATAAATAAAATCTTTCCTTCCTTCCCTCACCACACACCCCACAGGGCTTGGCTTCCTACAACTATTCTTATGAATGTTTAGAGAGATTGTTTGAGAGGTCCTTCTCAAATGTATTTAGAGAATGAAGGGTTTATAGAAAGCTCCTAACTTTAAACTTAGAAATAAATTAAAGTTATAACAAATTAATTTAACTGGAGATTAAAATCTACAGGGATAAATACTCCAAAGGATGGACTTTTCTCCAGCAGTGAGACTGCTCTTTATAATCTTGCAAAACTGCAATATAAGACATAATTTAGGGTTGGTATCTGTATTTAACTCTTTATCTAAATGTATCAAGAGGCACTTATTCTTCCTGTTATGACAGAAAATCCCAGTGATAAAACTCTCAGAGGAAATATAAATCAAACTACTGAAAAGCAAACAACAACATCAAGCAGTAACAACTGGTACAGGGGGCCAGGGGGGCTCTCTGTCTTAAACTTGCATACTAAAACCTTTGGAAAAGAGCCCTTTCTGAATGAGGAGCCAAGCACAAGTCTTAAATATGAAACAGGACTTCCTTTGATGATGGTTTTGTCTAAGCCTTAATTCCTAGAAGCTGTGATAGCCACCCCAGAGCACTCATTTCCGTTTTCTTCCTGGAAGCCTGTGCCACTGGCAGTAGGGACAGGATGTTGGGCTCAACAGGCACCCAAGTGACCCAGCTCTATTAGTGTTATTTAAACCACTTCAAGGAATTTATTTCAGCCTTTTAAACTGGAATCTATTGCAGCTGTCAACCACTTCTCTAGGTTGCAAGGTAATAATATGAGACATATGGGTAAAGATCTCCTTCAGGTCTGCGTAACAGGACATTATTCCTGAAATTTTTGTACAAACCTACCGGCCTTTTTACTTTTATCTAATTCATGAGGATGAGCAGAAATTAAAAAAAAAAAACAAACTAGATTTATTCTGTCTTCCTGTGAATAGTTCTGCCTTAAATGGAAGAAGTGGTTTTGGAACAGAAACAGATTCTTAAAAGCAATTTCTATGGACTGTTTGGTCAGACAAGATTATTTCCCTGAGGGCTCATCTCTGAAGAGGTGAGGCTGCTCTCCCAGCTGCTGTCAGAAGTGGGAACAAAGAGAAAACTGAAGGAAGTTGCTCCATTAGGGCTAACACATTCATCCAGTGAAATACGCTCTCAAGAGCCAATCCTGCTGGTTTTGGTCCAGCAACACCAATCCCTGATTTGGACAGCTCTCTTTTTCCTACAGAAATAAAAAGATTCGATTCAATACAGACTGGGCTCTGCTCACAGATGTAGCTCCCACCTGCTCTGGAACCCAGGGAAGGTGACAGCAACCTTTTCTCTTATCACTCTGGGGCCTGCCCAGCTCTGCCAATGCAGCAAAGGCTTCAGCATTGCTGAGCTTTAGACAAATAATTCAAATTTAAGAATTACCATGTTCAAATTTTGGAAGTGCCTCTGAAGCTGAGCTGCCTGATGACCCTCCTGGCTCCTGCCAGGGAAGCAGCGAGGAGCACAGAAGGCTGCTCCTTGCTGGACTGTCAGTGACTGACAAATTTGGCCTTTCCATAACCCACAAGAAGGCAGAAGTAGCCACGGTAGCACAGACCTATGATGATCAATTATAAAAACATTGCTGGGCTCACTGACTGAACTTTCAAAAAACTCTGCAACTGCAGATTGTGTTGAGAATGACTTGGGTAAATGTAGGGTAGACCTACTGAGAAACCTATATAAAAGGAGTCATGATGAAATAGCAAAGAAAGCTGAAGCAATGCAGCACAGTGATTCTGGCATTTTATAATACATAGATTTACTCTGATAAAGTAAACACCAATTGTTCTGTAGCTGTCATTATTTTTTCTAATACTATGTTTATAAAACAATCCAAGTAACAAACTCAAAAAATCTTACATCTTAGATTTCAGACTACATTTAATGGCAAAGTATTAATGCACTAAGGAAAAAAGTCAAAGATAGTGCTTTATCTTTGGAAAGTATTTTTTTATTAAGAAACATGACTTTAATGACGAAACCACACAGAGCTGATATTTCATTGCTGTTTACAGCATGCAGTTTCTTCCTCCATTCATACACAATTAGAACTAACTATATTTGCATAATGAATGATTCTCCTTTCAGGCCAACATAACTGCCAAATCAAACAACATGCAGATTATAAAGCATGGACCCCATTGTAATATAGTAACAAAGTTTACCTGATTTGAAGGTCCAAAATGATCTGCCTTTTGTCCACATTTTCAGTGTACACTTTTACACCATTTATCCTCAGAGGCTGGAACAATGAAGCAAGTAAAAGTTGGATTCTTCTACAGAAGTATATTAAACTCTTAACTTTGAATGAAAGATTAATATAGGTATATTCATGCCTGAAGTTAAGAACCTACTATAAACATTAAAAGGTGTGAAGTGAGGCTATCAATTTAGTTCAAATTATTATTTCAAGGGTAAAAATTACCTTGCTGGGATCCAACTAACTACAATCATTCTGGAATTACCCTGGGTATGGACCACTAAACTTCAAGATCTATAAAATATTTAACAATCAAGCTTTCCCTCTCCCCTGCTTAAACTGACTTCTCTGTAGAGGTATATGTCTAACACTCCCAAAGCATTCTTTTCTGTGTAACTACAACAACAAGCTAAATTTAGTTCACAAAAAAAACCAGTTGCCTTAAGTGGAAATTAGTGAGAATAGATGGAAAAGAATCTGTAATTCCCATAAAAAGTTGCGTCAACCACTCTGTGCTATCTTTCTAAATCACTGTGTTCACACTCTCCCCTCTCTCCCTCACACAGAATTAACACTTATCAATTACACACTCAAGCCCCAAACATCCATCAAACACTAGGCAGGAGTGGGTGACTAACAACGTCATTTTTGAGTTTTTCCTTTCTTGAAAAATTTTCGTATTTCTATTTACACCTTTTTGATAATTTCTGCAAAATCAAAATCTCACTGCTGTGCTGGGGCTGTGCAGCTCAATCATCTCCATCAAGGTTGCAGTATAAAGTAAGAATAGCTCTTTGTCATGTCCAAGGTTACTCAATTCAGCTGCAGAACCATACAGAGGTCTGGGAGCTAAAACCTACTTAAAATTAGTATATCTTAAAAGGAATGCTACAGTCTACAATACAAATATATCTAGGGCAGGACAAAGGCCCTGTGTAAAAGGTTTTACAATTTAAAAAAATAATAAACCCAACACACAAAAGGTGCAGTAAAGCATAATGAACTTTAACCTACATGAAATAGAGTCACAAAGAGAGGAAAAAAAAATCCCCTCTACCACACCTGAAAATTAATTTCAGGTTTCCTAACATTTGAGGGTGTGTGGGGGTGTTGATTCTTAAATCCTTATTTGAAATTCAATTTATGACAAGCAATAGAAACATGAAAGACAACTTCAAACAAAAGCTGTTAAACTGTATCTAAAGTTCTGGTTAATGCAGGGAAGATTATGTAGTGCTGAACCTGCTGCAAGCAGAGGGGATCATTCTCAGCTTGCACTGGTCAGACAGGCTCTCCTGCAGATATTAGACCCCTTCTTTCACAGGATGGAACAGAAGACAAACATCTGTACGCCCCTTTATACTGTGTTTTGTGCAGTCCTTGAAAAGCCAAGCCAGCAGCCCTGTCATTGACTCCACACACAGCATGATTAGAATGCATCTGTGACAAGAAAACTGCACTTGGACCATCTGGTAAAAGGATAATGGTCCCTGTTCACTTAATGTAAAGTATTGCATGAACATTAAATATTGCATGAATATTAAAATCACATTGCTGTGAGCTCTTCATGTGACCAGGCATTGCTACACTGAGTCATCTCCAAATTCTCAGTCAGGTTTCTGAAGCACAGATCCCAGGAAATGCAATAAAGCCTCTGCTAAAAAACCCACACATTCTTATTTTAATGTTACAACAGAAATCAGAATCAGGCTTACGACCAAGGGTCACTGAGAAATATTTCTGTGCCGATTCGAACTGGCTACATGAAAATGTTGTGTAAAACAGGGTCTCTTAAAAAACCTCACCAGACACTGACCTGATGACCAATATCAATCTTTGTAAAACTGAAGGTACTGAGGTGGTTGTTTGCTCCTCTTACTGCTGGTTCTATGGTTTCTCGGAAGAGTTTCTCAATGAATTGACATATAAAAGGCCACATCTGTTTTACAGTCTAAGGAGAAAAAAAAAAATCTACATGGAAGTACAGTTCTTAAATACATGAATAAGTTATAAATGCAAAAAATCAGAACTTCACTGCATCTGAATTTTCTATCTGAAAATTCTATATTGCTTTTTTTTCTTACTATTTTCCAATTAACTCACATTCTTCTATGCTCTTTGAATGAAAGATATTTTTTAAAAAGTAAGCTACATAGATTTATATCTTAGATTATCACACACACAAATCAAAACTGCAAATTTCATTTATTTTAGATTGTAGGTCAGGAACCTACAGTAACTGGAAAGTATCCCAGACAAGTAGAAAATTAAAGATTGTGTTTACAGCTGCTATGGCTTCTACGCAATTATAGCTGTCATTACTGTAATGCCACTTTAAATCATTCATAAAACTCACAATTTCAGGACCATGAAGCTAAATTTAATCTCTCTTGTGACTAACTGGATCAACAACCAGAGACTTCAAGTGTATAAAGAATAAAGTTAAAACTACTCTGTTCTCAGATTCTTGCCTCACCTTTTGTTTTAAAATCAGCCTTCCCTCCTGCCCCTTCCAATTTGAGAGCAATGTTTCTCCTTACCTTGTTGAGCCATTCTGCTCTCTCTGTGTCTGGAAAATGCACCTAAAAAACAAAAACAAATGCAAAACAAAAAATTAATACAAATAGTTAATTGTGTCTTTTAGTTAATTGTGTCCAGTCATTTATAATACCAGAAAGCTTAGGGATCTCCCTAGACAGTGGACAACATATTGAGCAGTCAACAGTCCTGACAAGAGAATTAAAATAAAAGCAAATTAAAACACAAACTCATTTCTGAACTACATAAATATATGCTTTGACTTGTTTCTAGTAGTAGCACCTGGAATAAATACTGCTGTAACACCATGGACAAACTAAAAAACAAGCACAGCCATCCCAGCTTGTGTCAACCAATATTAACATGACACACACGACTGCCAGAGTCCCAACTGCAATTCTACTTCCTTTCATTCATGCCAAATCTTCTTCGGTGTCAATAAATCACAGCTATAAATATTTAATCAGTGAAGTTGAAGCTCAGGAATATGGATTAAGTTCGGCCAAAAGCCCTTTGAAAGACATTTCTAGTGATTTCTTTTCTCAAACAATTGCAGAAACCAGTCAGAGACAAAGTGACAGTTTATATACATGACAGAAAGTACCCATGGCAGTAGGAAAACATCAATTAAATGCTGGAAGAACAGACACAGTTTGCCTGACATAGGAGAGCACAGTTAGTAGCTTTACCTTTTACAAATACACATACACACCAAAAAAAAAAAAAAAAAAAAACCCACAAAAAAAAAAAAAACACCCACACAACCAAAAATCCCCTCCAAACAAAAATAAAGCCCTGAAGAACCAGAGCTAACAAAAATTTCCTTAGAAACTCACAGGCTGTAGAACAAGATGCAGATCACACTTCCCAAACACAAAGAGCCTTTGAACACACTAAAAAACCGTGACCTACATATGGTGACTTTTGTGAAGCAATGTCTCTACTTAACCGAATTGCCAAGTCTTAATCTCTTCATAGCATAACAGATTGCACCAGTGGCTTCAGCAGCAGTTATTTTTATTATGCATATCCCAGATGTGAACAGTCAGTGAAAGACCTACTCTTTAAACTGTATTTTCAACAAGATGAATTTGAAAGCAAGCCCCATTAATGACTTTTTTCAGTTTTTATTCGCTTCTTGCATTAACAATCAGCACTAACATATTCTTCATATACTCAATCTAGCCTCAGAGCAGTCCTTGATTTCATCTAAACCCTCAAACTTTTGCTATATAGTTTTTGCTATGCTGCCCTTCAGCAGCATAATCAATAATGTCAGACTTATCTCTCCAGTCTGTTTCTTTTTCAACAATCCCACATCAACAACAAAGATATGCCCCATGTTCCTACAAATACTTGAAGAAGTACAAATGCTGCTGTCTTCCACTGTCAAGAAAGGCTCTCAGCATCTTTTTCAAGTATATCACGTATCTCTCAAAAGTTTTACAAGTGGTGTGAAAGTGTCCAGTGATCTGTTTGGCTGAGAAAAAACATTCAACATAATTTATTTTACTGAAGTTAAAAGAATAGAATTATTAATAACGGAACAACTTGGGAGCCATGTTATTTTATTTACTTAGAATTAATTTCCTAGAAAATTATGGTGGGTAGAATGTCATAACTCTGTACTTAAGAGGGTTGGGCATGGTGTCTGCCTTTTGAAAACAAAAAATACTTAATTTGTTTTTTACTTTTGCAACACAAGTAGTTACAAGTATGTACATGAACTTACAGCTGAACAGAGTTTACACAGTTTTTGTCTTGCAGGGTTCTCATGTTGCTCCCAACGGTAAAAAAGTTAAAGGAACAGAAAAAATGAACACTGTTAACCCCAACACTAATAAATAACATCTTGATCTCTCCTTTAAAATATTTGCCTTCTGAATCGGCAGACAGAAAAAATGTCAATTCTCAGTAATGACTTGTGTGTGATGTTGGATCAACATGTTTCATTGTGATTTGGGTAGGAGAGATCAGTGATGTTCAGTTTCACAGGGTGAGAGCTGCAGAGCTGCTCCACACAGGGGACACCAATGTAATCCAAGAGGAAATGGTCAGCAACCTGCTACAGCACCTGGACAAGCACAAGTCTCTGTGGCTGGAAAGGATCCACCCAGCGGTACTGGGGCAGCTGGCAGAAGAGCCACTTCTCCATCATTTACCAGCAGTCCTGACTAACTGGGGAGGTCCCAGGTGACTGGAGGTCAGCAAATGTAACCCCATGCACAAGGGCCTGGGGAACTACAGGCCTGTCACTGACCTTGGTGCCAGCAAAGGCCATGGAGCTGATGTCCTGTTATGACAGCATGATTTTGTGGACGAGGGAAAGGCTGTCAATGTGTTAACCCAAACTTCAGTGAAGTCTCTGCCATGTTTTCCCACTGCATTCTCCTGCAGAAACTGGCTGCTCATGGCTTGGACCAGTGTACAATCAGCTGGGTAAAAAACTGGCTGGATGGCCAGGCCCAGGGAGAGTAGGGGGAACGGAGCTACATCCATGGTTGTAACTCTGGCCAGTCACAAGTGTGCTCCACAGGGCTCAGTGTTGGGGACACTCCTGTTTACTGTCACTATCAATGATCTGATATGAAGGGATCAACAGCACTCTCAGTGGATTTGCAGGTGACACCAAGCTGGGTGGGAGTGTTGATCTGCTGGAGGGCAGGAAGGGTCTGCAGAGGGAGCTGGACAGGCTGGACTGATGGACCAAGGCCAGTGGTATGAGGTTCAACAAGGCCAAGTGCTGGGTTCTGCATTTGGGTCACAACAGCACCAGGCAGTGCTACAGGCTGGGGACAGAGTGGCTGGAAAGTGGCCCTGGGGGAAAGGACCTGGGGGTGCTGGTTGACAGCAGCTGAACACGAGCCAGGTGTGCCCAGGTGGCCAAGAAAGCCAAAGGCATCCTGGCCTGGATCAGAAATGGTGTGGCCAGCAGGACCAGGGCAGTGATTGTTGATTGTCGCCGTCCTGGGCACTGGTGAGGCTGCACCTGGAATCCTGTGCTCAGTTTTGGGCCCCTCAAAACAAGAAGGACATTGAGGTGCTGGAGCATGTCCAGAGAAGGGCAGAGGAGCTGGGAAAGGGTCTGGAGCACAAGCCTTAGCAGGAGCACTTGATGGAGCTGGGGTTCCTTAGCCTGGAGAAAAGGAAACTCAGAGGAGACCTTCTTGTTCCCTTCAATTACCTGAAAGGAGGTTGTAGCCAGGTGAGAGTCACTCTCTTCTCCCATGTGAAAAAGAAAGAGGATAAGAGGAAATAGCCTCACATTGCACCAGGGAGGTACAGAATGCATTTAAGAAAAATTTTTTCATGGAAAGCGTTGTTAAGCATTGGAACAAGCTGCCTAAGGAAGTGGTAAAGTCACCAATGCTGGATGCATTGCAGCTGTGGAATTTAGGGTCACAGTTTATTGGTGGATCTGGCAGTGTCAGATTAATAGTTGGACTTGATGATCTTGGAGGTCTTTTCCTAAATTGTATGATTCTACAGGCATTGCAATGAACAGCAACAAAATAAGATAAATAGAAACAACAACTTAAACACACAGATGAGGAAAGGAAAAGAAAATTCATGGAAATACCAAAAGCAAACCTGTTTGCTGTGCGTAATGCAAGATATAACAGTTGCCATGTTCACAATTCATTTTTAGTCTTCTGTACAAGTATCCAGTTGACATTCAACAGAAGAGACACTCTAGACTTGAGAGAGGCTTCCTGCTCTAAATATAACCTCAGCCCAGATGAAATGCACCTTCCTCCAAAGGGTGATCCAACCTCCCAGATTCAGAGTATAAACTTCTGAAGGCACAGGCCACATCCCCTGCACCATGCACACAGCTGACATCCACTACAGCTCTGTGGAATGAGGAAAAGAGGAAGCATCTCTCTTGCACCTATCAAGCACTCTTCACGTTCAGTCCCAAATTATGCAGAAACACTTGAGATAGGTTGGGAAACAAACAAGAGGCCACAGATACTCAAATCTACCCACATATGCTAATTTATTAATTTTTTATTTTATCTACTGTACAATCTTTATTAAGACCTGTTTTAATAGGACATGACTCTTAATTCTCCCATGGATTTAATAATTACTTGTCCTTTGGTGTGCCACACCTATCATGCTCCTACAGTTACATGAGCTGGCACTAAGCCTGCTCCTCAATTATGTAAGCCTAGTTTACTCGTGCAGTTGCATGTGATAATAGGCAAAAATAATACAATATCTTCTATTGTTGTTTCTCATCCCTTTTCCATTCTTGCTTTTATGCTTACTTACTCCAATTTTAATGTAGCTCAGTTTGGTGCCTATTCTGACACTCAAAACAGAAAGCAGAGAACCTTTTATTTTCAAGACTCCAAAATTTTTATTCAAGCCAACCTTGAATCAAAAGCTGGGCTTTGCTTAATCTTTAGATGCTCCAAACCCAGGTTGTCTGAAAACAAAAATAAAATATTTATCCATCTACTAATCCCATATCTTTTCAGCCTATATGAGACTGCAATACTAGTTGCAAAATTATTTTTTGCTTTAGGAGTTTTTGACTTCAAATACAATCCTATGCATAGACAACAGGAAAAAGCCTGAGGGACAGAAGTTGGTACACTGGATCAGTCAGAACAGTGACAAGAACATTGAAGCAACTGCACAAACATTTTTATGGCCAGAAGCAAGAATCAGACTAAGTGATGTGCAAAATCTGTTAATTATTGTATAAAGATCTATTGACAAGCATGATAGAAAGAGACAGAAGTCAAGATTTCAACTAAGATATTTAACGAGTAAAAGCATTTTCCTCTTGGCTCCTGTTAGTAAATTACTCATGCAGGTTTGGCAAGTAGTGTCATTTCAACCACTTGCTGTAGCAATTCATTATTCAAAGCAAAGTGTAACAAGAGAGAACTGTTGCAAGAAATGCCCCAACGACCACGTTCAACACCAAAACCACCATAATATTACGTGTTCCAGGAAAGTTCTGTTATTAAACGTTTTCTTGCAAAATACTTGGAAGTGCTCAAAAGATGCATTTCTGCACATTAAGAAGACACTATCTGGCTTTCTCACACAACTGCTTGTGCTTAGCTCTGAACAGCTTTCACATTTACTTTCTATTTCTGATCCTGCACTTTCAAAAACTCAATTCAGAACACAGTACTTTTTTGTAACGGTCAATAAAATACCAGAAAGAGCCCAAGGAATACAGCTCCTTGTTCTGTCCTGGAAGACAGTAAAAGAAAAAAGGGACAAAAGAAAACCACTTACAATAACAGTAAAAACAGCAGAAACGTTTCTTATTATTTTATTTTCTAAACTCTCTTCATACTGGCTAAATTGACTCAGTTTTCTGGCCAGACTAACATCTGCATCTTTCCAAGGAAACAAGCTAGACACAGAACTATTACTCTCAAATGCCATGGACTACGGATTGGTGGGAAATTTTGAAGAGTCAAATAACAATCAGGAAATAACATGAAATGAGGTTCAAAGTGCAAATAATAACGTTAATGCCTTAAATATATTTTTTCATTCACATAACGGAAGTTTCACTTATCTACATAAATTTCACTAAAAGCAAGCATTGACAAGAAATTCAGAAGGAAAGGCATGACAACACCCTTCTGTAATGTTGAAATAATCTCAACACAAGTCACAGGTACTAATAATCTACTTTAAAACATAAATTGCATAATATCTGTTACTATTCACTGATCCTCTCACTGTAAAACATTTTTCTTTTAAAAATTATCTTTGAAAGCTTTCTCCATCTCTAAAGGTATTTATGAAACAACCCTAGATAAATTTAACATTTATTTGATGATTATGATTAACATATAGGCCCTAAGTATTATCTACACAACTCAACCAAAAAACTGAGCACCTGAACACCTTTTGTACTGAAAGTACAAAACTACAGGTATTGACCAGAGCACTTAAAAAACTGCTACAAACCAACCTCTTTCTAATGAATTGTGTATTAAAGCAATGGAAGAAATGGAAGCAATAAAAGCAGATTATATTTAAAGAAAAAAAAAAAAAAACCAAAAAAAACAACAACAAATAAAAAGCCCCAAACAAAACCCTCAAAAATTTGCGGTTTCTTCCATTTTACATGCCAAGATTAAAGGTAAGAATTCCAATGCTCTCAGGCACATGGTATGATTCCTGGGGTGCCCTCCATAGGTGCAGGAGTTAGACTCAACAATCCTGATGAGCCACTTCCACACACTGTAGAATATTCTACATTAAAAATAATGTACTATCTTAGCTATGTTTAACAGATACTTATCTGAGTCAGCATTACTTAATTTAAGCTTAGTTCCTTCCATTTGCACTGATTGTTGCTCCAGATGTAAATCTTAAAGAAACTATACCAGTCACTTTAAGGTCACACAATATCATCAAGTTTATTGATATAGTTACAATGCAGCAAAATTTGCTTTAGCACTTTTCCAGCTATTTCACAGATATCTCTTCTAATAGATACTGATCCCTTCTGCTTATTTTGGAAAGCCAAAATTACATATAAAAATCCTCCACTCCATCAAAAGGGCATTTGTCTAGTTTAAATGTAAAAATGTATAAGGGTATCACAGTAAGTTTTCATAGTCTCTTCATGCATAATCAGTTGGTAGGGAGAGACCATACCACAGAAGAAAATTCAGGACAGAAGCCCAAATTAGGTGCTCTAAAACCTTCTGAATGTACAGCATAAGCAGTTATTTAACCATTAAGCCTAAAGCCAGTGGTGTGGCAAAAAACCAAAACACACTAAAATTAAATTTTCCTTTGAATTATAGCTGACAGTTTGTCTAAACTCACTGCACTTGTAACTCAAAAAGGCCAGAGAAAGATACTAAAAGAAGAAGCCCAGCACGGACAGAATAAATCGTGTCATATAGTGATATTCAAGCTCAATTTAACAGCTATTCACTCCAGTGTTTTCTGGTTGGTAAAGCAGGCTGGCCTAAGGACATTTTAGGTAAAACAGAGCTGAGCAGGGCTAATAGCTTAATCCCCTGTATTCCAGCCAGCAATCCCCTCTCAGTCCCTGAAGCAACAAGGAGCAGCAATAGGTGAATGATTTGCTCCTTTCCCCAGAGTCTTCTGCCACTTGGCACAGCCTGAAGAGGCTTCTCCTTAAAGCCAGGCTGAAGGGAGGACCCCTCCTTTCTGACAGCAGCTAAAGGGGGGCTGGGAGGAAAAGCAGAGCAGCCAGGCTCTGTCACTTCAGTTAGTCACCTCTGGGGTTAACCGAGCAATTCTCCTAACTTCTATCAATACCAGAAATACCCTGCTCTCTCCTCTTCTAAGAAAATCCTACAAAATATTTACTGTTGCAGAACTGCAGGATTCAGTATTTCTGAAAGAAAAGGTTAAATGCTAATAGTGAGGGCTCCTTAGAAATCCTGCAGGCCCTTGTTACAAAATTAACAATCAACTGCTATTTCCATTACTTCTGGTAATGTGATTCTGTTTCTGTTTAGCATGCCTTGGGATGGATTTTGTGTTTGCAGTTTTAAATACATTAAAATGATTCGCCTTTGTACAGCAAAATTCATGCTCAGGATTACAAATGTGGTGTGCTTGCAGTTTGAGGATCAAGCCAGGACTCTCGAAACAGTTTCCCTGAGAATCATTACAGATGAGCTGCACGTGCCCCATCTTTCAACAGAAACATCTGCAAGGTCCAGAAACAGACTGAATATAGAAAAACAGTTTTGTCAAACACACTATTTATGTCCATAGGGTACTTCACAGAATAACAGTTAGAAAGACCCTTATAAATCAGTATCAAGTAACCTGAAAATGTTACAAAATAAGCAGTACAGATTTTGACTATAATTGCCCATAAACAAACAAAGGAAAAAATGTTTTAAAAAATCAAACATAACAGAATTAAGGGAAGGAAAAAATAAAACTACTCCCCTCCACAGAGAGTACACACACACGGAGAAAGATACAGAGAAAAAGGAGGTGGGAAAGAGCCCTAAAATTTTTGCCATGCCTCTATGATCATTATAAAACCTCACAGTAAAATGAAAATATTGGAAAAAGTGGAAACACTTAAATGAAAGAAACAGCTGAAATACCAAGCAAGGTAAAGGGCTGTATTTATTTATAAACTGGAACATAAGCCATTTAAGTGCTTGGACAACACATTGGAAAACAAAATAAACCTTTATGAAAGAAGCAATTACATGCCCTTTGAGTCAGATTTGCACCTAAGACAAGAGTGGCTTTAGAAACACACACTTGGTACCCCACCAAATGTTCCCAAAACACTCTACCAGCACAAACACTGTCATCCCACGTGAGCTGCCTCTATCAGTTCAAGTCCTGTGAGGTGCCACAACAAATTACAGACAGCTGTTCAGCACAAGTTTTCCAGGGTAATCTCTGTATTCCCCACTATCCTAGGCTATCTGCTTCAGCCACTGTGAGCATTAGGGTGAAAAGTAATTTCTTCAACAACACAGCAATTAAAGTCAAAACAAGCTGGTGCTTGAAGAAATTGAAACAAACAGCTTTTCACCACCTCCAGGGTTCAATGGTAACACAGGAAAGCTACTACAATAGAATTCATACACCTCAAGTAATAAAAGTGAAATTCTTTATAAGGTATAAAAGGAGGAAATTTTAATTTCCTTACAACCTTCCTTGTTACTTCTGTTCCTCATCCCGTTCTTAAAGGTCTAAAGAAAAGCCTAACATACCGAGTAGTTGAAACCTGGAATAAATGGCACTTCACATACACAGGACATTTCAGCATCCTGGTATGGCCTGAAAGACATTATTTCTTAATATATATTCCCAAGTACCATATCTGGGGGACATGGAAAACAACAGGCAGCATATAGGCTGTGTCTTGTAAAGTCAGGCTAAACTAGCATAAACCAGACCTTCCCAAAATGCTGCCAAGAGCCACCACTGCCCATACACACACCCTTTGAACCTCACTAGAGCCCAAACTCCACGGAGGGATCCCATATCCAACCTGTCTGATGTGCTAAAATTAAAGCATGCCATTAATTCAAACTATAAAATGCTTTTTTTACATTTTACCAATAACCAGAAATGTATATGTATTTCTCATTTAAAAAATATACAAACATGCTACTTTGCTAAGATTTTTTAAAATATATTATATATTAAATGCATATACAGGACTGTATTTGAGAGAGTTGTCCTTCTGTTTTCCTTCTTATTGCAGAATTCACTGGAACAGCATTTTGAAAATCAACAATCCTCCAGTTTTTGCTAGCAGCCCATCAAAAGCCTAATCAGCTTATAGTTTTGGCAGCTGAGGGTTCAGAATCCATCCTTATGCAGCCCTGCAACATCACCAAAATATTCTCACCTGGATATTCTCCCCAATTTCTATGGCAAACAGCGTCTTTGGCAATGCAAAATAATGCTGTATTTGAAAAAGATTAACCCTGCCTAAAAAGAGGCTCTAGAGCTCTGATATGACTGAAAAAGCAGTCTAGAACTAAGTCCCGCAATTCAGAAGTGAAGGATGCTGAGCCATTTCAAAGCACAGCAGTTTCTTTTTTTTTCATGAACATCTTTCACTTCAACATCTATTAAATATGCTTCACTCACAGTGGCAGAGTGACTTGTCAAAAGCTGCATTACTTTTCAGCAATTTAACTCACCAATACCAAAACTAGATAAAATTTGCCTAAGTGCTGCTATTTTTGCAGAGATGGAGCAAGCATGCCATAATAGAAAGTTACCCAGAGACCTCCTACTTAGCAGCAGCTTGCTCTAACAAAATCCTCCGGGATAGGCATTATAAGCAGCTGCTCTGGAAGAATGACAGAACAGAAGTCTGCTAGTAAGGGAACTGGAAAATCCTGCTTCTTGCCTGACACTCAGCCTCTGCAGCCCAACTGGAAGCAAGGGCTTGAGCCTAGAAATTAAAAACCAATCATCATTAACTTCCAGAAGCATCCAGGCTTAATCACCTCATAAATAACATGAAACAAAAATCTCTTTCTCCACCAGTCTCTTTCTCTCTCTTTTACCTCTTTCTGAACAGAAAGTTTGAAGCTTTTAGTCCCCTACCACAGATTCATCTTCTAGCACAGCCTGATTTCAGAATTATCTTCAAGTACTCATATATTAGTAATATATAGCATAACTCAGGCTTCAATACAGAGATGACAACTCTGTAAAACTGGTTTATTTTCACTGCAGTTTAATATCTTGTCATTTTTCCTGAATTGCCATGTTCACATTTCTTTTTCACTTTCCACCTCAAAAAGGACAAAGGCAAGTTTTCAGTGCTTAGTTTGGAGTGAGACAGGACAGTAAAAAAATAATAAAGAAGTAGAAAGCATATGGGCATTAGGCTGCAGGAACCTTTTAATGGTTTCCACTTCTGAGGGGCTGACATCCAGAACTTCTGACAGAAGACTGATAACCTGACATAGGGTTAGACATTTTTCACATGTACCACACCTGTTGAGCACATCTTAAAGTGAGAAAACATAAGAAATTAGGTTTAACATTTTGACTGTTTACTATCCACATTTACAACAGTGTTTTTGCCTATACCACTTCCCCATTCAGAAGACCAGAACCCATGAACTCTTAGGACAATAGGATGTCCTTTTACAATCTCACCTCTACAGGCATTTACAGCAGTAAAAACTGTATTTTATAAATGCTGATGTCCAACAGAGGGCCAGGACAAGCACAGTTAAAAAAAAAAAAAAAAGATTAGTAGCATAAGACTCTATACAAGCAAAATATCAAAAACTGGATTTATACTGACCAAAGTCTTGATCTCACACCATGTTACAGAGAAGTAGTGCAACCAAGGTTTACAAAATGAAACAACTAATGTTTCATAAGCCTGCATTAGCACATCTCCAAATTCCCACAAGCATTGCAATTACTGAAAGTAAAGACCCAGATTGTAAATGTTTACACTGCTAAAGGCATAGGATGAACCATAACTCTCAGGACTCACCAAATTTTACCACTTAAAAAATCTTGTACAGTACTCTTTTTTGACATTATTGACCTTACCCTTGTATTCTCAGGAGTAATTTAATTTCTTCTTCTCCTTCTACAAATCAAATCTTAATACCTTGCAATTCAAGCTTTTGATTTTTAAAATAAAATTATTAAAGCATTAGCACGATATTTTCAATTTGTCACATTTCAAAAACACAACCTCTTTTGTACTTTCAAGTCTCTGTAACAAATTCCTTTTCAGTTCCCTTGAGAATCCAGGCATGTTCCCACCCCACTGCATGCCAGAGTGTCTTATTCTCTTGACAGTCAACAGAAGACAAATTTTCCTCTCTGGACTGCTAAACATTAGCTTTCAAAGCAGCTTATACAACCAGTGTCACAGCACAACTTACTATTCTTTGAACTGTCTACAGCTGTGAAAAGAAGTGCTGGGCTCTGCACCAAATTGCCAGCCACCCTTGTTGCTGGTATCTACAATAAAACACTGGAGGGTTCTTCACCTTTTACTCCACTGACCCGCTGCCCGATTCCCTCACCCTGCAGTCAGCTCTGATCCAGACTGATTCCTGCAGCAGGGAGAGCTCATTCCTGTAGCCCTCACTACATTTCACAGCTCATCTCTCTAAGGGAACCATGCAGGTGTTCTGTGAGAGCTAAAATTGGCATCAGCTTTCAGAAAAGGCAAGTGTTAAGAAGCAATGATCACCTTCTGGTAGACTCCTCTTTCTCAGGCAGATGAAATCTTCTTTCCTGTCTTGAGCCTGAAACATCTCCATGTACTGAAGCCCAACCGTCTATTCTTTCTAATTTAATCTCTAATTCACAACACATTTGAAACAAATGTATGTGAACTATGACAAGTATCATTCGCTTTGTATTGGTTGGGAATGAGCAAACTGCATATTTGTATTTGAAAACAGAAAAGAGCAAAATTGAGAACTTGGATTTTTATTTTTTTTTGGTGGTATCCAAAAAAATGCAGCATCATGACATAAAAATTCAAGCTAGGTTAACCTGTATCCTAAGAAGTCAAACAAGTCTGTAGAACACACTCAGTAGTTAAAACTTAATGCTTGTTTTGACTGACTATGACCCAAAACCAGCAAAGGTGTTTAACTTCTGCATACTGCACTGCATGCAGTATAATCCAGCCAGAGCTTATTAATATTAAAACATTTTTGAAATATAATCAGAAATCATGCAAGATACAACAGGCATTTTAAAATCCCTGTTTCATTTCTAGCTGAAGCGCTAGAAATATATGTAAAATCCAGAGAGTAAAAAGAATGCCAGACTAACAGTCTGGGAGTTTCATGTAACTTTTAAATAATCAGTGATTACCCCCTCTCTGAAACTATAAACTGCTGCTGACAAAGTAACAGAAAGCAGAGCATTCTAATAAAGTGAAAGCAAAAAGAGCTGCAGTGTTTAAATCGGGTCTCAGTTAATGCAGTGACAAACGGCGGGGAGGAAAGCCCCAGCTAACCTGACAGCACCAGGTATCCATGACAAACTTACATGTGTAACTCCTTCTGGTTCTTTCATTCAAGCATTTAACCAAATTCTTATACCAGCTTCATATACAAAGCTCAGTATTTCTAATAATTAGATAGACGCTGCAATTTTTAAGGTTTGTAGGATTTGCTCTCTCTAGAACAATTCTGTCCCACTCAATGGGCTGTATATCAGCACCGAATACAGAACAGTGTTATTTGTTAGAAAAAGATCTGCTAAGCATCTCATACATTTAACTGGCAACACATTACATAGCAACTTCTGCACTAAGCAAGATCAAACGGCCAGCTAATACAGCAATCTGAAGTGATGTCTAAGGAAAATCCAAAACTAAAACAGTACTATGGAGTTATCCTTCCCCGAATGCCGTCCCAGCTTCTGCCAAGGATGGCTGTAACCCTTAGCAGCTGCTGGCATCCTCCAGCATCCCTTCTATCTTGAGGCATGCTTAGCCCCTACTAAAGAAAACAAGTAAAAAAAAAAACCCATAAACAATTCCATTACATGAATACTTTCCAGGTAAGTTTACTTAAAACAAAAATGATGCTTTAGAGGTTTTAGTGCAGCCCGTAACCTCAAGAGGATCATACTGAAAATGCAAGACCAACAAAACACGTAACTGGAAAATACTCTGACCACTGAATTCCAATCCCCTACAATTGCAGGACTCATTATCCTATTTTTGTTTATAAACTCCACCTTAAAACCATGGAGTTTGCTACTGTTCCTCAGTACAGAGCAGGAAGGGGCAGCTCTGGTGTGTTTTGGTAGGCTGGGTTGCTAAGGAAAGGCACTGAAAGCACTCCCTGCTAAATCAAGTTTCTAAACTTAGGAATCATATGTTAGAGCTACAAGGTGGAATCAAAACCCAGACTGCCTCCCCAGCTAAATTAACCATTATCCTTAAATATCAGCCTTACTATTTTGACTCTACATGTTAAGAAAAGGTACTTCAGAGGAAAAAAGTCCTCAAAAATGGCAGAAAGTAATGTTCAACATAAATAAAAATCCCCACCCAGTAATATCACTTTGTTTTAAAACAGAAAAAGTATTTTCATTATTTATTGAAAAGATTTTACAAACACATAGAAAGATTTTTAAATTTGTAGCCACAGCCTTTAATTCTTGTATTCACACAAATCACATTTGGACAGCCTATCTTCCAGCTGGAGTATCTATCCCATGACTGAGCTTAGCACCTCTTATCCAAGAAGCTATTTTAGAAAAAGCAAAGTAAGTGTACTTAAATCAAACCTGCACAAGGACAGGCTGCTACTGAAACTGCACCCTCTGAGGGAAATTCACGTGCTTATGTTGCTGGGCTGGCACATACAGCATCTGCACAGTGGAACATCCAGCAAGTTGCAAATCTCCTGGGCCTGCAATGTCTCTCTAGAACCGTACAATGATTTTCATCAGAAAGTGAATTTAATACCAAAGTACACCATCCACAGCAGTAGGACATTTATGTTCATCCACAAACAGATGGACACTGCCTGGCAGACACATCACAGTCTGCAACACACTGAAGTTCACACACAGCAAAAAAGAAGATAAAGCCCCTCCAGTTGAACTGCAGCAAATGAGTTAATGAGCACCCAAGGCTGGCCTGTACCTTTTTTTCAACAACACAGTATTACATGGTTTAGTATTTTAGTTAAAACACACCTGGATATTTGACAGTCCTGTTGATCCTTTGACTTGTGTACACAGCAACATTTGTTCAGTTACTTGCCCCACCACACAAGTTTTTACACCTCAACAAAGACAAGGGAAAAGAAATACTGCTAATATGTAGGAAATCTGGAGTTTAAAACCATCGTTTCATCTCTTGGGGAAAAAAAAGGAAAAACAGTGATGAGGTTTCAAGATGTTGATGTCTTTTAAGACATCAGTAGTAAATACAAAAATACAAAACACTAAACAGAAATTAAAAGTCCACTCAGTTTGCAATGCTCCCCTTCACCCTACCAAAATTCCTCCAGGCCCTGCTTCCAGGAAACATCCCCTAAGATTCCAGCTTCCTGCAGACCAGACACTTTCTCTCATGTCAGGACTGCAAACCTTCACCGATACAGTCTTTTGACGTAGCTGTCTTGCAATGCTCTGCATCAAAACATTCTTCAGACTCTGTTAAAAAGTTTTTCCATCTTAAAAAAGCAAGTGATCATAAATTCTAAAAAATGTAAATCCTCTTTCTAAATTAAGCTTTTTTTAAAAACAATACTGGAAACTAAAGAATCTGCTTTCTCCAGTGTTTTGGGAAGTTTAACATTTGGCCATATACGCTTTAAATGATACTCCATTTAAATTTCTCTGCTTCTAATGTAAATGAATTTATTTTATTTGCATGTGTTTGGAGAGGAGTTCCTGTGGTTTTTTGAGAGAATATACTCTAGTTTTCACAGAAGCAGTTACAAAACCAGACCTTCAGTGGAAGCACAGACTGTGGACAAACTACTATCTTGAGTCCATACCTAACGTTTTCAATAATGCCATCAGTTCACCTCTGGAATGGCCAATCAAATGTGCAGTGCTGACCTGAATTACATAACTTTGCTTTTATACCAGCCAAGCACCACTTGGAGGAAGATGTTTTACCCACACTTGAAACCAGCCCTTACATAAAGGCAGCTTCTGCCCTTCAAACAATGGGTAGCAAGCAGCTGAGTGATTTAGATTCAGTATCTTGGACTTAGGAGGAGGAATGTTCCAGCATTAGAATTGTTGGGTGTTTGACAGACAGAATGGAGAGGTAGCAAGAGTGAAAAAAGAGGAATTGGATACATTATCCCTCTTATAAATGCAACACAGAACAGTCACCTCTCCTATTACTGATTATCATCAATGCTGAAGATAAGCCAAGAATTTGGGGATCTCTTGAATATTCTTTACCCCTAGCTCAACTCTTACAAACACACTATGTTCTTTCACTTTGCCATTTAGCAGCAAAAATAGCCATCATAAATCAATACCATTTTAATTAATGACAGCAGTAGGCCGAGTCACGTATTATAGATACTGCCTACAATTAATCATAACATTACACATCTAAGAGTCTTTAAAGACTGAGCAGTTTATAACTGATGCTTAAGCTCACAATTTCTGTATTTTAATCTGCATCTACTGTCCCACTTTAGCTGGAACTGTGACAATCAGATCATACTACCACTAGATCTTGGTTGTAGTTTATGACAAAGGAAAGACGAAAAAAACTTTTTACATCTCAGCAATCCTTTTACCTACATATGATTTCACAGCAATTTCAATGACTTCCAGTTAAGATTCAAATATCGTTAATAAGTAGGCAATTGCAACTCATGAATTATTTTTCTCTAATTCTGAAAATTTTGTCTTTTATATGTCCAAGAATAAACAAGTCACTCTACATCTGCTTTATCAAATAAAAGAGAAATAACGGCCTCTGGACAGATCTATCTGACATCTTGAAGATTTTCTCATTGTCAAATACAGTCCTCTGGAGATGGGTATACTGACCATAAACTACAACTAATTTGCACCTACATGTTTAAATTTATGTTCAGCAGATTCTAGTTCTAAGGAGAAACCAAACACCTAGTGCCTAAAACCCAACTTAGTAATAGCTCTGTAAATAAAAAGAAATTTCTGTTAATTCTAAGACAACTGCCTGAACTGCCAACAACCACCTAGCAAATAAGTTGTCTAAAATCTAGCTCCAAGAAACCTTGCCCATGGCAATGCCAATTTATCTGACTGCTCCTAAGCAGAGCCTTCCTAAAGCTGAATTTCTCGTGGACAGGTTAATCTTTGTGCCCATGCAGGGAAAAATATGTGCAGCCAAGTCACTGTCAGCTCTGAAACTCTCAGCAGATTTTATAACAGATGCTAGTAATTTTTTTAGAAGTTCTACCACAGAATATTTACTACACGTATTAATTAAAATCTAACAGTTGTGGCCCAAATTATTCCTTGATAAATTTAAGCATGTAAAAAGCAGCAGCACAGTTAGGACCTCATTACTGCAGGTTCCTATTATACAGAGAAAAGGGACCTCCTGCAAAGAGCTCTGTTCACCCCTTCCCATTCATCAAAGGCAGGTTCCAGGGAGAGACCTTCATCTCTGGAATGAGATGCCCAAGTATGGTATCTAAATTTCAGTTTGCTCCAGGAAATGTGACTGTGTGTGCTAACTGGCAACAGATTCTCTTACAGGTTTTACTGTTTACTCTGCTGTTCCAGGCCTGAATCCCAGCGCTGTAGAGCTACCAGATATTTTCAGCAGTCTTAGATCTGTACTCAGCTTTTAATCACATGTAATAACTTTCTTGCAAAAGACATCACTTGAGATAGAAGAATGCAGTGATGACAGTTAAAATGAAATCAACCCCCTTGAGTAAAATGCCACAGTTATTTTCAGAGATCTGCATAAATAGCAGCTAATTTGCAACTATATCTTCCCAACTCAAAAAAGTATTTCCAAGACTTTGATAAAGTCTTTTCCATGTACAACTAGGCACTGAGAAAAAAAAAAAAAAAAAAAAAAAAAAAAAAAAGAAAACCACACACCACAACAACAACCAAGTATTTTACTTCTTTTCAACATCAAGGGATGCTGAAGTCAAGTCCACCGCCCTTGTTGCCATACATGATTTGCCCTATCTGATACAGTACTGACTGCTCAGCGTATTTGAGAAATCATTACAACGTGAATACTCAGCTGCCAAACTTCTCATTTTTTAAAAATACATTAAAGAGGTCTCTTTTAACTGAACAGTTTAAGATTGTATTGGGTGTATGTGGCAAAATTTTTGGAGGGTGGAGGGTTAGGGCCACAAAGGTGGCTTCTGTGGGAAGTTGCCAGAAGCTCTCCTATAGAGTTATTTCCATATTTCACTCCCAGCAGAGCCAATGCCAGCCATCTCCAAGAAGGACCTGCTGCTGGACAAGGCTGAGCCCAGCAGCAACTGTGGCAGCACCTGTGGGATAACTTACTTCAGAAGAAAAAAAAATTATTTCACAAAAGTAATTCTGTCCAGGGAAAAGTGAGAACATGAGAGAAACAACTCTGCAGACACCAAGGTCAGTGAAGAAAGAGGGGAAGAGGTGCTCCAGGAGCCAGAGCTGGGATTCCCCTGCAGTCCATAGAGAAGGAGGTGGTGAATCAGGAAGAAAGTGAAGCTCAGGAAGGAGGGAGGGGTAGGGGAAGGTGTTTCTAATTCTTTTTGTTTCACTTTTCATTATCCTACTCTGATTTGACTGCTAAAAATCTGCGTTTATTTCTCCAATTCAAGTTTGTTTTACCACCATAGGTAACTGGTGAATGATGTCTCTCCCTATCCTTATCTGAACTCTCAAACTTTTCCACTGCACTATTCTCCTCATCCATCTGAGGAGGGAAGTACAACAAAGAACCGCTTTGGCGGGCATTTGGCATCCAGCCAGGGTCAAACCACAACTGAAATTAACTTGTAAACTATGTTGGGAAATGTATTTATTTCAATTTTCACAAGCTCATATAGTTACTTTCTTTTAAATTAGTGATATCTCAAATCCCTTGTCATCGACTAACCTGGACTGCTTCAAGTCAAGAGCTTTTTCTATTTTACTTACGCAGTGGGAGATCACAATGCAAGAACTTTACTTATACATTGTCTTCTCCACTGGAACATGACAGGCAGGAATGTTATTTCCATGTGGCTGACAATGCAAACAACCACAGCAGCAAACGGCAGAGCTGGAGCTCATAACTTTGCTGGAAAAGAAAACTAGAACAAATGAAAACACTCCAGACAACTGGGGTTGACAAAAAGAAAAACCATTTCCCCAAGCACTGTAAGTCACCAGCAAGAAAGCAAATGACCTTGTAAGTTCTTGCATGTTAAAACAAAACTAGAATCTTATGTGTTACATGGGAATCAAGATTCAGAACTTTACAGCAAAGGAAATTCCAGAGTGATTTGTCAGAGCTTAAAATCCATTAATTTTAGGAACACCGATGAACTATTCTTCTCTCTCTGGCAAGTGAATACATTCTACTGCTCTCCAATAAATTGAACCTACAGTTTATCAGCTTGCTCCCTGAGGACACAGAGGTGAATCAATCTTATTTCACTCAGGGATAAATGCTTTAAACCTGCAATCACTTCCACCCCTTTAGCAGAGTTCACTTCAAGCACAAATACCTCCACTTACACTAAAAAACGTTCTACAAAATATCTGCTAAATATTCTACATCCCAAATACCAAACTCACTCAAAGTGAATGAAGATGAAAGTTTAGGTGTCTCCCACCAGAGCCGACAGAGACTGCCTTCCAGTATCCCTTCAAGTCTTCCTATTGCCCATTTCCCTTGGTAAATGTTTTAATATCATCTAAAATTACCCATTAGTCCTCGATGGTCCTGCCTACACTTATTCCCAAACAAGAACTGCCACCTACAATTGTCTGCCACTCCTGAATCCAGAACACCACTGTGCAGACCCTCTCCCCAATCCCAACAGAGGTTCAAGCACTTTGTCAGATTTACTTTGTCAGACTTCCTCACTGGCTGTGCCAGAAAACCAAGGAGTTCAGCATAAAGGCAGCAGGTAGCAGGCAGACCAGTAACAATTTGTGTGCACTGGAAGCGAAGCACAGAACACTGAAATACTGCTTAAAAGAACACTTCTGTAATTCCTCAGAACTTTATTTGTAAACTAAGCAACCTCCAAATCAGATCTACTGTCAGGCTGTCACTACGGTTCTGTGTGTAATGGATTACCTTAATGAACTAACAAGAAAAAACCTCATTAGAGCTTTTCTTTTGGTAAATCAAAAGTAACAAAATGAACAGCTTGGTAACATTTTGGTTATTCACTTGAATACATGAAAGATATGACACAAGGGAAAGAAATGTCAACAATTATTGCAAAACTTTCAAAACACAAAGGACCTGAGAAACAATTGTTGGCAAATGTTTTCTGTTATTAGACATCTATGTTAAGACCTGAAAAAACCACAAGCATACATTATATGCAACTTCTTTTAAAGCTTTATACATAGCCAAATGTACCAGAAAATTAATTCCCATTATAAACACTTACATGAATGTGACAGAAAAAAGTGATTTTATCAAATGAACATGGACAGTTCAGGCACATTCACATCAACACCGTACTCATACCTAGCACACCCTTAAAAGAAAAAAGAAACCCAAACACTTTCAAAAGCCCAATATCTTTCCTAAAATATAAACCAATATAAAGATTAGCATGAACAAATAGAGAACAAGAAATTACTGCAATTTAATCTAATATATCAATCTCTATTGAATATTCTTTTAACATGTACAAGTCAGATGACTGAGCACTGGTTTTCTGTTCCCCCCATGAAACACCTCTTATCATTTCCTGGCTGCCACTTGATATTTAACTGGCAGAGGGTGGGTGGGTGGAAAAGCATTCTTTTTCTAGTTCAAGTATTTTAGGAGAAAGTCATTGAGTGAGGAACACCACAGTTTAGGATACAAATTTAGTCTGCATCATAAAATTTATTACTAGACTAAGGCAACTTCCTAGCCACACACAAGAGAGAATTTAGCATTCTAGTTCAACAATTAGCAAGATGAATCAACAGCCTGGGGGAGGAGAGAAGACTTGCCTCAAAACAAACTACAATTTTTCAGAATTCTGGACCAGCAACCTTACTGCATTAGGAAATACTAACAAATGAAGAGAAGACATTTCCTCATTTGAATCATTTGTATAATTACATTCATTACATTAACAGTCAGCTTGAAACATGCAGAGAGCTCAAACATGCTAAATATCAAGAAGTCCTGAGAGTTTGCCCTGTAAGTCTGCACAAAAACTCACAGCTCAGATCATGTCTTCTCATACTCTTCCCTGCAGAATAAAAAAAAACTACAGGAGTTCTTGTTGAGCTTTTGGATATGAAGCTGTAAACTTATTCATTAGTCTACAGAGTATGCTAAGTGAAGAAGGGCATCTGAGAAAGCACAGACATGGGTTTTTTCCTATCAAGCTATGCAGATCTGAAATAAGGCATGAAGAACCACACAGTACAAGGAAGCAGTAATAATGCTTAAATATAAAGCAAGCTGTGAGTTCTCTGAGCTGTGAAGTTCCATTTCAGCTCTCCCTGCAAAGTTTTCCTCCACATAATTAATTTGTTTTTAGTAAGCTATTTTTAAAAAGATCACCTACAAACTTGAAGAGCAGAATTGTGGATCATAACACTGCATAATTAATTCAAATCTGAGCAAGCAAGGTTTTACAGCTACCTTCATGCTTCAGCATATCCTGTGTTTACTTTTAAAAATGAAACAGGAAGGCATTTCATTCTTAGACATTCACCTTCTTCCCATCTTCCTGCTAAGGACTGACAGTGACAGAATATGACACGATGGATTGTCAGTACATTTAATTTTACATTCTGTGTTGCATCTTTCAAAATTTTCTCAGAGGAAACTATTTCAGTCTGCTTGGATAATTCACTGAGCCAGTATCTAACTAAAGGAATGCAAACAAAGGTTATGAAAACAATAGCGTGGTCTGTACTAGACTCCAGCTGAAGTTTTCACATAAACAGATGCCAAAAGTTATGCAATTTACACTGCAAATATAAATCTCTCAGGTAAAAGTGCTGCAACTGAACTAATGTAAACTCGACCCATGCTGCTATACGATAAGGACAGCCAAATGACAATGCAATTCTTGTCTGTCATATGACAGTTATTTTCAGCCAAGTAAAACTAGTTTCGTGTTTCTAGTATAGTAACAACTTCATGGTACATAAATCCAGGCTGCTTCAGCTGAAAACCATTAGTCCTGTTTCACATTTTTGGGTCTTAAGGAAAATTCTGTAGTCACATCAGGGTGTAGCAGACAAAACTTTGTGCAATGACTCATTATATGGGAACGTTGGTCTTACAAAGGTTATTTATATTACAGGAGTTCCATTTGAAAAATAGTGTGTTTTAACATTTGCTGCACAGAACTTTTAATACTATCTACTTAGCTGACAGGCATCCAAATAATTTAAAAGGTGTCACGACATCCAACAAAATACCTTTCTAAAGATAGCATCTTTTTAATTTATTTTCTTCCTAGTACACTTAATATTTAAGCAAATACTCATATTTTATGCAGAAAAGATTTCTTATAATTTGTAAGCCATAACTGGAGATTGAAAGCTAATTTAATGACAGCTTAAAATAAAAAGGAAGATGATAGAATAATTCAGGTAAGAAGAGATTTCTGGAGCTGATCCAATCTAATCACACACTAAAAACACGGTCAGCTTTTAAGCTGAATCAAAATACTGAGTTTATATGCCTGATAATTAGATTAAATGTTAAAAAATGTTATAAATGTTATAAAAGAAGTTAGATATGCAAATTGACATTATAAACACCTCCCATTCAACCTCTGCTTCCCCACAAAGATACCTCAGCAGCATTTTTTTCCACTCTTTTTCTAAGAACAGCCTCTTTGTGCAGGCCATTGCTCTATCTCACTTTAAACCTGAGCACAGGCTTCCACCACTTCCCTTCCATAGGCACTGGCACTTTTGTGGTCTCATAGTAAACTCATGAAACTCATCCAGCTGAACACCCAGCTTGGCAGAAAGCTCACAATTAGCTGGCCAAGTAAATGCTAATGTTGGCTCAAGGTGGCACTGGGAAAGTGCAGTTGGATGCAGAATATCCTTTTTGTCAGGAGTGCACATTTACTTCATTTTGAAACTGCAGAATCAGTTCCTTTACTAACCCCCCCGATCCTCTCTGCCACAAGCAAGAATTCAGAGCAGAGCCTACAAATAAAATTCAAATTATCCTAAATAAGGACTAAGTTGAAAAAAGATTTAATATTCTTGCTGTTGCTCTAACTTTTAACTGTATCAAGGAAGCACATAGAGAGAACAAAGCCAAACCAATCAACCAAAAAAACACAAACAAACCCGTGCCATTTAAAATGAAATTAAAACTCCACCAATGTAACAAAGACTGAAAGATTGGTACATGAAGCTTGGTAAAGCTGTTGGGAATAAAACACTGGAAGTAGGTTGGGGATGGGGATCCAAAGAAGTGCAAGAAGGCACAGAACACCTCTTTTCTTCCCTCTCCCAGGAAGCCTATTAATGGGATTCAAGGGATGGGACACAGCTTCTTACCTGAACCCTGACATTAGGATGGAAATTTTAAGGCCTTTATAAAGGAACAAGGGATCAAAAAGTATCTTGCAAAGCTGAGGTAAATGGAACAGACTTCCCAAGGCTAGTGTGCTGCTTTAAAACAGACCCCTAAAGCCAGGAAATGACTCCTAATGCTTGAACCTTGCTTTTGTAATGAGGCCCTTACAAAGCAAGTTAAATTTGAATTAATTCCAGTCAATGAAGTAGAAGCCTACTATCAGTATGTCCCTAGCTGATGGGGCAAGTTTGTACAACCCCTCTTTCCACTCCTGATGATCTATTATTGTCAACTAAGAAACAGAGAAAATGGCATATGCCAGGAAAAAACCCACATAAATCTGGCAACTGGGTTTCACCATTTCACACACTTTTAGCAAATTCCTGGTTTAATTCCTCCCTCTTGTTTCTTATCAAACATTTTCTTTCTCAACTTCACAGAACTCCCTCCTCATTCAACTGAAAAAAGTCTTACCCAGAATCAAAGTGCCATATGATCTAAAAGCTATACAAATGATAAAGTGTCAGACTTCTCTAAACAGTTCAGTTTCAGAATTTACTGAATTCTAACAGTTGTTTCAAATAAAAACACTCTCCCCCTATTCTTATCAAAACATTGTTTCTCCAGTGTTATTCAGATTTCATTCTATGTTGAACACACCTAGTTTGTATATTCTTTATTTTCATTCAGTGCTCACAAACAGCAGCGAAAGATAAGGACTTAATTTTCTTCTTTGAAGTGGCACAGTATTTACCTTGAATGTGCAAAAGCAGCCCTACATATCCTGCACTTGAAATTCTGCTGCCCTTTCAAGTTTGGTACATAACCCTTAGAAGCTGGCCCCTGCGAGGACACAGGAAAGCTCCAAAGGTGCTGGTGGGGTGTCCACTCTCCACTTCCTTAGGAAAGGGGAATATCAGATTTAATTTATATTTTCCAAGAGTAGAGAAAAGCAAAGACAAAGATAAGATACCACAGCTCAAACAACTCTATATCTAAACCAGCTAAGTCTCATACCAAATCTACTATTTGTGTAGTACGTACAGAAAAATCATATTCTTTTACTGATTTCCTTTTATCTACATATCAGAACATACCAAATCAGTGATATAGATTAATTCACAATCATTAACTTTTACTTTCAGAACCTTATATATATACAGTTATAAGACTCTGACAAACTCATTTCAGACACTACAGAGGATATTGAGAAAATAATGTTGTTTTAAAACTTGCTATTATTTGAAAGAAAGTTTTTTAAAAATAAACAGATTCAGTATGGGTATATGGCCAGCAAAGCTCAAAAGAAGCTATGCCAAAGGCAATTTCAGCAACTAGAGAACTAGTGATAAATTGATAAATGGAGATAAATAATTTGGTTTATATTACAGTTTAAGTCAAAGAAATTTATCTTACCAGAAACAATATGCCACCTCTTCTTTCATTTTGAAGAAAAAGAACAGGACACCAAAGAACACTTCAAATGTATAAAACAGGCTTTCATCACCATAAACTGCAATAAAAATGTTTTGACAATAATCCTGATTCAATTTTATTTCCCAGAAAGTTCTCATTTAAAAAAAAAGAAAAAAAAATTAGATTACATACCCCACCACACTATGATATGCCAACAATCTCAAAAAGCAGTTGTAATTTAAAGTGAGAAGAATCTTGTAGAAGAGGCAGAAAAGGTTGTTATCCTAGGTTTCTTTTTCTTCCATAAAACCTCAGTCTCTACAGACAAGATCTTTCTGACTCCTGCATTCACAGATATGATTGAAGATGGGCCAGTCCTTATATGCAAAGGCACTTAGGCATGGAAACAACAGTAGCAGACTAAAATGCAAAATTAAAAAATAGCAAATGAGTAAACAAAAAAAACCTAAGGAAACCTCTACACATCCTCCTTAGTTATTCAAACAAACTGCATATTTAAATAACATTTACAGTAGTCCCAAGACTCAGTAGTCATTTCTACATAATAATAATTTGTTAGATGAAAAAAGAATGTATTATAAGTACATATTTAGAAATCCCATGTAACTTACAAAGAGTTCAAGAAGTGTACTAATACTTTCAGGCTGATGTTTTTCTTTAGTAGTTTGATATCATGTTCATAAACATCAACTCAACATCAGGGTTTCTACCATAAACATTTTGTAAAGTGATCTTTATATACGAATCACATAGTGAGGCTCACCACATCACTACGTGAGAGAAGGTGTTTTGGGACAGACATTGTCTCAGCATAGTTTTAACATACTCAGCTTGAAAACTCTGAGAAACAGGGAGATAGGATCAATTGTCTAATATCTTTTCTTTTTTTTTTTTTTCCCTTTGGTTCTCCATTCCCAAACCCATTATTTACATCTCTCCTAACTATGGGGTGCTCTTAGGATGTCACTCAGGTTACCTAAATTTCAAGAAGTAATACTGAAACAAATTAAACTTCTTCCTTTAAGAAGAAAGGCCAACCACAGAAACACACACAACCCACAACACACGGATGTGCATATTCATATACTATGAATCAGCTAGAACAGAACACAGTTTAAAATGAAAAATAATCAGGCAGAAGAAGGACACAGAGTTCAGTTGTTAAGTACTCACAAGTTACCACTCCATTCTTACTCACACCTCTCCACCCTTTCCAGATGCAGGCTGGCAGCCCAGAGCAATGGCCACCTGCAATACTCACCACCCAAACTGATGAGATCCTGCTAAACACTAAGTTACTGTACATGGGAGTTGTTTTCCTTATAAATCACCCCTTGGTAAATTCCATCTAACATACTCAACTAGGCTGGAGAACAGATCAGAAGAATGTGTCAAAATGTCTCATTGTCTTCAAATTTCATATGCTGCAGAAAAACCCTCCAACAGTTCCTCAACAGCTGCAGCAATAACAGCAGCAACCAAAGGTATAAGGAGAAGAGGAACATCTTTTTCTTCTATGGCAAATAACATATATTGAACTGCAGAAGTCCACCTGTTTATCAGGTTTACTGAGTACATAACATCCATCAGCAGGGATTCTTTGGAGATTCCTGTCCTGAACCATCTATCTAAGATCTAGATAGCAAATTTGCCTCTGTATCACCAAGAAATAGTCATATCAAACACACACAAGAGCAGAACCACCTCAACCTTCTCTGCAAACATCACTCAGTACTGTGTGATCCTGCAGTTAGAGCTACCAAACCACTTTTCTTCCACAAACACTGGCTCTGCCTTTCCAACACCAGGAAAAACCAAAGTCTTTGTTGTTCTAACCATACAATTGGACATTATCCCCTTTCTCTAGGTGTAGCAGTGGTACAGCAGTTCAGTGGTGACCCACAATACTCACAATCTGAAAAACTTCATACAGCTTCCCATGACAAAGAAGACCTACCAGATTTCTTTATGATAGTATTCCAAGTAAGTTTAATTTAGAAGATTATGACAGCTATTTAGATTTAGGCAGGCTTTTTCCTTTTTCTTAAGTAGATGAGAAAATAAATCAAGAGAAAAAAAAAAAACCCCAAGAATATAAAAATCACTCCAAACTAGAGCAGAAACTTAAGCAAGTGTGTAGGACCCAAAATGGCACAGCAGACTTGTTATTAATGTTCTAGCATGTCACCACTTTTACTGCAATCACATACAGTATTTCAGTTTCTGTATAATACACACTTAGGATTACAAAAAAATTGTCTAAATCTGTTTTCAGAATAAATTTTTTGAAAATGCTAAGATTTGTTGCTATTTTGGTCACCTGCTGATTGTTGACAGACTGCACATAGATACAGCTCCTGGTACCAGGCCAAATTTACATTTAATCTGGGGAAAATAAATTCAGCATGGCTTTTTATCTGTATATTGAAGAAAACAGGAGCCAAAGTTTCACTAATCCAAAAACATGTTGAACATGGTATGTTGGCATGTTACAAAAGTGGCACTAAGCAACAAGAACCACTACTAAAATGGAAAAATTAGATTAGCTTTTTTGGCTGATCTGAGATAGAACAAAGTAAATTTGTTATTATTAGATTACTAAATTCCATTACCATTTTTAAAATAAAAGGCAACATGATACCTGGCCTTTGAAAACTTAAGAGTCCTACCTTTAAGTTTCCTACCCTTGCTCCTCTACGTAGTGATACTTAAACTGCCACTTTCCTTTTATACACGTTTGTGACTAAATTACATTCATTCCAGTATAAAATACATCTGGTGCATAAAAATGCTGCAAATAAAGGGAAAATGTCTTTCTCTAAAGAGACTTTTTCATGTCTTAAAGTGTCTCCACTTAAAGACAACTTTGATCTCCAGTTCTTTCTCATTTTAAGTTCTGCTGCCTGGTTCTAAATTATTTGGAAAAGTACCCACCTCTGCTCCCTCCTACCCCATATAATCCATGACACCTTTCAAACATGCAGCACAGCTATAACTACATGTTAGCAAGTCTATGAGTACGGATCTTATTTTTTTAAGACAGTAAATGTGGTATTTTTCAATGCATACTTATTTGTAGTTAATTCTGTGTTGACATTTTAAGTAACGTAACTTGTATTCATGTTGAATTAATTCATTTCACATGCACAGTACAGAATATTCCTGATATATAACCACCTGCTCATGGAAGAAGTAAATCTAATTTAGGAAACTAATAATTAACATTACGAACTCTATCTAGTATGGTGGCACAACTGTATCATTTTCAAACTGCAACTGAGCATATTGCCAGCAGAAAAACATTCTCCTGAAATAATCACCTTCTGAAAAATAAATAACTCAGTGCAGTATTACTGAGTACTTAATATGAACCACTAAAGCAACAGACAATACCAAGGTGTGTGGGGAAAGGGAATCATACCCAGCACACAAAGCTAAAGCTTTTCTCCAATCAAGGGCACAGGAAGATACCACATGTCAAATAAATCCAAGATACCACATAATTTTAATTGAAAAATGGTTTATTACACCTCAGTATCAGTCCCAGAAGAGTACAAAGTTTCCTGTATATTCCTAACACAGCACTGTCCTACTCAAGCAATTTAAAACTTATTTCCATAACAGAAACCAACAGAAAATACTTCAGTTTGGAGTTCATACTGAGATGGATAAAGCTGATCCCTATCAGTGATGTCAGGTTCCATCCAGTATCTGTTACTTCAAATATGACTGAAATTCGTAAACCTCCAGGAAAACATACATAATGCAGAAGGAAGAACAACAGCAGTTTTTCAAGACACATTACAAAAGCAGCATAAGACTCATATAAACCTTAAGGACTATGACAGCAGGCAATGAATACCACTTTTGATTTAAGCAGGTTTTCAGTTTTCAGAAGTCTTCTGTTTTCCAGATTACATTTATTCTGGAAGCTACTTTTATTTGAAAGAAGGATGCTTCCAGAACATAGCAAATACATCAACAGAAAGAAAATAACCAAGACCTTTAAAATTTAAAAACATAAAGAAGGAAGAAAATATTTTTTAAAAATCTACATCCATTTGCCAATGGGTGTCTGAGAGGGTCACACTTTTGGGACACCCTGCATATTGATCAGTTGCTTTCTCACAATGCCATAGGATATATGCAGCTGCTTGCAGCCAGCACTCAACTCATATTTTGGCCTCTGACTTCAAACAGGAGGCCCCTTTCTAAATATTTAGTTATTTGGACAACTCCAAGCAGAAATTAATTGCCATTTTATCAAAGGTAGCAAATTGCAACTTAAAATAAAACTTACGCACAGCACTAAGCTTGAATATCTACAGCTTAGTTACCAGCAGATTGTTACTATATACAAGCCTCCACTACAAATCTAGTTTCAATTAATTCATTTTAAATGCAGTGTCAGAACATTACCATTATATGGCTGTGTGATTACAGGGAAAACCAAACACCACACACAGGTAATGTAAGAGCTATTAACTACATTATTTGAGACTCACATCTCTGCTTCAAGAGGTAAAAACATGATAAAAATTAGCGCAGTGTACAGGAGAGATTAAATGATCTTCCAACAGAACTTTGGCAAAAGATATGATGGAAGAGGAGTAAAAGCCTCCAGTCTCACACCTACCCACTCTATTCTCTCTTATAACTTCCTTAGTAGAGCTAGAACAGGTCACATCAGGTATTGCAATCTGATCAGATGAAAACACTACTTGGACTCTTATCATCTCAGCACTGCTGGATGCACTGTCACTGCAAAGAGTCCCCAGGAGAGATGTGGATGACTACAGGTCAGGAGCAGAGAGTGGTCAATAAAAGAATCGCACGGAAAGAATCAGCAGAAACCCTCGAGATTTCGGGTATGGGCACTAAGAGAGCAGCAAGCTCTGCACAGCGCATCACGGGGGCAGAGCAGGGCTCAGGCCTGGATGCACACTGGCACTGGCAGATGCATCAAAACTATCATTAATCCTCCAAATGAGAAATTACAAACAAAAGATATCCAACTTTGAAGCTGGATTTAAGCTAAAACAAAAAAAGTAAGTAATGTTAGCTCTGAATACCTAGTAGAAAACCTAAAACTTTCAAAGAAAGATTTGGGGAAAGCCTTTAAAAACCCACCATACCAATGCACAGATAACGCCACCACGGCCCCTGTACCTCAGTGCTCATGTCACAGCCCTGAAACCACTCAGAAACACCACCTCACTTCTGGTTCATCCCCCGTTTGGCAACACTACAGAGAGACCGATCAGCATTAAGCGCCCGATTCTATTTCCCTCTCATCTCAACTTTATAAGGAACGGCCCAAGCCGCGACGTCCGCGTTCTGCAGAGACCGCGCTAGAACCAAGCCGTGCGTGTCACTGGCACCTGAGGGGAAGGAAACCCAAACCCTGCAGCAAAGTTTATTTCTGCGAGGGGGAACCCCGGTCACGGCAGGCTCCGGCTGTCACCGCCGTCAGCGCCGCGGGCGCAGCGGAGCGGGCGGCGGGGACACGGACAGGCCACCCCGGCGGAAGGAGAACGGCAGGGAAGGGACACGCTGCCCGCCCGCTCCCGCCGCTGCACCGTCTCGCAAGGGGCTGGCGAAGCGGGACAAGCAGCCATGGGGCGCGGGAGATGCAATGCCCTCACCCCTCCCGCCAGGCCGGCTCTGGGGCTCCGGCCTGCGGCGCAGTCCCGCGTGCCGGGCCGGGGGGAGCGCGGCGGGGCTGGGTGTCACGCAGGTCCCGGGGAGGTAACAGGCCCCGGCCCGCCGGGCGCGGGTGCTCGCGGCAGCGCCGAAGGGTGTTGGCCACTCACCCACGCAGGCAGATCCGCGGAGGAGACGCTGAGCCGCACCGCCTCCTCCTCGTCCTCCAGGAAGGCGAGAGCCCGGCCCAGGCGGGAGCTTTTGCCGCCACGGTGCCTGCGGATCCAGAAGAGCCCGCACAGGGCGATAAGCACCCAGCTGAAGCTCAGCCCCAGGTAGCCCAGCACATACACGGGGAAGATCAGCACGAAGCTCCTCGCAAACTGCGACACCAATCCCGTCACGTCCACGCTCAGCAGCGGTGGAGGCGACTCCGCCACAGGGTCCGCAGCCGCCGCGTTCTCTGCGGCGGGATCCGCGGCGGACCCCGCGTCGGGGGGCTGCTTAGCGGCTGCCCCGCTCATGCTACCGCAGCGGCGGCTCCTACTGCTGCTGCCGCTCCTCCCGCTGCTCCTCCTCCTGGGGCGCTGGCTGCGAGCGGGCAGGGGGCAGGGCGGCGGCGGCGCCTCCTCGCATCCCGCGCCCGGCCCCGCTCACCGCGCTCCGGCACCACCCGCCGCCGCTTCCGGGCCCGGCTGGCCCAGCTCCGACCGCCGCTGCCGCCGGGAGGAGGCGGCTCGGCCACGACCGCCGCTATTGGCGCCCGGCCGCCGCACGAACGCCTCTGTTCGCCGCCTCCCCCGCCCCGGGCAGCCTCTTCCCCTCCCCTCCGCCGCTCGCTCATCCCTCCCTCGCAGGCCTGCCCGGGAAGCGCGGGTTCGCGTTGCCGCTGGGACCCGCGTCCGCTCGGCGCCCCTGCCCGGCTGCGCTCGGGGCCACGGCCATCGCTGCGCGGCCGCCGGGAATGCGGGGAGAGTAGCGCGGCTCTGGCGGCCGCCGCCAGGACAGGGGCTCTCGGTGGATGGCAGGAGCAGAACGAGCGTGCCGAGGCGTGTGTGCGCTTCCTCAGGGGCGAACCACTCCGTCTCCCGTTCTCTTCAGTCGCTTATGCGGCCGGATGGTTTCTACCTGTTACGCCCTTACAACCTTCACGTCTCGCCTTGCTCGCTGTTGCTGGGTGTTTTTAAAGGAGAGACTGATCAATGCCACGGAAGAGCCAGACGCTGGTCATTCCGCGCCTGAGTTACAACAGGTGTTTCCTGAAGTTTTGCTCACACATCCTCACATAAAGCTGCCTCCTGTGTCGTCTTGTTAACACACACGAGTACCGAGGGTGGCACACTCAGTGTCTTGGGACTTATTAAACTGAAAAAGCTAATTTCATAACAGGCTTGTGTCCTGCATCCCTTTAACACTTGATTCTCACACCATTTCTCCTATAATTTCTTTACCTTTTCAAACAACTTTGGTGTAACTAGGAGTTTCGTAAGAGGCAGCTGTTGCTTGTCCTTAGCTATCAGGTCCTAATCAGTTTGCTGGTACACAGATTAAACTCAGCATTTACCAGGAGTTTGGGGTTTTTTATTTGCTTTGGGGGTTTTGGGTTAGTGTTTTTTTTTGTTGGCTGTAAATAGCTAACCTTTCACTTAGTGGGAATAAGGTTCCTTTCTCATCTTTTCAGATGCCAATTTTCACAAGATGTGTAGGACTTTGATACTTCATATTTGCAGGCAATGAAGAGGGCAGAATTACTTAGCCAATAGGCTGAAAAGTTATGAAAACACTCACAAGTGGACAAATAGAAAAGCTATAAAAACTTCATTTTCTTAGGAATTGAAAGTAACTTCATCTCAATTATCCAGAGAAAGTCAAAAAGGCAATGGCATCAAAGGAAAAATTGTTTGCTTAGTGTGGCAGAGCAGAATTGGAAAAAGAATCCATGTTCTGACAACTGAGTGTCGTGTTCTGTTTTCTCATCTTTCCAAAATCCCTCCATGTGTGCCATCAGAGTCAATGGACCACTTAAGCTAAAACAATTTCTGGCCATGGGCTGCTTTTCTTTACTTCCTCTTTACCACTGACACTGTATTTACTCCATCTGTGTATTTAGATTACTCAGGATGAATATTCAGAACAACCAAATGATACAAAAAGATGTAACAAAATCAGTGATTTACAACTAGGTGGTAATCCAAGCTTTGAAATTATAATTTACTTTGGGTCTTCAAGAGAATTCAAACCACCTACAGGCTGTAACGGTGAAGGAACTGAATGAAGAGCACCATAAGACCCTAGGAAAGCTTGTGACCTTAAAATGAGGGTATCAAGTATGATGATCTGAGCCCTTTGGACACCAGTGAAATTAACTACGGTAAATCTGAGGGATTTTTTGCATTTATTGAATTCCTCTTCTAATTATTTACTCTGCTTCTAATGTGACTTTAATGTCACTCACTCCTGAGTTTCAGTAACACCTAGTGCAAATAGCCACATTGTATGTTGGCTCCCACCATTACAACCAACACTATTAATACTCTCATTTTTTCAAGTCTCTTTTGTTCTCAGCCTTGGAGTCCATTGTCCATTTTATTTTCCTATCTGGCCTCACATTGTCTGAGTCAGAATACAACTGTACCACAAATTTAAATGAAAATTAAAAATGAGGGGAAAAAAGTGATTGAATTAATGTGATATTTGGCAAGTAACACTTTACCATAAGCTGCATGTTATTCTGCTCTCATGTATGTCCAGCATGTATTTTGAAAATGAGCTGGATATAGAATTTAGAGAAGTTCCCCATACAGTCAAATTTAATACAATGGAGAAACACAACAGGAAATAAAAATTAATCTTGTAGTAGCATTTAGGATGACAAACATAATATAATTCCAGAACAGGCAGCCTAGCACTGATTCTGCACAGAGTAATTCATTAATCGATGTGGAAGTTTGATTAATCAGAACTAAAAGTGGGTGATTATGTCCCAGTCAAAGAGGAAAACAGAAGTAAGATCTTGTAGCATGAATTTGATAACATTTATCTGTAACATCAAGAGGAAGTTCTGATAAAGAGTTTACCACTGACTTCTAAGAACTTTTGTAGATAACTGACTTGGGCCCACACAATATTTTGATGAAGAAACTGGGTGCTATGAAATCAACATAGCCATTGTTGTATAGAGACAAAAGAGTCTTGTTAAAATCAAGATATAAATGTTGCTGCTAGGGGATAAATTAGGGTTAGTTAGTTCATTATACAATTTATAATAAAATGTTGTAGATGAACACTAGTTATTGTTTATTCTAATCTTCTGGTGTGGATAAAGAGTTTAATAATTTGCTCAAGAATCTTGGAAATGTTAATTCACGTATTTCCTGACCCTATAGTTTAATATTTTAAAATGTGAAAATTAAAAAAAAAAAAAAACAGTAAAATTAAAAAATGTGTGGATTAAAAAGGTAGTCTATTGTGCATGCATTAGGAACTCCTGAAGATAATAATCTATGGCCCAGAGATTGTTCTGGCTTCTTCTTAAGCATCCTCTAATCAATTGTATCATCTACCCAGCTGATTATATTTATTTCATTTAGATAACATTTATTCTTTCCATTTATCCTGCCTTTTTTAGTCCTGTTGCATTATTAGAATTTTAATTAATACTTTTTGTTAGCAACATCCCTTTGTACTCATTCTTAGCCATATGTGTTTGCTTCTTCTTTTTGCTCTCTCAAATGCTACAGCTTTCATTGCAAAGTAGTGTCACCCTGTTTGCCTTTACATTGTATCACTATCGGATTGCCAGGATGATTTGTTTTCCAGTAAATACCAGCACTACTCTCCCAAATAACTTCCTGAAAGATCTTGTTTCTACATCATTTTTGACCATGAGGAAAATTGGGAAAATTCAGTTTATGTGGTAAAAAAGAAAACCTAATTTTCCCAACTTTTTTAGAGGTCACACAAGAAAACTTGTTTTGGAAGCAATTTTAATTGTTACTTCATGACCATTTTCAGTAACAGTTTATTTCCCTGAAGGACATTATGTGGTATTACACCTAATTTTACCCAACAATGTTATTTCAGTCTAATGGTTCTCTCTAGACTTTTTTGCTATTGAAGAGAAATTTTTATTGAATGGAAATCTAAGAATATTTGCTGATGAACATAATCCTTAAAAAATTGCATTATTAATGAAAATATAATTTACATGAAATTTTACCCTAGTAGATTCTCATGATGGAATCTCTACTTCTGTGTTTGATTTTATGCACCTGTCTCAACCTGCTCCAGGTTATCTAGCATAGACCACAAATATTTTCTGCCTGCTTCAATTTATCTAATATATAGCACAAAGAAGAGCCAAAAGACTCCAAAATACCTGAGCTTCTGCTGTTTGGAGAAAAACTATGTATGTCTGATCCCTGCTATCACCCAGGCTGGCTTCAGTTTCACTGAATGCATAAATTGTACTCTCATGACAAGATCCTCAAATATTTATTGTTCCTGAAGACAGAAATACTTTCCACTAAGATGTGTTTCTTACACATTTTCACAATAATTATAGTCTCCCCTTTTTCCCCTCATTGGATTCTTACAAGTTCAAAACTAAAGAAACAAACTTTACTGCAGTAATCCACATTTTTGCTGTTTCTATTTATGAACCTGGAGAACTAACAAAAGCATTTTGACACTTTGCAGATCATTTATGCACGTCTGCTGATAGAAATATTTAAATTTTCTTCTAACCTTCAAAAGACTTCAGCAAAAAGTGGTTTAAAAAAAGGAGGGGGGGAACACTACAAAGCTAAAAGCTAACAAGTTCCTTTTTTCATTAAAAAAAAAAAAAATTCCTAATAATAGAAGAGTCTTGATTTTTAAGCCTGGTGGAAAGTTGCCATTTGTCCCTCTGAGGGGTAATATTTCCAGTAACTTTTTGGTATAATACTGTGATGTGTCATTCCACAGAGGTGAAGAAAAATGCAATAATGCTTCACAGGCTTAGAGGAACATCAGAAGATTAAAAACAAACAAACAAAGGAAATTTATTACTACAGAATATAAAAAGCTGTGCTATTTTATCTTCCTGTTTTTCAGATAACAGTGCAAGTGGAGAAGGAGATATATGTACCAAGCCAGACAAGAGAAAAACCTGTAGATGCTAAAATTGTAATAAAATTCTCAGGGCTACCAAACCCCTCGTTTACAACACTTTTATTGAAAAGAAAATCTAGGGCATCCTTTGATGCTGGCTTTACACAATAGATATGTGTCATTTTATTGCCTGCATTCACTTGAGTCCAACACACATTTTATAAAAGCAGTCAGACCAGTGGGTATTCATTTTCTCCACTACATTGGTGACACACTGTAGTTTATTTTAATACATGGTGGATACATTTACGCATGAACAAATTTTAGTATTGTTATTCCAAGGGTGCTATTCTACCTTGTATTCTCATACAGCAGTTAAACTTCAGTTTGATCCCTAGATTTAAGGTTTGAAAAGTTAGTTCCAAACCCTCTAGTGGCACTTTCCCACATCTGTATTTTTTCTCATCTTAGAGATGCCTGACTAGTATACTATCATAGGGCTAAGAAGAAATGCTATTAGCAGCCAAAACTGGTATTTTTTTTTTTTTCAGTAAATACATATGCATTTTCTAAAAAGTAGACAAGAGAAACAGAACTTGGAAAAAAAAGCTGCTTCCTTTCAGTTCTTGGCATCGTTGTCACATTTGCTTACTTATATGCATTTGCTATATTGTTGTTAAAAATAAAATCCAGTTAAAAGGCTGTTTTCTCCTTCAGTCTCTACATAGGACAGCATTTCTGTAGAGATCACTTCCTAAGCAGATGCCTAGTTCCATGTGTTTATACACTATGCCTAAAGAGCTCTTTGAGTTAATCCAAGATGGCTTTTATGCCTATTATTATTTGTTCAGTGAAGAAAATATAAAATCATAGAATTATAGGAAAGCTTGGGTTGGGAGGGACCTTTAAGATCATCTAGATCCAACTCTCTTGCGATGGGCAGGGACATCTTCCCCTATTCCAGGTGGCTCAGAGCTCTATCCAATCTGGCCTTGAACACTGCATCCACAGCTTCTCTGGGCAACCTGTGCCAGTGCCTCACCACCTCACTGTAAAGAATTTTTTCCCAATATCTAATCTAAACCTACTTTCTTTTAGTTTGCATGTCCTGTCCTGTCCTGTCCCCACGACCTTTTAAAAAGTCCTTCTCCGTCTTTCTTGCAGGCTCCCCTCAGGTGTTGGAAGGACACAATAAAGTTACCCCAAAGCTTTCTCTTCTCCAGCATGAACAATTCCAATTCTCCCAGTCTTCCCTTGTAGGAGAGGTTCTCCATCCCTCTGATCATCTTGGTGGCCTCCTTTGGACTCACTACAAGAGGTCCATGTCTTTCTTCTTCTGGGCACTCCAGTGTTGGATGCAATATTCCAGTTGGGGTGTCACCAGAGCAGAGTAGAGGGACAGAATCCCCTCCCTGCCCTGCTGCCCACAGTGCTTTGGATGCAGCCCAGGAATGTTTGGATTTCTGGGCTGTGAGCTGACCTGTTTCTGAGTCATGTCCAGCCTCTCACCCACCAGCACCCCCAAGTCCTCCTGGGCAGGGCTGCTCTCAATCTGCTCATCCCACAGCCTGGGTTGAAATCGGGGGTTTCCCCAAACCAGGTGCTTACAGATTATTACTGTTCTGCTAAAACCAGATAAGTAATCCATTAGAAGGCTTGTAAATATTTTAGTATCCATAGATGTTTATATTTAGTGGATACAATTTAGCCCTTAAAAGTCATACTTACATTTAATGGTGTGTTCAGGCTTTTTTTTTTTTTTTTAGCTCATAATTGCATACTTGATTTACTTTTCTGCTACATGATAAAGGAAAATATTTCACCGTTTAGACAAAAGGAAACTTTTACAACACTTTTAATTTATTCTGGAAACATGAATACGAGGCAAAGTATCACAGGTTTGTACCTACTTGTCAACTGACTATTTAAGGCCAAGTATAAGGGGTTAAATTTTATCTCTGAACTCAGCCACAAACGCCCATTGAACTATGGCAAGAATGTTTCTCAAATGCAAAAATGCATCTTCTTTTGCTTCCTCCACTTCCCACCCCCAGTAGTCAGTTTTCTACAATCATCAATATTAGCAGGAGCAGCTACATATTAACTTTTTTTTTTTTTTTTTTTTACACTCTGAAAATAGGGAACAAAGTTAAAAGAACTCAGAGGAATTTTCACTTGGTCTTTTAAATTGCACATGTTAATGGGTTGTAAATATTTGCTGTGAAATAGCACACGCCTTTCCTGCAGGCAACCATCGAGCTCATTCCAGCTGTGTTTTGTGAGCTGCCACTTGTGCTTTGTTGCAGAAATCAGCTCTAGTACTTGTCACTGGGGGAATATTATTAGCATTTTAATTTATTTATACAACTGTTCTTCATACCCACCTCTACCCAGCATCTGGATAAGTGGCAGATCCAGCACAGCACCCTTTTACATTTTTTTTGCCCTGCAGTAATTGTGCACAACTTTATTAAAAGTGAGTCAGCCACGATGAGGGATGGTTTCATAGTACACATGTCACACCTAGATTAGGTCAGTGCTGCAGAGAACAACAGTGCTTCAGGGCTGTGGGGATGTGTCCCCCGTCCCCAGCTCACAGGGTCTGAGCCCTCACCTGCAGAAACCCAGCTGGGCACCAACTCAGAGTCACAGAATGGGTCAGGCTGGAAGGGAGCACAGTGGGTCATCTGGTCTTTCCATCACAAGTCATTAACTCACCTCTTTTCACAATCAAAGAGGTGATTGATGTAGTAGAGTTAATGAAATTAGAATATGACCAGTGGGTCATCTGGTCCAGCCTCCCTGCTCAGTCGGGGTCACCCCAGAGCAGCCGGCACAGAACTGCGCTCAGATGGTTCTGGAATATCTCCAGTGAGGGAGACTCCACAGCTCCTCTGGGCAGTCTGCTCCAGTGCACGGTCACCTGCACAGTAAAGAAGTTCTTCTCATGTTCAATGTATCATTTTCTGCCCATGGCCTTATCTCCTGTTGCTGGACACCACCGAGCAGAGCCTGGTCCATCCTGTTGGCACCATCCCATAGATATCTACACACATTAACGAGGTCCCCTGTCACTTGTCTCCTCTTGAGGCCGAACGGAGCCAGCTCCCTCAGCCTTTTCTCAAAGGAGAGACGCTCCTTCATCTCCTTTGCTGCCCTCCGCTGGATCCGCTCCAGGAGCTCCTTGTCTCCCTTGTACTGAGGAGCCCAGAACTAGACACAGACTCCAGATGTCCTGACGAGAGGAGCAGGAACACCTCCCTGTCTTGCTGTACGCCAGGACTCCCTTGTCCTTGGCCACAGGGCCAGCCCGGAGCGGGCCGCCCTACCCGCGGCCATGCCGCCCCTCAGGCGGCGCGGCTCATCCATCGCTCGGCGAGCGGCTGCCGGCCCTGGTTGCCGGGGCGGGCCCGCACGCAGCGCCGATCCCGGCCCGCGGCGGCGGACGCGGCCTCCCGGCCCCATGGACGGGGACAAGGTGAGGGGCAGCGGCCGGGAGAGCGCGGCAGGGGCGGGGGACAGCGCCGAAGTTTAATCTGCTGTCCCCGAGAACCCCCGCGGCTCTGCTGGGGCCGGCCGGGTCGCTTTGTTTTGTCGGCACGGCGGTGAATCGCCCCGCAAGAGCCAAGCGAGGAAATGCTTATCCCGAGGCTGAGGGGGAGGTTGTGCCAGCCGCGCATCCTCCTGCAGAAAGGGATAGCTGGTTACGGAAATACCCCTTGTTTCACCTTCTAGATAAAAGTGTGTTTAATAATTGATGCTCCTGTAACCGCTAATTGTCGGGCTTTAGTTCTTCGAGAACACACGTAACTTCTGCATTAAGGTGTTAAATTATTGAACGCTTGTAGAACTCCGGAATAAAGGAAACAAAACCACATGAGCGTGCTAGCATCAGTTACTGGGTGACGCTGTCACTGGCAAAAGCAGACGTGCCAGAGCTGTGAGCCAGTGAGCTGTGATGGAGAAGTTCAGCTTTGACCTGAAATATCTGCGGTGTGTCGCTGTGGGAGTGCCAGAGAGCCAGGGGCAGAGCAGCCACACGGAGTGAGGAACCCTCCTGCTGCTGCTCTGGCAGCCGTGCTCTTACCCGTTTGAGGGCTCTCAAATTGGCGGCTCGTACTGGAAATAAGAAAGATAAACATTTACGGCCACAAAATAAAGTACTTTTCACTGGCTTAAAAATTAAAGACAAAATTTTGTCTTACTGTTCTTCAGTTTCTTGTTCTTTAGAATCACATTTAACTGAGTTCTTAAATTAAAACCAGTATGTTTTGAAAACCTCTTGTCTTTCTAGTTATGAGTGAAGAAACAAACTCCTGTCGATCTCTTTCAAAGTTTATCTAGAGCAACAAGGTTTCTTTTTCCACCAACTGCTTTATCTTTAGATTAAACAGATTCTTAACTGGTAAAAATGTTCATAGAATCTTTTGAGTTCAGTAAGTTTGTGACCTTTCATGTGCGCTGAATGCTCTCAAGTGGATGAATTAAGCTAAATCCCAGTGTCATTTAAGTAACAAATCTTAATCTGGATTTAAATGAGTATATAAATACTTCTAAATTAGCAGACAAGTGACAAAGTTCAATAAATCCTTTGAAAGTTTGTTTGAAGCATTATTGTTTGGACATTTACTTACAGAGGGACAGAGGTCTCAACCCTTTATAAAATATCTCATTTTCCCTGTTCGTTTATTATACTTCTTCAAAAGCAGAGATTAAAGTGGAAAATCATCATTCACAAAAGCAACAGCTTCTGGTTGTAGTGGGCAGGTGAAAACTGCAGACCCCAGAAAAGTGACAGATGCTTATTCTTGTGTGCCAGAGATGCACCTGTGAATGCTCGCTGTGTGCTTTTTGCCTCAGCTTTGAAATAAATCTGAAGCAGCCTCATCTGATGCTGTCTGTTGGTCATGCTGATTTTATGCTATTAACGTCATTAACATTCTTTGTTTGCTGATGCATACCTAAATATTATCTAAATCCAAAACATGATTTTAAATAGGTTACTGTTTGGGACTATAGTACAGCATTCTGCTTTCTTCCCATCCATATCCTCCCTTCCAGCTTAACATTCATACAAGTTCAGTTGAATTTCTTAGGCTTTGTTAAAGCTTGACTTAAGAAAATTATCAGCTTTGTTTTTACTTTCTCACCTGACTTTCTGCAGTAGTAAATATTTGCATTCTTGGGTTTTTTGCCTTTTTTAGGGATCAGAAGAAAATAAAACTGAAAGGGCACTTTGTTACAAATACTGCTTTCTTGGGATTTCTCATTGACTTTAGAAGTTTACCAGTCCACTACAATTTTCTATAAAATCCAAGTTTGAAAAGACAAGATTTTTTTCATGTAGAATAATTTAAAATATACATATACTGTTAAAATACTGCCTCCATATAATGAATTAACAAAAAAAAATGGGCATCATATGTTTATTTTCTTCTACCAGTGCAGCTCATCATTACAATATTTATCAGTGATTATTTTGTTAATCTTCAGTAGCTTTTGCCAAGTCTAAATTTGTAAATAAGGATAGCTTGATCATGTCACTTGGGATATGGTCATCATCCTCCAATGTACTAGTAAAAATATTCAATAGATTAAAATTCCTCCTTTCCCTTAGTGATCTCAAACAATATGAATTTTTATTTAGTCTTTGTAACAGCAGCCAAGCAGCCAAGTGGAGGAGCTCTGCAAATGCAGGCAGAAGAAATAAAACTTATTTTATTAGGGAGCACTCTAAGGAACCAATCATGTGTACTTTGATTGGTTTCATTATCTTTTTGCTTTTTACTTTCAGTGCTACATACAAATATTTCATGTGCTGTCAATTTACACATGTAGTCTGAGCTTCAGGCCTCTTCCAGGTCCAGGAAGGTGAGATTTACTGTAAATAGGTGTTAGAGCTAAATCAAATTATTGTTTGCATTTCATTGAGACTTATCATGTGTACCTTGATCCTTTCCTTGGAAATATGATTCATTGTTAAATGATTTACTTCTCTCTGCACATTGGTTGCTCAGTCTTTTCTGCATTTTCTGTTCTAGAAAAGAACCAAAGAAGATACTTGGAAAGCAGAAGAACTTAGGAAACATCTAAAGGTGGATTTATTTTATTTCTGCTAGTCTTGATGTTAAGCTGCCTTAGAGCACTATAATTTATTGGTGGTGTAAGCATGAAGAATTGACTCTGTTCTAAATTAGGTGAATGGAAAGAATGCATTGTTACAGTAATCACAGAGCAGCAGTCAATGGGGTCTGATTTGCTGGTCACCCAAATCCAAGTGACAGCTCTGCTTTGTATATATTATTCACTTTCCTAAAATGTATTATCTATTGTATTTATTATCATCATCTATCATGTTTGTTTTGTGTTTTTAAACTGGTTAATTACATTATCCCCTGGTCAAATAGGCATTCAGGCTGCAGTCAGTTACATCACTGATATTTATATTAAATTTGTGTTTTATTTTTTAAAAGCTGTTTTCCAATATGTGTTATTATTATTCAATTTATTAGGTTTTTTTCAATAAGCACAGACATAATGTTAGTATTTACAAAGTATACCTAGAACTGTATCAGCATTTTAATACCATTTGGGAAATTAAATACATACTTAGTAATCCAGCAATTTTTTTTTTCTCACATGAATATACTCCTATCAAAATAGATTGCTGAATTATAATGATAGATTTTTTTTATTTCAGGCATCACTACAAGATAGTCAAAATGAAGACCTAAAACACAGAGAAAAGAAACTGTGGAGAGAGAGGAGTGTTCATGACATAGACCCTTACAGACATGAACACAGAGGCAGAGAGAAGAGCAAGGAGAGAACAAGAGAGAGGTTTAAATCCAGTGAAAGGGACAGGGATAAAAGGAGAGAGAGAGAAAGGGAAAAAGAACACCAGAGAGAAGACCGAGAGAGACACAGAGATAAGGTTCAAGAGTCATGGTTGGAAGAGAGACACAGTGTACTAAAACATAAAGACAGGGATTCTGATAGAGAACGAGACAAAAAGCACAAGACATATGAGATTATAGATCCACAAAATTATCTGAAATCATTTGAAAGAAGAGATACAGAACATCACAGAAGAAGAGAAATCAGGCATCGTTTGGGTAAGTAACTTGGGGTTGCTGTTGTCCTCAGAAATATTTGATATTTAGATAGGAATACTCTGAACCATACCCCGTCTGTGCAGAGAGGATAAAACAAGCAGGTGTGAGTACCTGCTGGCGTGTTTTATTTTGATGCTTTTAAAAAAATTGATGTTTGTTTCCCTTCCTCTGAAAGAGGATGGATGTCACTGGTTTTGTTGGTCAGTGCCTAGACACTGTCCTGAGTGATCCCTTCACTTGCAGGGTGATTGCTGAAATCAGTAGCATGTGTCATTACTCTTACCATGACACAAGACTGGAGGGATTCATTAGGAGAGAAGAAGGAGTAACCAGCTTTGGAGAGAGAATTTCAACAGAATTCCTTTTTAGAAAGATCTTATGTAAGAAAAAACACATTGCTAAAATACTATTTTCTGCATGATAGAGTTAATTATGTACAGAGTTGGAATTTTATAAAATCTGTTCCCTAATTTATACATCTGTTTTCTAGAGGAGGAGAAAGCAAGAACTGAAGAGCGAGAAAGAAGACATAAAGCACAGAAGGTAAAGGGAGTTAGTGAAGTGTTTCCATAACAGAATAAGATAAAACTGTAGAATAATGAAGAAACTGGATCAGACTGTATTTCCCAAGAAATCCAAGAGATGCATAGGTAGTAAGGTGATGGCAAGTGTACAAAACAAAACCAAAATATATCTCAGCTACCCGATTTTAAGGACATATTTTATTCTCTTTTTTAAGTAAACATGAAATAAAATTTTCATAGCAAAAAATGCATGCTTTTGGTACAGCTACATCAAAAGTTTCCATCTGCTATTTATGTCCTTATTGCAAGGGTAATTGATGAGTGTACATCCTACTTTAGACCACCTAGTAGACAAGAATTAATATTTTGTGTGAAGAACATATAATTCAAAGAATTTTGTGTACAAAGTATGCAGTGTCCTAGAAGAAACACCAAAATCTCAAGTGCAGCCATAATTTGAAACTTGTTATCATAGGAAATGAAAAAAATGGCTGGAAGATCCATGTGACAAAAAGATTAGGTACTTAAAATTCAATCATTTTAATGGTCAAATCTGGATAGATTTGTGAAGATAGAACTGTCTTGGAGAAGTTTTTAAACATTTCATATTATTTTCCTCTTTGCAGGATAATGATTTGAGAAAGCAAATTGAAAAATTTTTGGCCTACAAAGTTGAAGAAGGTGAACGTGTACACAAGTTTGAGAAACATCAAGAGCTGGATAAAGAGAGAGAAAGAAAACACAGAGAAAAAAAAGAATATTCTGCTGGGACAGAAGAAGAGAGGCATTCTAAAGAGAAAAGTCATAAACATTACAGAAAGGAAGAGGAAGGAAAACATAAATCAAAGAAATCTAAAGAAAAATCTTCCCATGGAGACAGAGAAGGGCCAGCAGAAGAAGCTGAAGAGAGAGTAAAAAGTAGAGAAAAGGGAAGAAGGAAATATGATCTAAAGGTAAGTTTTGCTAACACATTACCTTATCACTTAGTTTATTTATTAGTATATTGTCAATAGGGGAATGATAAAAATGCTAGGATTTTAAGTCAACATTTTCTGAGATTTGAGGCTAAAGTGGTGGATGAAAACACTGCACTTGCATTTAAGTATGCTAATTCAGAATTGATTCCCTCCATAAAATTTGAACAAAAAAACCCCTGCCTATATGTTAGAAATGTCTTTTTTTCATAAAATTCTTTCTTGCTATGAATTTTGAAATTTTTGCAAACACTTTGAAGTGGAGATGTCATAAGGCTTGAGGTCCATTAAAGTTTATTGGCTGCCTTTATAGCAAAGAAGATTTTAATAGAAGTTACTTTTATGTTGTCTGTGAAGGGAGCACATCAATCCAACTCGTAAGTAGGCAGGTGAATATAGACCCTTTATATTTGTGGGGTTTGCCTCTACTTCTGAAGCCACAGAATATCTTTTATGTTTCTAATATGGAGCATGATGTTGTATCCTAGAGACTTAATCAATAATTTGTCTTTTTTTACTGATTTTTATAAGTATTTATTCAACAAGACTGAGAGAAGGAATCTCCAGTAATTTGTAACTCTTAAAATCAAATGAATTTTATGAGACATATAGACATACAACAGTTGAGATGGTCTCGGGTGGTTTCTTCTGCTGCCTAAAGAGTGAAGATGTACAAGCATCTGAAATAGAAGTTCAGAAATATATTTTCTGGTGACAATATGAGTCGTTTTCAGTGTAGGAGCCCTCCATGAGTGATTCCTGTAACTGACTGACTGCAGCAGACAACAAAAGTCTATCAGAGGCTTGCTCAATGTTTGACTTTCTTGGAAGTCTGCTCAGGTAGCTGTTAGAGAACACACACACTGATCCTTCCGTCCCAGAGGTACATTTTATTTTCTGTTTCTGGATAATGACCTTTATCATAACAACCTATTGAATACATTTCCAAACTTAAGCAAACCTTCATAATACAGAATTTAAGATTCAAGTCCCTCTGCTGGGGATTGAAAGTGCCTGAGACTGTTCTTTGTCCCTCCATCCAGTTTTTGTGAATTGTAGTACATACTGTTAAAGTCTCATACTGTAATTTTTTGGAACAGGCTGGCCACAGCCTTCCAAGGTCAGCCTTTAGGCCCTATGAGTTTTTGAGAGCATCTCACAAGCAATGACTGAAATAAAAAGTAGTCTGTAATTGAAACAATTCATTAGCAACCTTTTTTGCTGTTTGATGAGAGTACTACTAATACAGGTTCATATACATATTCCCTCCCAGCATTTCTGACTCATCAATATTGTGATTTCTTTCACAGAACAGTGAATCCAAAAAAGAGGGAAGGATTCAAGAAGGAATGAGCCATCAGCTTGTAAGGTAAATTCAGAGATTTAAAATAATTATATACTAGATGGTGTCTACTAAGATTCATTCGCCACCAAATCAATAAGCATAATCTCACATATCTGGGGATATATTATTTTCATAGGCCCAATAGTACAGCAGTTACAAAAAAAAATTATGTATTTGTATTCCTTTAATTATTTTTCTTCATAAGGGTAGCAAGATATATTTTTCAGTCATATATATTAATCTGGGCACTTCGTTTTGGAGGCAGAAATGCTGAATTTTACCACCTGGAAATTCACTACATAGTCAAGTTGACACATGTAATGTTCACGATGAACTACATAGAACTCTATTTTGTTGTTTAGTTTAATTTGAGTATCAATACTCAGTTCCTACCCTAGATGGTATCTAAAACATTGTATTTATATATATAGCAAGTTTGCAGTTGAATATGAAAGGAAAAGTTCCAGATACCCTCAGTAGGATCAGTTAAATTTTGGGATTTTTCTGTTTTATTACTAGCAAATAGAAATCTTAGAGAAGTTTCCTGTATATCTAGTACTTAGAATTCTTTAATTCTTGAGCCTTGTAAAATTCTTACACAACTTTCTGAAGTCCAATTCTCTGGGTACATGGTTGCTTGCAATCGTCACTCTTAAACCCTGGTTTAGCTTCCTGGCTCAAACAGGTCTGGGTTATTTGCTTCTGGGGACACAGGCAGTGAAGGTACTACCAGTGGCTGAGTATTACTAATGTTAAGCATGGGACAAACCACTTTGGCTGAAGTGAATTTCTGGAAGTGTGATCCTATAAAATTGAAAAATTAAATATTTCAGAATACACTTGCTGGGATGCTGCCTGGCAGCAGCACTCAGCTGTGCCAGCAGTGCTGAATATTCAGGCAATGTTTTGAAGCTGCTGCTGGGGCTGTGGCTGAGTCATTGTTTGTGCATCGCTGGGAAGAAGAGTGTTAGCCATTCCTGGATGGCAAGAAGGCAGTATGGTTTAGTGAGATGTCCTGAAACCCTGGTTCAGCTTCATGCACTGTTAATGTTGAATCACTCTGATTTGTTATGACACAATCCAGCCAAATTTTAATTTTTATTGTTGCCTGTGTTTGTCAATCCCAACAGCAGTAGATACAAATACTCACATAAGAAGTAAAATATTCTCTTCTTGAAGTTTGACACTTTCTACTTACTCTCTACATATAAAATAATCAAATAGATTATTGAGTAGCAAAGCTTGTTGTTGATTTGCTCCTGCTCTCTGACCCTGATTGTATTGTCCTCATAAATAAGACCCCCGAATGAAAAACCAGGTTTGAAATCAGTCTTTGATTTATAGCTTTTGAGTGTATTGCACCAAGCTGATCTTGATCTCTGGTTTGCTGCAGATATCAATACAAGTAATAAATGTGTGGGGTTATGAATGTTTTTTTCCTCACTACTTTTTCGTGCCTTTTGATGCAATTATAGGTGGTAAATTTGGACAAAGTTTCAAAGTTTGCAGGTTAATCGCTTGGTTGTTTTATTATCCTTTTGTATCACAGACATCTATAAAAATACTTCTAGAAATATTTCAGTTAAGTGGACATTTCCAACTGTTCTTTCCTTTTCAGGAAAAAAGCCTTTTTTTTTTTTAACTAAAACAAAATCCCCAAAAACCAAAACTGAAACAGAACTGCTTTCTTATGAGTTAACCAATAAAATTGTTGTTCTCTTTTTGAATAGGACTGTAAAAGATAAAGGAAAACTCATTGAAACAGAGGACATGGACACAAGACAAGAGGTAAAACTAAGGAAGAGGAAATGATTTTTATATTTTGAAATTGTTTATTTTAATATTTTTAAGTGGACATGTGCAGACAGAACCACATTTTCAGCAAGTCTGAAGCTGTATAGACTTGGGTTTATATGGAACAGTCTGTGCAGGTACAGCCTAACTCTACTGTAAAAATTTTAAAAAGTTTTGTGATATTTTCAACTCATTAATTCAGCTCATCTTTAAGGGTGAATTTCTGTGGTGAGGACCTAAATTTCATTTCTAGTTTGTGGCGAGAAATAGGCAGTTCAGTCCTCTTATATTTGGTCTCCTTTTCCATTATCTTTTCTGTCTTCATTGGCAATAGGAGGCAACACAGGAGGGCAAAATTCCTACTTAAGACCTGACTCAACAAGGACACTGAAACTCCAGGGATTTGCATTCTATGCTGTTGATTTTTTTGTATATTTGTTGCTCCAAATGCCACAGCCTTCGAGATATTCCAGCATGACTTCCTAATCCTGCTTTGCATTGACAATATATAGATTTTCTCTATAAATTCTTGAAAGCAGGAGCCCAGACAATACTGACAGGTGGAGGTTTTTAGTGAGTAAAAGCTGTATGTGTACATCTGTGTTATTAATAAAGCTGACAGCTCTGTACCTATGATCATAGGTAATAAAAACTACAAAGTAGCCTAAAAGCTAATAAAGACTCACCTTTGAGTGTGTTAGTAAAGGTGTCTGACTAAATGGAATAAGGATTTATTTAAAAATCATATGAGTTAAACTATATTAATTAGTTACTGCAATCTTGTAGGCAGAAGAAATCAAAGAAATTTCTTACAGCCTAAGTTATATTGGGGGATTGTCTGTTAATAAAACACTGCAAATGTTGAAACCAGGAAAGCTGCCATAAATAAATGGCATGATTTTAATCACCTTAATAATCTAGAGAAAGGAAATGTATTTGAAGGTCTTGCAGGGATACCATAAATCTTATTCCGTGTAAATAAAGTAGAGGATTCAATGTTAGCAAAATTATTTATATATAAAAATTATCTTGTTCTCCTGTTACATCCATGTCTCTGCTTTCCTGGTTTCAACATTTGCACTATTTTATTAACAGAGTGAGTTCCCCAGTATAACTTAGGTGTAGGGATAATTTAGTCCTCAAAAGGGTAGGGCAGTCTTACTTTATTGTTAGCACCATCAATGAAACTGTAGACAACACAGCAGTTTTTATGTCTTTTCCAGTAAAAATACTATTAGAAAAACAGTTGGTCTTCCCAAGATAAGGTTGAGGTCTGTTTTTCTTCCTGTACTGTTAGTTTAATTCAGTAATTAGCACTTGATAATATAATTTTCTTTATCTCTATAAACTACATGCTATATGTTTGCTTGAAAATGTAGAAGTATCTGAGAATAGCAACTATTAATCTATTGTATGCTAAGATTTGGCAGATAAGAGATTTTTTGGGGGTAAGATTATTTAATGGTTTCATTTATTTCTCTGATTTAGGAAATGAAAGATACGCACATCTCTAATCCAGACACAGGACTTGAGGATTTTTCACTGAATTATGAGGATGACTTTGAAGTAAGTAAAAGTATACTGTTGTCTGTCAAGTAATTCTTAAGTATCAAAATAGAGAGTAACTTTGTTCACAGAAGTAGATGGGATATTACCTGGCTTTTAGTTATTTTTTTGGTGACAGTGACCTTAATTTGGCTAACAGTAGATAGTGAGTAATTAAAATGTTATGTAGAAACTCTCTGTTATATATTTAGTTAGTTTTCATCAGAGATTGGGAACCAACTTTTGATTTTTTAGTTGAAGTGTTCACAAAATGTTTTCTCTGCCTTTGTGGACTTCAATTATTTAAATGACTTTCTGTGAAGAATACTGAATTATTTAAACAATCAGAGCTAGTAATTTCAGATAAAAATTAAAAAAAAAGCCTGTTAATTTATCATTGAAAAAATATCATAGGAAAAAGGTATTGACACACAGTATTCACTTCACTAATTTGTTTCATTGAATTCCCTATTTTTAGCTCTCCTTTGTCTACTTTAAAGTTATTAAGATACAAGAGAGTGTGGGATGTGCTTTCATTGTGAGCTGAACTAGAACCATCTTTGCTCAGTGAGGGTAGAATTCATCTCCATTCATGTCAGGACTGATGATTTCCACTGTTGAGCTGGTCACTGCAGTAGCCCTTTACCATTCAGTGAAGAGAAGTAAGCACATTTAAAACTTGTTCATATCATATGTGTCAGGTGATTCTTTTAGCATGACATGAATTGTCTTATTTTGGAGAATTTGTTAAAGGATGACCCACCCTTAGACACAGACAGGGAGTGTGGAAGTTTAGTAAATGTGAGTCTGCCATATGTTACAGGACAGCTTGAATTAAAACTGTCAAATGAACAACTTCATATTTCCCTGAAGCATTTATGCCACTGAACACTGTTATTTTATTTCTTTAAAGAACACATAATTCACCTAAATTTACAGTATCTACTTTAGAATATTAAATAAAAATACTATTTTGGGCACTTAGAACAACACTGAGGTTATCTTCTCGTGATTAAAATTACTGCAGAATCAGGAGTTGCTGTTTTCTTCCCATCAGTTATTTTAGAATACCTTTCAATAGAAAGAATGTCTTTTATCGATATCTCTATGAGGTTTTTATTTGAAATTTTATAATTTCTGTTCAAGATCTTGAAAAATATATCTATAGTCTGTGTTTACCAAGTATTAGAAGTTTTGTTACTTTCAAAGGTCTATGAAGATGATTTTGAAGATGATGAAGACAAAAGTGATGAAGTAGGAGGTGCAGAAGAAAACCTAAGAGAGGTTCCATTTTCCAGAACATCAGAAATTGAAGAAATTCAAAGAGCTATTACTGCAGAAAATGATAGAATTTTTAATCCATTGCCAAAGAAACTGGAAAATGAAAAAAAGGAACCAGTCATGGGTATGTGTCTAGATACCAGCCTTTTTATATTCAATGTATGAGTAACACATACAACTTACAAGTCAGCTGGCCACTTTTTCTAACAGTCTGCCTAAAGACCAAAATCTGGTCCTCAGGATGAATCATGCAGATTTGTGGTAAGCACTGTAACGTCCACATTACTAAATGATTCACAGGCATTACTAATCATTTAAATTGTAAAATATAAAAAGTACAGACTGACATTTAATACATCTTATTTTGGGTAAGAGGAGCATATGAGAGTCTGGGTTTTGAAAACTTGAGGAGTGCTGGAACAGTCTGGGGCTTCCGCTGGCATTAAATTCACCTTTTTCTTTTAAGCTAAGCTGAAGCAACTTCTCTGGAGGGAAGGCAAGAAAAATATCAATACTATTAAAATATATAGCACTTTATAGTTTTTAAATGCAAGCTCTCTCTGAAATGCCTGGTATTCAGTTGATCTGACGCCTGTGAGTTCCAGAGCTGCTTATTTAAGTACAGTTGTGGTTCTCCTTTGCAGTCTGCACTTAAGTGAACACCCACATAGAATCATTGTGCAAAAAAATATTAAATAGCTTTTTAGTCTCGTTCAAAGTTAGTACAGTCATGGAAGAATGACATGGAGTTTCTGTAAGTCTTTACAGTATTTCTTAAAGGTCTTTTCCAGCCTAGAAGAGTCTCTGATTCTGTCAATAGATTTTCAGTTAATGGTCATTGCAGCAGAAGCCAGCATGCTGGAATGTAAATTTCTTCTTGTATAAGATTTATGCAATTATTATTTTTTCTAATGAAAAATACAGAATTTATAAAGATTTTTAAATTTTAGAATTGTAGCACTTGGTGGTTTATTCTTAATTACTCAACACATTCTTTTTTTGATGAACTTTTGTTCTTGTTTGCTTAAAATGGTGGTTGTTCAGTCTGGCAATTATTTTTATAAGTTAAAAAGCATTTTACAAGTATTGCCTAAAAAGGCAGTCATCCTTTGAGGAAGTTTTTCAGGGAGGTTTTCAATGTTTTCCATATTCATCTAAGGATATTAGTTAAGCCTGTGTTGATGAGGTTCTCCTCTACCTGAGCTCTTACTCAGAGGTGTAGTGTGCACATGGTGAAGTCTGTGTGACTTGAATGCAATCTTTAGAACTGATCACAGAGTGTTTTACTGTACACAGGGGAACAAGGCACCTGCTGATGGCAAAAGAAAGAGACACTTTCTGCATAAATCTTCTAAAGCAAAAATTACAATGGTCAGTCATTTTGAACTGATTGATAAAGAACCACTGTAAGGGTCATATGCTGGCCCATTACTGATGTTAAACTCTTTTTACTGAAAATGGTGGGGAACATGTGAACCATGAACTTTCAGCAGCTGTATTGTAACAAATCTGCTGCTTTTTAGACTTACTGCTTAACATTTTCATGCACTTTTAAGTGTGAACTGTAACACTGTGTTTTACAATATCACAGAAAGGCAAGATTCTTCTGTCAGAAGCTCTTTTTGTGGAATATTCATGGATTTCCAAATGGCAAACCAAAGACAAAGCAGCCGAAGTATGGCCAGTAAGCAGAAGTAAGTGTATTTTAAATAATCCACAAAAAATGGCAGCTCACTATGTGATATGCAGGGTTTTTTTCATTATATTTGAAATATGTGAACTTAATAAACTTGAGTCTTATGGAATCAAATATTTTATTAACTTGCAGTAATTAGTTCTTAAGTATATATAATTTACAGGTATTGCTACTTGTCATTTTGTAAGAGAATTGTGTCTATATATCAGTTTATGTGCATAATTTTATTACAGAACATGTTGCCAGGATTGTAATTTCTTTTTTTAATGCTTCAGTCATTTAATTAGATATTGACTTAAAGTACTAAAGAGTAAGCCTTTTAACTACATCAGGCCTCTGCAGAACTGTAACTTATTGAAATAATCAAGAATATGTGGTGCATATAATTGCCAAAATAGCACATTCCCTTACAGGGATAACATTGATTGCTGTAAAAACATGCTATTACTGATCTAAAATGGATCTAGATCTGAGATACCTAAGACATCTCTGTTTTCTAAAGAAACAAATTAATGCCTGTTTTTGGGGAACTGGACAGGAGCTCCAGATTTGTCTGAAGCACTGTATATATCTCAAATTTTCTGTTACAATGTTTGGATGCATAAAGCTAGGTTATTAAATGTTATTGTTAATACCAGATTCCACTGTTTTGTGGCTGTACATCAGTGGCTAATTTTCACATAAGGGAGATTTTATTGTCTAAGTTATTTAATTCACATTACCTAAAATTATATACTCAAATTTTACACAAGTTCATTGTCTAGGCTTCCTCTCTAGACTATAGAGACAGATTAAGAAACTCACAAAGGCGTCTCTGGAGAATTGCCTTCTGGAATGTTTGTCATCCTATGCTGATTAAGTACCATGACTGATTATGACTATGTTTATAACTCTGTGTGCATGCACAGCCTGTGAAGATAATGAGCATTTTCATGGGAAGAGGAAGGGGTTGTGGAATTTAATGTTGTGATGATACATTACTACCAGTAAATAGACTGAAAGCATCCCATAAATAAGTTTTGGCATTTCAGAGTTGTAAATTATAAATACAAGCTTATTAGTTTAGGGATTTGTCTGCATGTATCATTAAGATTTGTAACTAGGAAGCAAGTTTATGTTTGAGTTATATCTCAGCAATCTGTGCCCATGTTTGTGAAGAGATGATACATTAGGAAGCACAAGTTAAGGTAAAACGTCCGTAAGAATATGCAATAGGTGTCATCAAGTAGCAAAAAGGAGATGTGAAAATTGTCCTTATGCATAAAAAAAATTCACTCTAAAATACTGATGAAATTCCAGGTCTTGTTACTTTAGTCTTTTCCCTTTTCAAATACTATCTTGCCTCAGCAAGAAGCTGTAACTAGAAAATGCATCTGCAAGAGTGTTTAGATATGGAATTGCTATAGATCCATAATCATATCTGGTGTGTATTTATGTATCACTTTTAAGTACATCAAAAACCTGCAAGTGCAAGAGAGGAAAAGGGAGACTGCAAAAATTGTCTAATTATCAAAGACTACAACAAGAGCCTGGAACTCACTTGTAAGCAGACATCTTTGTGTAGTTCAAGCAGTTCACTCTAGAAATGAAATATCTTAACAGCTTTATGGCATTAAAGTAGATAGATAGTTGTGTGAATTGTGACAAGGACTGTCAGTCTTCTCCTACATATGTGTAACAAAGCAAGGACATGACAGAAAATCTTTATAAAGCATGTACACATATGAGTGATGTGAGTTAATAAGATGAGTTTAGGAGAATTAGCCACTGTCCTAACGATAGAAGAAAGAGACATTCATATGTTACCTCACAGAACAGCTTTGGAATACTTAGGCAAGATGATCTGCTGAGCTTTTGATAGTTTGGCTTTAGCAATAAACCATTTGAAGTTTGCCATTTGCAATTAGTATTGCATTTTCAGATATGATTATCTCAATGTAACATTAAATGAAAACTCTAAACAATAGTCTATGTATTTCTATTGTTACATTTTTATCTGCTAATTAATTTCAGTACAACTTCAATTCCCAAAGATTAAAGGATTGTTAGATACAAAATCAGGTTGTCTTTCTTTAGGAATACCAAATATTTGTTCTTAACCATTTTTATGTTTCTCTCTTGTAATTCATCTTGAAGAAAACGGAGTTCAGAACTTCTCCCGCTAATTGACCTGGATTTCTCAGTTAGTTTTTCATTATTGGATTTGCCCCCTGTCAATGAGTACGACATGTATATCAGGAATTTTGGTAAAATGAACACTAAGCAGGTGCGTAACAAATACCTAGTAACGGTTCAATCCTCAAAGGGCTGATATTCCTTCTGGAAAAGAATTTTCCTTAAAATAAAGTTGCTAAAGCTACCAGGACATAAGGTAATAAATTAATCATATTCTTCTCTAAGCCTCAATTACTGTAAAGCAATGATCTCAAAACTTTTGGCCAGACAGGCAATTTCCTTTCTATGTTAGAAGACAACTCTCTCATTTTCCTTCTTCATTTTCTAAAGGGCTTTTTGCCTGTCTGTGGCTCAGTGTCCCCACATATGCTGGATTTGCTGTTTACACGCCATGGAAGACATTCTGTATTTTTTGCAATATTATTTATTTAGCACTCTGGTGTGAAATGTGGTGAAATGTGCATGCATGAAATTGTGACAGTGTGTCAGTATGCTCAGGTCTGAATTCACAAACAGAAGAGGCTGAGCTTTAAATTTTGGTTTTGAAATTACTAAGTTCAGTTATGTGCTGTCAGTCTTAGCTGTGTCACCCCATATATTGATAATTTAATCTTTCTACTTTAGGCATATGTTCAGTGTAATGAGGACAATCTTGACAGAGACATTCAGACTGAGGAAGTTGAGACACTGGAGAAATGGACACAGCATCCAGGAGAAAGTGCTCTTGTATCTGGAGGTGAAGAACATTTTAATCTTACTCACTCATAGATGAGTGCATGTCACATCAACTTTCTCTTTGGTATTCACTTCTTGTGAGAATCTGTAGAGTAGCAGGCTGCATTGATAGCAAGCTGACATAGGCACTCTGAATCCTCATGTGGAAAGTATGAAAACTAAGTGGCAGAAATAATTTTTCCTTCTGGCTTGATGTTTCTGTTGGCAGCAGAAATGAGTCTCCAACAGATCTTGTTCTTCAACGCTATTATTTCTGGAGATAAGTTGATTCCTGCCACGCTCCTCTTGCTTAAAAATTAAATTGTCCTTGCACTTTTCCTAACTGATTCTCTTTTGAAGCCTCAGGTTTGGTTTTGTTTTGGTTTTTTTTTTTTTCTGTTTTTCATAGGTCCCATAAACAGCCAGAATACATCAGTGAATGGAGCTCCAACACCTCAAATTGATTCACAAAGATTAGCAAATTTTCTCCGGTCTGCATGCCAGGTACACTTATATCCTTAGTATCTCTTTGAGCTGTTTGCATAAGTATACAGTGTGATAAATCACTTACAGTTCTTGTTCTGACTAATGTAAATAAATTACTTAAGTAATACTTGTTATCAAAGAGAATACTCTGCAAAGGAATGGAATCAGAGCTGTGTAACTTCTATATCTGTAAAGCTGTATTTGCAAAGTTACAAAATTAACAAAACAGTTGATAAAGTTTTATGAAATTAATCCACGTAACTTTAGAAAGCTACAAATAGCAAAGCTGAAAGATAAGATGACCCTTTTATTTCTATAAATGTAATTATGTTTGAAAGGTGATTGCTGTTTTGCTAGAGGAAGATCAAGTTGCAACACAACCCAGGAAACTAAGATCTCGACAAACCAGTCTGTCTATTAGTGATAGCTGTTTCCAGTTAAATACTAACCAGCCATTCCTCCATGGTAAGGGAACTTTATTCTACACCTTTTAGTGTACAGAGTGATCTCTTCTTTCTTATGCAAAGTGCCATGTTCTTTGTCATTACTGTGCAAACATCACATATCAGATGATGTAAACCCCCTTTCCTTTTAATTGCACTAATCTTGCTGGAGCTCTGTGCGGATCGGTTTCACACAGGGAACATCAGAGTATCTTACAAGAAATATATTCTATCCATTCCTACCAGAAATAAAGCCAGCAATTAACATGATAGGTGTAATTTATTGTTCCTATTGTTGAAGGGCCATACCAAGGGGTGTAATTTTGTTTGGGCTCTTTATGCTGACAGTAGGGCCAAAGTTACAAATAAAGGCAAGTTATTCAACAGGGACACTGTAGCCTGACATATGTGTAAAGCAATTATATCTTCTCCATATAAACAGTAGCAGTTGAGATGAAAAGTGAAAAATAGAGCATCTGTAATTATGTTAGGAAGGCCTATTATAACACAGAACCCTATGTCATCTAACATGAATATGTTAGATGGAGATAAAAGAAAAAAAGCTTGGCCTGTGCTGTTTCCTGTTTGAGACTCAGTTTAATTTTCAGTGTATATACTGACATCAGATCAGATTGGCTTGCTTATGCCCAGAATAATTATTCTATTAATTTCCCGACTCTCTTCCTTTTTGCTTTCTACTTCTAGTATTTTGAATTCCTTCTTTAGTCCCTACTTTTTTATTGTATAGCTTTAAAAGCAACACATTGTTAATAGAAATATTCTTCATAACTGCATCTTAGTTTGTTGCTATAGCAGCTGAATATGCTTTTTCATCTGCAGTGAATATGCTTTTTCTTTCATTGCTTTTCTTTCTTGGCTTTTTTTAAAACGGTTTAGGCCGAAAAATCCCCTGCTTGTATGTCTCCCAAGTTCAGAGGCAGACACTACTTTCTGCTCATGGATTACCTGAAAAGGCAGGTGTGGGTTTGCTGAGCAGAAAGAGCCTTATATGTGTTTGGAACATCTGGCAGCCCTCCAGTCCTCAGAAAGTTTTAATATGTGATTCAGAGGTAGGTTTTAATAACATTGTATATTTTTCCATCAATTACAAGACTATTTAAAGATTTTATTTTTACTTGGGGTCTTTTTTTGTCTTGCTGAAAAATATGCCATCTTCTATCTTCTGATAAACGTATTTGAGCCTAGTGAACAAAGACTGTTCTCGTTCTATTCTGTGCTCCAGAACCAGGTTGTAGTGATGGTGTTTTGTTGGTTGTTCTGATTGTTTAATTTTGATTCTGTTTCATGGCTGAAGAGTGGAATGGACCTAATACATCTGGTTTAGATGTTCTTAGGACTTCTCTTTACTCATCATTCCCATACAGCTGAGTCACCTCTTTCAGCTTTGTGACAGTAGATGCAGATTACACAATGATTGTTTTGAAAAGGGAAGGCCTGCTGAAGGTCTTGTATCCTACTTCCCTTTTAAAATAGATTTCCCTTCTGCCATAACACATGTAATCTGTATCTTCTCAGTTTCCATGCTCACAAACCTATTTCACGCTCATCAAACCATTGATCTTTCACATAATATCAACCCTGCATGCTTTTACTGTTTTACAGGTGATATGTTGCTGCTTTAGTCCCAGTAAAGCAACGTTAGTTTTTGCTGGAACAGTTGATGGTTCATTGTTGGTGTGGGACCTTCGAGAAGACTCAAGAATGCACCCTTGTATGATGATCACTGAAACTGAGTGGACATTTAGAGTTCCCACATTTTCCACAGGTGAGTATCTGTGCATCCTGCTCAGACACTTCGTGCACAGCGAAATTGCCACCTAAGTTTTGATGTTTCTGTTATGTTCATGCAAGACATTCCTAGAGTGAAGAATAACATAGAGCAATAGTTTTGTAAATAATTTTATTAGGAGTGTAGGTTTAGGTTAGTTATTAGGAAGACATCTTTTCCTGTGGGAGTGGTGAGGCACTGGCACACGTTGCCCGCAGAAGTTGTAGATGCTCCATCCCTGGAAGTGTGCTAGGCCAGGCTGGATGGGGCTCTGAGCAACCTGGGCCAGCAGAAGGTGTCCCTACCCACAGCTGGGGGTTGGAATGAGATGATCTTTAATATCCCTTCCAGTCCAAACCATGCTATGATATTCTGATTTAACTTTGGCTGTGGTACTATTAGCTTTCTAAAACACCCCACTATACACATTTACAAAATCCTCTTTTCTTCACAAGTGTTTCTAATTGCAGCAACCATGTAAAAGTAAACAGTAGTTGGTTGTAGATAGACTTTTCATTTTTTTTAGTAGGTCAAAGATCCTTGGTGTTGTGTTGCATGCTGGTAGTCAAGTGGATGTGTACAGTTTCATGTAGTTGCTTATGTAAGCAGGCAGGTTTAATGCTGGATGCTTAGGAAGCCTTAATGCCTTCAGTCTTAAATGAGATTAAGTTCAGTGCATAGGGCAGTCCAGAAATCATGAGTATCTGGCAAAGAACACACATTGAAATTACTCTAAACACACATTAGCCTTAAAATGTTATTAAAGGGTAAATACATATTTTCTTGTGGTGAATACTTTGTTTCAGGATTTTTCAGGATACTTTCTACTAAGAGTAATTTTTCTTCAATTTTTTTCTTCTTTTATAGCAAATAGTGATTTATTTCTACCCCTATTGTTTATGGAGCTTGAAGTAATTCTTTCCATGGTAACCCTGAAATGGCAGATTTCAATGAAATGTCTGGTACAGTGGAATAAATGGTGCATCAGTCATTTGGAAAATGAGAAGTGAATAGAAATATTGGAACACTGATTTATCTAGTAGTATTTTGTTGATTTAGCAGTTTGCAGTATTGTATTTGAGACTTGTGCAAAGTTCATTATTTGCCATTCTTTCTTTGTAATCATCATTCTCCCATGAGCTGAAGAGTGATTAAGATTTGTTGTTTTTTGTGGAAAGTACTGTGTTTAACTTTCATTATCCTCATTTACAGATGGCATTCTAAACTCAGTAAACCACACCTCTCCTATACTGGCAGTTGAACCTGTCTCAACTTCTCTCAACAATGACCACAGTTATGGGCTCTCAAGCCTCTCTTATCATGAGGGTATGTAAACTGCTCTTCTAAGCATCAGTACATCTGAGTCTTTCTTTAGGTATCTAGTGAAATAAATATATCATAGCCAAAATCCAGTTTATAATCCCAGTCTGCCTCTCAAGTTGTTTGTAGTATCAATTGCATGCAATATTCATGTTTGTTTTGGGTTCTCACTTTTATGTAATGATCATTCAGTGTAGATTTACATCAGATGTGGTCATGTGCTTGTTATATGTCTGCTTTCTAGACCATATTTCCACGATAAAACAAGTTATCACTCTAAAACTGTGTTTGGAAGAGTCTTAGTGCTTCTCTAATGTCCAAAAAAAATCCCTGTCTGAGTCAGTGGAGCAACTTGCTTTTATCTGAAAGCACTTAAAATGAGTGGCTGTAATTGGTGGTTTTTCCTTTGCCTTTTGCATGTTCTTTTTATGACCAACCTTTGCAAAGAAACTCTAATCCTCACATCCTCAAATTCTCAGACAATGTGCTAGTGAAGAATTAGAATTATCACTTCCATTGCAGATTTGTACTTTGAAATCCATAGTGGTTTGAAGAAATGTGCTGCCTATTGCAGGTTTTACAAGATTCCATCTGTTTCACTTTATGTTGCCTTCCAAAGTCCACACAGAATCCAGACATTTTAAAAAAGATGCAGGCTGAGATCATTTGCCTTTCTGGTAGGACAAGCTGCACATACTGGAATAGACCAGACTAGACCATATAGAGCAGACTGTTTGAGTTGGAAGAGACCTACAAAGATCATCCAGTCCAATTGCCTGATCAGTTTGGGTGACCAAGTTAAAACATGTTAAAGGCATTGTGCAAATGCCTCCTCAACACTGACAGGCCTGGGGCATTGACCACCTCTCTAGGAAGCCTGCTGCAATATTTGACTACCCTGACAGTAAAGAAAGTTTGTCTTTTTTTCCCTTTTGGTAGAATTAGGGCACTTTCCCTTTTTATGGGCATTATGCAAATGCTGCCTCAACATTGACAGGCCTGGGGCATTGACCACCTCTCTAGGAAGCCTGCTGCAATATTTGACTACCCTGACAGTAAAGAAAGTTTGTCTTTTTTTCCCTTTTGGTAGAATTAGGGCACTTTCCCTTTTTATGCAGCTGAGAAGACTGCAGAAGTTTCAGAGGATGTATTAGTGTAGGAATTATTAATGTAGGAAATGTTTCAAATCCTTTGCTATTGTTCAGGAGGAAAGTCAGTGTATGAATATAAATTGTTGCCATTCCTTCCATAGAAATGTCAGGCCCTCCATTTCAGATAGCTTCAATGGATGAAAATGGAATCCTCAATATGTGGGTGAGTATGGATGAAAAGAGAGAGTATAATGTGTCATAAAATACTTCAAATACAACAACCCAAATTCAGAATTTCTTAGGAGAATTGCCTCCATGAAAAGTACAGCAACACTAACCAATCTGTTGGAATTCTCCTTAAAAGTTTTGATCTGACTCCCTAATGTTATCTTTAGGCAAAAGTATTAACAGGTACATGAATTCATGAAAAAGGCAATCAATTGTATTACTTCATAAAGATATGTTCACATATTTCCAGCACTCAATTAATAGTCCTCAGTCATCTTTCACCCACCTACCTTAATTTTAAAATCACAGTGGTGTCAGAGATGATACTGAATGTAGGGGAGAAATTAAATTCCTAATTTATGTAAAACAAATGTTAAAGAGATAAAAAGTGAAAGTCATAGGATAAGATTTCCTTGCCTAAAATATGATGGTTATGAAAGCACTAGGTCTGCTGCTCTTAACTACTGTCCTGACAACTCTTCTATCACATGTTTTAAGTGGGTTTTTTATCTGATGCAGCTTTGGCCCATCTGCTGAACTTGTGAATAATAAGGGATAAAAGTATTCACCTCTGTGTCAGTAATTAAGTTCCTTAAAGCCTTAACTTAGTTTAGTAACTTAAGTAGCAACAGATTCAGGCCAAATGATCTACCCTTTTTATTTCATGTATAGTTCATTTTATTCATGTACAGGAAAGCACAGGAAATGTGTTACAATTCCTTGTTTTGAGTGGGTTTTTGTGACTGGCCAAACCAGCAAGATGCCAACTAGCAATTAAGTGTAGAATGCAGCTTGCCATATTCTGCTTTCCATCAGGGAACATCCATGAGGCATGTGAAGCTATTTTTTGAATTGCAGACATTGACAGGGAGTAGAAAATCTACCTGTAATCATTGTAATGTTAGACCTGCCTCTCCAAACAGCCCTTTAGAGTTATTTCTTACTGTTACAACTTTGAAGTCTGGTAAATATTTATTGTTTATTAATGTTAAATATTGACCTTTCAGGTAGTTGTTGAATTGCAGAAAGCAGATCTAGCTGGTTCACAAACTGACTTAGGTGAGTACTGCACTACTGTTAGAGGTAGAATAAAATGCTCCAGTTTTGGGACTATGAAGTTAAAAGAGAGAAGAAGAGTCAGTGATGCCAAGAAGTAGTTTAGAAGAAGGCAAAATTACTGAGGAAAAGATTTATTCTGAATAATTCATAGCTGATGTTTGGGGTTATTGGTTAGGTAGGAGAATAATTTTCACCGCTATCTAAATCTCATTTGCTAATTCTGTACTGGTAATTGGCACTAGACAGCCACATTTCTTACAATGTCAGAGTAGTTTTCTGTGTTGTCAACAGGGTTTATTTTTTTCAAAGAATGTGTGATTTTATGTCTTTGTACTCCTCTTTGTTCTTCAGTTTTAACCAAACCTCTTATAGTGCTTTTGTTGTTGCCTGTGTCTCCATTTTGAGATTATCCTGAAAGCTCTTTTTTAGGTAAGACTTAACTTAGCCTGAGAAGTTTTCTCTGGAAACACAGAAAACCCAAGTCCATTCAGCCCTTTTTGAGTTACATAAATGGAGAAGATTACATTCTTTGTTCTTTAAGCAAATTTACACTTATATGCTTACCTAACTGGAAAAGGCTATGACTAAAATCCTTTTACATTGAAAATACATAAATAAACAATGAAGTAATGACAGCAAACTAGAGTTTTTTATGAGTTTCTACAAGCTCACGTGCAATGTCAGTCTATATTAAGCTGCTAAAGCTGGGTATTATGTCTGTGGAGAGGTACATTTTAAAGCTGTGGTCATGTGTTGATACATTTTTACTGCAACCAGCAGTAAAGTTTTTTCCTCTTCAAAAAATTATCGTCTTAGAAGGATTTGCATTATTTATGTTGTTCTCTGCTAACAAGTAACATAGACCAGCTTTGTGGATGCATTATTGCACTATTTTATAACTAAAATTAATTGTCAAAGATCCAAGTAACATAAATGTGCATCTTAACCATTTCTAGAATTGAGTCTTACAAAGTGCTGAAAAAGAAAGGTGTAACTATGTTTCTATTTCTGTCAAAGATTGTAACTTCAGATTTGAAGGCTGAAGCAAATAGTTCTGAATTATGTAAGATTCTTACATGTCAAAGGCTGTATATGCAGTAAACTAATTATGAAATATCCTTTAACTTACTACCTTACGATTTAATTTATTGATTGCACTTTTTAAATGCAAAGTGCTTAAATCAGTTCAAATAATAATTTTTTATAATTTTAGGTTTAGTTCCTGGAGGGAAAGTGAAGTTAGTACATAGTTCAACTATGGAATTGAGTAACAGGTAGGAAAACTGGGACATTACAATTTTACATGTTATCTCACAAAGCTAATTTTTCCTATACTTTACTAATTTGCTGTTACATGAGATATATTTAACATCGTTTTCTATTTTGGGGGTTTTTTTAAATACACATTTCTTCCTAGATCTAGCCATAGACATTTTAGATAAAGAGTTTCTGTATGTACTTGCACAGCTTTAGGAGACCATTCACTGTGTTAATGTCCTCTTTTGCCTTTTCCATTTCCTCAGCCTTTTCCCAAAGGATATTAGCCAGAGAATGCCACAGACACTGACTATTAAATTTCTGTCTTCTAATCCCAATCACTTCATTGTTGGAACCAACATTGTGAGTACCATCCTGGAATTGATCTTGTTGTTAGTTTTTTTGGTTTAGAAGCTGTCTCATTTAGTTGGGATTTTACCAGTAGACTATATAAAATTTATAATTTGAGCCTGTTAGCTGTTAAAATTTGTTAGCTAGTAAGGATCTTTTAAAGTATCAGCTCATTAATTATTTACCTCTTGCCTGTAATACTAATAATGCAACTTTTTTTGTTGTTTTGTTTAATTAATTTTCTTTCTATTGTTCATAGGGTCTGGTAGGCCATGGTACAAGGCATGATTTAAAAGTTGTTCCAAAGCTATTCAGACCCCAGGAGAGCAGACTGAGATCAATAAGCATTACTGCAATTGATTTCTTCCCTTTTGGAAAACCACTGTTTTTGGTATGAAAGCGTTTTAATAGAAGTTTCATTTTTTAATTACTTGCTGAGGAAGTATTTGTAATTTGATGTATTTAACTAGATGTGTTAGTAGATTTACCTCACTAATCCAAATCTGCCATGAAGGGTGAACAAAAAAAATAGAATAATAGGATAATTTAAGTTGGAAAAGACCCCCAAGATCATCAAGTCCAACCTTTAACCTATCACTTCCAAGTCCACCAGTAAGCCAGGTACCTAAACACCACCTTTTATATCTTGCTTAGTTTGTTTTGTCCCAGAAGGTATTTTCTTTTCATTTATGGTGTAGGTTGGCTGTTCAGATGGAAGTATTCGGTTACACCAGATGACATCAGAGTATCCCCTCATGCAGTGGAATGGCAGCACAAAGGGCCAGCCAATTATTGCCCTGCAGTGGGCTTTGACAAGACCTGCTGTGTTCTTTGCCCTGGATGCATCATCCAATATTTACATCTGGGATCTTCTGGAAAATGATTTGTTGCCTGTGGCCAAGCAGACTGTCCCATCAGAGAGGTAAGTGCTCTCTTTTTAACAAAATATTAATATTGCTGCGTGGGTTTTTTTTCTTGATTTAAAATGATCATTAGAATTTGCTTTTCTAACTCTTATTTTGTGAACTACTGAAGGTGTGGAAAGAAGGTACAGTGAGCTAAATTTTGACTGTCTTCCCTAGCCTGAAGTTAGTCTTGCTGAATATCCCTCTAACTGAAAGTTTTCCTTGTATCCTTGTTAACTGTAGCAACACATTGCTAGTTTTTGGGGAAATTACTACAGTTGTAAATTTTAAAAAATTTTAAATTATTTAAATTTTAAATTTATTACGCTGTACTGTAAAATGCAATCAAACATTGTTCATTTTTACAAGCTAAAAATAATTTACAACCATGATTAGAAATTGATGATAAAATGCATGGGGGAAGAATTGCTTGTGATATTTACATTAAATGGTTGCAACTGGTGAAAAGCTAAAGAACATACTGGGGCCTGAGCAGAAAATAAGAATCATTTAGTTGACTGTAAGTAACCTGATACAAACATGTTTGAAAGCACTAATTTCTATTTATTTTGCCTCAATTAAAAAACACTCCCCTGTTCTTTTGATTTCAGGGTTGTAACTATGACTCTGCTGGGAGAACCAGAAAAAGCAAATGGATTGTTAGGCATTGTGCTGGCCAAGGAATCTGGACAGATAGACATTCAGTATGTAAAGAAGAAGTGGGCATTACCTCAGCCTGAGGAATCTGACAAACTCTATTCTATTTTATTGCAGTCTTTTTAGAAACAGGGTTATACAATTTATTGCAAAATGTGTAGTTTATTTTTTACTTTAATTAAAAAAAAAATTAATGTAATTTGTATATAACTTGTGTATATTTTAAAGTCTACCAATACAATATTTCAACTGAAAAAATATATTTTATCATAAAAAATAACAGAATCAAATTTACCATTATTGTAATAAAAAATATGTTGGCTGTGTTTCATTATTAAAAGCACTCTAGATGTACATATATTTTTTAAAAATAGCAAAAATGCATTCCTATAAATTGCACTGCTGTTTCTCCTTATTTCACTCTGAAAGAAATCACAGCAATACTTTGGCAAACATAAAGTTGTGTTTCTGTACAACCTGAATGTGAAGAGATTTCCACCTCTGGGCCTCTTAAACATTAATGCTTGGTAAAACTTTATTGTGTCTACCTAAAGACAATATGCAAACATATCAAAACACAAATTACATCACACATCTCTATCTTCTGATTTTGACCATGAAACTGCCAAGGGAATACCTGACTAACTCAGGTTCTGAGATGTACACTCCCTGTTTGGATTGATCTATGTGAACAATATGTCTGAGAGATTTTCTGAAATTCTAAATCTGTTGTGATTGCTGACATAAACCAGAAAGTACTTACCTGTTTAATTCTGCAAATAATTTCCAAAGCTCTTGTGGTGAGAAAGATGACAGCTGTCCATAATATGCTAATTTTTGTATGCTGTTGTTAAGGGTTGGACCAAGATGAAGAACTGAAAATGTCTTTTGTAACTTAAGAAAAGCTGGCTTAAAGAACATGAGTAAAACCTTGATTAAACAAGCTCAGATTTGGTGAAAAAATTACAATTCACAGACAATGCAGTCAGTATTTAGTGAACAGATATATTTAAGGCATGTACCTTATCCTTCTGAAATAGATTGAAATATTTCTAAATTTAAATTAATTAATTGCAAACATTTTTCTATGTAAATTTTTACTTAAGTTGAGAGAACTCAAAGTGGCCACATGATGGTGCCAAGTCACAGCAGTAAAAAATGAGTTCTTTATGAAAACAACATCCACCACTTGGGCAGTGAGTGTGTTTGTGTCCATTGCACAAATCCAGAGAGCCCAAAGAACTGATGGAGAAATTGATATTTCAGAGGCCATTTTCACAAATCCTAGGTCCTTGATTAGTCATGGACTTTCTTTTTAATGTCCACAAACACAAGTGACCCTTCTTATCTTCATTGCTGGCAATACATTACAAGTTAAATAAGAATAACTTTAGTAATCCAGATAAAGAAAGGGCAGGCAGTTTTTCCAGTAAGGTATCGGAGCATTTCTGATGACACCCATCATGAAAAAAGTCAAACACAAATCTCTCACTCTTTCCATCCCAAATGGAGAGACACACACTCCTTTCTCTCAGATCAATCTTCTGAAAGAAATCCAATAAAATTTCATCACTTTCAGGACTTCCCATCCTGAATTTTCTCTACTGTACCCAATTCTGTACATGGAACCTATAAGCAAAAGTTTGGGATTTGTCTGCCTTGTGCTGTGTGCAGTTGTGGTGGGTTTTTTCAATATGCAAAAAGGAAAAAATAGTGTCAGGTTTTGCACAGAAGTACCTGTCACTGCGTTTGAGCAGCTGTTGTTAGGTATGCTTGAATTCAAACATCCAGATATTTTATGATATGCTTGTACTGCCTGGAGAGTCAGTTCCTGTAGTGGGCCTGTGGAAAATCCTAAAGGATTTTCCTGTCTTGAACTGGAAACCAATGTAAGAATATCAGTAATAATAAAAGTGTCCTGGGCTGGCAGTTGCTGTTACAAGAATGTGAGGAAAAAAATTTGTCCTTTTTTGCATTTTCTCAGTGGGTAAATGCAGATCATTAGAGTGCAGGCCATGCACTCTTAGCAGTTGGACATTTGGATGTAACCATTTTGGAGTACATAGCAGCAAAGTGGGAAGTATTGGCAGGCCACAGTACAAGGAAAGCAATTCCATGCATAAGGATTAAAGAAATTGTTTCAAACAAAACATTTCATTTTCCATCAGCTACTTCTAATGATTGTCAGGTTATATAAGATACTGGATTTTATTCATAAGAAGGCAACATGATTAATTAGAAATTAGACTCTTGTTAAAGAAAAAACGTTCACTGCATTTTCATATGAATATAATTTTTACTGGTACCTCTGGTTCACAAGCACACACATTCAGTTGAATGATCTTTATGTAGAATATAAACATTGCTATCACGTAACATTTCAACCAGACCCAGTAAACATTTTTTCCCACCTGTGGGCAATTTTGGAATAAACACTCAGTATGAACTATAGTTGAAATTAACTGATCCACATAATAGAGAACATTCAAATGATACAGAAGTTCACCTATATTAATAACTTCTATAAAATATGTGTACTTGCTCTTAAACCAACAAATCCTGGCAGCAAGGCTGATAAATTTTAAATTTGCAAAACGCCAGAAAGTTTTGTATAAACTGCTGTTTTTATTTTCCACTTTATGAACATGGTTTGAAAGCCTCTTCTACTTGGAACATAAATATTAATACTGTTTTTATTCCATTTTGTCAACTCACAGATGGGAAAATCAAGTTTTCAGTAGCTGAATAGTAAGTTAACCAAGGAACAGAATTCTTGAATCAGATGGCTGATTTCTTACAACTGTTTGGAAATGCTTCTATTAACCTGTCAGCCTATATTTCCCTCAGAGATTGGGAGAGCAGGAATAGAATGACTCTTCTTTAGTCCCAGAACATTTATTTTTATTTGTACTGAAATACAATTTTGTCTTAATTAAGTATAGCTGTCATTTAATTAAGTCATATTGAAGGGTATGGGTGCTTTGTAGTCTCCAAAGGAAGGGAATATTCTGCAACCTGGAATATTTTTACCAGAACACATTTAAATTGTAAAAATAGAAGCTTTCTTCTGAGGAGTTGGACAGTTCATCTAGGTCTGTGCTAGGTGTAGAAATTGGCAGGACTAAAACAAATACTGAAGTGTCATTAAATTGCAGAGACTGTTGGAATAGGCCCATGTAGAATTCACCTAGGATGTAACCAGAGTTTGGCCATCAGCCATGAAATGCAAACCAGGAAAAGTTTTGAAGGTACCAGGACAAGGAAATGGCTAATGAGACATATTTTCATTATTAGCTTCTATTGTAGTCTATTTACAGACAATTGCTTGTTTGTCTGTGTTTCTGAGCCTCCTCAGCTGTGAGGAGGGAGGCAGATAAGAGTCAAATTGTTTGATAGCTCGAATTGTTTGATGGGCTTGATTTGAGCACAAGGAAATCTGTGCCTTTTTCTTCATATTGGTTACTGACACAGTGTCAAATACAGACTCAAAAGTACTAACATTTGCACATAGTTAGAAAAATCTGTATTTTTCATGGATGTAGCTTAAACTTTTTAACACTGTGCCACTAAACTGATGGAATTTCAGCTCCAAATAATTTATATCCTATTATAAATTAAAGCAGCCTAAGGGCTCTGTTTCCCAGTTTTACCCTGGTGCAACCCAATTGAAAATTGCAATGATACCCTATTAAAAGCAGGAGTAAAGTAATACAGTAATGGCTTATACTACCCATTGACATTTAAAATATGATTATTTTTCACCTTTAGTTGAACCCTTGCTTCCCTTGGATTCATTAAATTTTGTGATATATTTGCTGCCCTTTTCTCCCAGATGTCAAGTGGGTTTTATTTTTGGGAGTCTGAAATATAACAGCTCCACTGGAAACTAATCCCATGCACAGGTCAGACAATCTGTTGTTGCTGAATAGGTTCAATACAGTAAATAAAAAGCAGGTAGACTATATTATTAGTCTTTTTAGTCAGGCTTTGAAGTGCTACAGTGTTAAGAGGTCTTTCTGAGCCAAAAGCTCTGCTCCACCAGCTGATTATTTCACTGCTGTTCCTCTTTTATGTTTTCTGTCTTGTGACCATGAAAAAGCATTCAACTTGTCCACCCCACAATTGTTGCACATCAGGGATTTCATAACTTTCCTCAAACTCCAACTGCAATGTTTTCTCTCTTTTATAGAAAAAAAGAGAGGCATAACACAGCAATTTGTTAGGCACATAGTTAAAAAGCCAAATTTTTAATCTGCTTGGTACTTCTTGGGGGAGAGAAAATGAGAGAGCTGGGTAAAAAAGTGTTGCTTAGGGAGATTGGGGAATTCTTCCAGAGGCATAAAGAACAATCCATAAGTCCACAATCAGACATTTGCTGTAATTTTGAAATACCAGAGTCAAATAGTGAAGCCTTACAGTGAGTTAAATGAAGTTGTGCATTACCCTGACTGCAGTCAGAACTCCAGATTTCTAATGCTGTATCTTAAGGGCAAAGAATTAAGAGAAAAATTTCATAAACTTTCCTCATCTAGAAGAACTTTTATCAATCATTTGGGAGTCAAGTTCTATTACACTATTGAAATAAGTGACCAAGAAAAGTCTGTGTCTCACAGAGCTTATATGAGGTAGGTGGAGAAGATTTCTTTTTTTTTTTTGATTGCTCCATTTATTTGCAGTGGTGATAGGATACTCTTAATGCCCATGCAGTTGAGCCAAAGGACAGGCTGATTAATACCAGAAAAGTAGGATAAAGGAAAAAATGGATGTGAAACTGCCCTTCTAACCTTCACTTTAAAAACTAACAATTACTTAGGTTACTTTAGATATCCAGCTATTTTTCACATTATGAGGCAGTGTCAAAGGGCCTCATTTAAAGATTAAGTCAAACAAAATAATGAAATTCACATTGAGTAGAAGGAAATTCCTCCATTGGTGCTGTGGAATGCAGGACATAGGTTAGACATCACATTACTGTAGATTCCCTAAATTCCCTGAGGCTTTTGCTTTACTTGCTCCATACATAGCATTTTGGCAATTCTGTAAGGTTGGTTCATTAAGCAAATTCGTTACTAATTATGTGGGTGTTGCATGGAGTTCAATGGAAAACTACCTATCCACAATCTTCAAAGACGTTCAGTGTAGTTTATATTTGTTTAAGTTCTGATTTGCATTCTTTTCATACTTTACAAAGATAAGGATTTCACAATATATTGCATTTCTTCATATCATTGCATCCATCTCTTTAAAACCAAAAAACTTCATTTCTCTAATGTCATTACTAATCTCTGAAGTTTAAAGTCTTTCTGAAAAATCTACCCATACATGAAAATAGCTGTATTCAGGCAACAGGTTGATCGTACCCCACCCACAGAGGCCAAGAGCAAATGCTGAAGGAAAAAGGCAGAATAACAGGGGAAGCAAGAGGAACATGCAGTGACACTTTTCTTCCAAGTTTGGTGTGTCTTCCAAGCTGCTGGCAATCTGGAAACCAGTTCCTTGATGGCAGAGGAATTTTCTTACTCAGATGGTAGCAGATCACTGCTCTTAAGGGAGGAATTTTTTTTCCCAGTGATTCATCCATCTTTTGAAAACGATTTTTAGTTTGTCCCCAGAATATTTTGTGGCAATATATTCCACCAAATAATTAGACTGTGTAAATAAATACTTCTGTTTCAAGCCTGCTGGCTGACAACATCCTACATCTTGTGTTATCTGAAAAGGAAAATTTTAACAAGGAAATAAGTAGGAATATTGTTATTTCTCATAGTATCTCTGTCTATTTATTTGCTTTCAAAAAGTCTGTTCTGATTTTCTCATAGAGAAACTTTTCCAAATTCACCTCCGTGTTGAGGTGAATTTCATTTAGACCATGCAAGGTGTTTCCTGTAACAATCATGCCTGGGAATACCAGTAAATTGCATCAGACCCTGCTCCAAAGACATTTGTTTAGATGAGGAAAGTAGATGTGTGATGAAATCAGCCTTGAGCAAATTATCAGTGGAAGCTATCAATCAATGGAAGTTTTAAATATTAATGCTACTTGAATAATATAAATAGATAGATGTATATTTCTCTGTATCTACATCTTAGACACCTCTTCCCAAGCAGACTGAGCAGAGGAAAAATCAAACTATAATTAAATAAACAAATCTTGCTGTTGAATGATCTGTAATATCAGGTTGAGACATCAAACAAGTCCCATTTACTTGAAAGCACTTTGAATCCTTCATCATCCTGTGATGCATGATCACACCATCTCCCATCATTTGCTTTTATTAAAGGGGAAAAAAACAACCCCCACTTAAAGTGCCTAGAAATTGGGTTTCAGAGCAACAAATGTATGAGCTGAGATCTAGTGGAAGAACTCAGAAGAAGGAGGTGGTCCCCAAGCCTCAGATAGTTGGGACATTTAGAAATACTGGATTATAAGAGAAATGCACCCAGACAACTGGAAGTACCCGCCAGTCTTAAAACTGAATTGGTTTTGTATTTCATTTATCAGTGTCTTTTTGTTGTCACTTTGTAATGAGAAATGTGATTGCTCATCCAACCCAGATGAACCATTGTTGGTGTGCCCCTGCCTTGGGTGTGCTAAAGGTGACCCTAAAGGAGAAGCCCACAAATTCAAATCCCACTGTGTTACAATCCCCAAGGAATCTATGTGCCCTAGCACATGTCTAGGGTGTCCTTAGGCAAAGAGGGTTTGAGAAGGAGTCTCCTTATGGACATACAGCAGTGCTGCCCTGAGCTCCGAGCAAGCCTTGAGCAGTGACACGTGTCCTAACAGTGTCAGGCTTTACTCTGATTCTAAGGAGGTGCAGTACTTCTCTTGGGATATACAGAAAAGGCTCTCTGCTCTTGGAGCACAATCTCTCCAGTACTTTCCAGTACTTTCCCACAACTTTATCCCTTTCCACTTAGATACATGCAAGCTATCAAAGCAGCTTTTGGGCACAGAAGTCCATGTTTGGTAAGTTATTTTTAGTTATTCTATCTGTTGAAACTCATCCAGAATGTAATCTACTGTACCAGCAATGTAAGACGTGTTGTGAGAAGAGGTCAAGCATTGCATTTCTGCTCAGCTTGTATTTCAGAGCCTCATACTAAATTCTGCTGAAGGTTTTGGGGGTTTTACAATACCATTATTTATTTGTGTCTATTTAAAAATTCCAAAATAAATGCAACTCTTTTATATACTGTCTCTGCTGTCTTCCAAATTAGGGCTCTTCTAGGGGTTTTGCTCTTGTTGACACCCAATCCAAGGTTATTCACATTCTATCAGAAAAGAATTAATGTATTTGATTTCAAGCACTTTCATATTTTGGGTAAAATAGTTGTCACTCATTATTTTGTCAGTCTGTTGCATCCATTGCATTCAAGGCATAGCAATACCCAACTAACCATGTTAGTGGCCAAAAATCCATCAGAAATTTTGATGTCTAACATGAAGACTATGGCTCATAAAACTCTGCTACTTTAAAAGAATTATCAGCTGCTGAAATCACTTCAAAGTAATTTTCTGTTCCAAATTAGAGTGCATCTTTGCAGCTTAATCAAGTAATTTAATTTACAGCCACAGTTATTATTTATGGCTTATCATTCATATATTATAAGCAGTTTGCTGCAAATTACATTTTAATGTTGATAGATTAACATACATAATTTAAATCAATACATTTTAAAAGCTAGAACATCCCTAATGGACTAGTTAACAATTACTGTGATGCCTTCAAAATGTTATCAAAAGCACAGGGATTGTCTCACAAGCTGTTTGCATTAGAGCACATCTATCAATTTGCAGTAGTAGCAATAGCATTGTTGCTATTTCTAGTTAAAAAATGCCTCTAACACAGAGTAAGATCATTAACAGCAGGAAGAAAAGAAAGGGGAAATATTTTATCCAGGTTTCTTCAAGGATAGGAAGACATATCCAAATATAAAAAGTTGCCCACAGAGAGTTTCACAGTTCAGTGACGTGTGTTGGCAGATACATAAACGAATATACTGCAGTGCTGGATCATGCAGAAGGACATCATGGAATTCTTTGTCTTCCACCTGCCTGATAAACTTCTGACCATCATCTGAATAAAAGTTCTTATGTTTTCAACTCCTAACTGCAGTCACAGCCCAGCCACCTTGCAAGGAGCTTCAGGAATGTCACTCACTGCATTTAATGCTTAAACACCATGGAAACAGCTGCCTCAAAAGAGTCATCCAGAACAGCACAGTCATCCCTGCTCATTGAATCTATCTTTCCAAGCATTGAGTTGTGAGCCTGTGAAAATAATTAAGCACAGGTGTTTGAACAATATGAATGTGCTGCTGTAACGGTGCTGTAACAGTATTTTTCACACACCTGTGAAAAATAAGTATAAAATACCTACAAATAAGTAGAAAATAAGCATAAAATTCTACTAGCCTCCCTTCCTCTAGTTCTGTAGGAATGCAAGGGCCAAGATGAGGTGGGCACTGACAGATCAGGGCCTATGGGCTTGGCAGGATTCAGCTCTTGGTCTATTTTCCCAGCATATCAGTATTCTGGTATCTATTATTCTCTTGTCTGGACAACAGTTTTCTTTGTTCACACTCAGGGTTTTTCCTCCTTGTCTTGTCTTCATTCCAGCTTTCACTCCCTTGTCCACCTTCTTGCACCAGCACATTGTGTACCACAATGCTGCCTCTCAGGCTGTCCCAAACCTGTCCATTGTCTTTCCACAGCATCCTCCAACCATCCTCACAGTCAGTCCAAATGAGGCCAACAACCCTCTAAGATATAATCTGTCCTCTCCTTCCAAACAGCTACAGTGACAACAATCTGTTCTCTCACAGTTTTGGATCCTGCTTATTTCAGTTCCCATTGCTTTCCCATCAATGAAAATAAGTAGATGAATAAATTAAGTTTTCCAAAGACATAAAAAGTGTTCCTGAGAATTTGGATGATGCAACATTTGTGAGGTAAATCAGATTTTGCCATTCTGTTTTGCAAATGGCACATGGAAAATTTATGGTTTTGTCACCTCAATGAAAAGCTGGTATTTCAGCCTGCTGCTGAATTCCATGATGGGTATTCAGTGCTTTTCCATCATCAGCAAATCCAAAATTTTCCAAACATTACTCGTTAGGGCTTTAAATACCTTTTTGCTTTTGCCCTCGGGTTTCAGATATTTAACTTTCAGGCATCCATCCAAGCTCACAAGTGGAATGAAAGAGATGTCCCTCCTCAGATCTGCAGATTTAACTGTGTCTCATGCCTGAAACGTTATCTCTGGGCTAGCAGTGCTGGCAGCCTTTTGCATCGGGGGCATGGAGCAAAGCTTGAGCATGACTTTTGTTGGAAGTTCACAATATATCCTGTTCATTCTCTCCCAAAAAATGCCCAGCAGCACTGAGTGAAGGCTGGCTTGGGCTGCTGCTCTGCTGGGGGAAAGCTCCTGCTGGGATAATTCAGCCTCATCTGGACAGGGTAAGTGACAGGTACCTCCTGCAAAACACTGGCTGTTTCCAGCTCAAAGCTGCAGCCTCAGGAGGTAAATGCATTATGGATAGCACACAGATATCTTCAAGAGTAAGGGCTGGTTCCATGAAAGAGCACAGATAAAAAAGCCCTGTCTCTCACCTCTGAGTTTTTCTGTGTTTGCATTATTTCCATTTATAAAATGCTAATAAAGGATCAAAAGCATTGGAATAGCTGTAAAGAAGCTACCATCCAATGGCTTATCAGTAGTGCAGCTCTCCTGGAACTTTTTCCACTCAGCTTGCACAGAAGAACCCACTGGTATTCCATCACCCATGCAGATATCTTTGGATGGTGGACCATGCTAGCTTTGACTGCACATCTGGGCTGCTGCAAATGATATGAGGTTTTGGGGAGAGTGCCCTTTCCAGGAGGGGATACCTGTGGTACTAACTTGACTCCAATTCCGTGGCCATCCTTTCTTGTGTATCCCTGCAGGATTTTCAGGGACAAGAGACAGTCATAGGGATTTATTTCACATTCCTTTGTCAGTTTTGTTTGGGCTAAGGTGATCACTTCAGCTTTCTATCCATAAAAAACAGGAAAATTCATAGTCAAAGAGAAAATGCACAGTCTTGACCAGGAGATGGACACTTACTGGTAATTGAAACAGTCAAAGAATACCGATGTGAACTGATAGAAATAAATATTCTAGTAAAAAACATAAGGAATAAGTTCAGCTGGGAGGAACATGAAACTTATTAGGAAAACCTGAGTCCTGACAGGCACTAACTAAACTAAAATCAAAACAGGCACATGGCTATGTGCTTGGATCCAATTCATTAATTGACATATCAAGAGTCAAGAAAGTCTAATCATCAATCCTTCATTAAAATAGTTTGTGCTTCTGTGTCCCAGCTAATAAGGCTCCTAGAAAGAATTGTTAGTATGCAGTATGAGGAAACTTGGGGTTGTGGGAAAATTGCACACTATGGATGCAGGGCAACACCTCAGGCTCAGCTACTGCTGTGAGACAGAGTCTGTGCTCAGTGAGGGCCAGGAGAGGAGACAAGAAGGAACCATGGAGGCAGCTCAGAGGGAGCTGAGGAGCAGTTCCCAGGGTCAGGATGAAGAGTTCTGCAGAGGAATGGACACCATCTATTCAAAGCACCAGGCCTGGCTTACCCTGGTACTCACAACCCGCTTTTAACTTCAGCATTGCTAAAGAATGCTTTTATCCCTTATCTGCTCTCACAACACACCTGTCCTTAGCTCCTGGGACCAGTACTTGTTCAACCATCAGAGAGCAGACAGGGAAGGAGCTGCATGCAGGAAAACTCCCCTTGGATGGGTGTTTTCTTCCTCCCAGCCTCTGCAGGTGGAGCACGGGGGAAGCAGCAGCTTTGTGCAGGCAGAGAGGGGCTACTTCATGGTCTGGTTTCATGCATGTGGCTTCTTCTGTCTGAAATCCCAGACAGGCAGGATTTGAGCTGCTTTTCTTTCTGATGACAGCTGCTCCTCCTTTGCACTTGCCTACCAAGTAACTGTGATTAAGAAACATTTATCACCAAAAATTGTGTCATTGTCACGAATAAGTGGAATAACGTAAAGCAATTAATTGTGCTGAAACCCACACGCCGAAATGTCTGAAGTAATTAAACGTGTTGTTGTAATGAAATTACCTCAAAACATTTTCAATACTATGCAAGCTGATCTTGAGGAGGAAGGAAGCTGGTTGACAGTAGTCATTAATGTTTGTTATGTGATTTTCAAATGCTCAAGACTGGAGGTGTTTCGAGTGGGCAGAGGGGCCAGCACGATGCCTGCTGGCAGGGGAGCCATTCCCTGGGCCCGGGTGGATGCCAGCTCCCTGTGGTGCCTCCTGCAGTGACTTTGCTTGGATTATTGCCATCTCTTTCTGTTTCAGCAAGAGCACTGAGTGCAACTCTGGAGCAGCTGTTGACAGCAGAGACAGCAGAATATGTTTGTGATTCAATATTTAAAACAGCTATCCTACATTTAATGACCTTGAGACTGAAAAAAGTGATAAATTGGAGAAAGACAGAAAAAAACATTTTCCTTATGTGTGGGTAAGCAGAAAAGGTGGGCAGGTAAAAGCAGGTGGGAATTTCAAAAGCATTTCAGTGGATTTTGTGCCATTTTAAAGGTGCACCAATACTCTGAAGACCATGAAGGGTGTCAAGTTGCCAACAGTAACCTGACAGTGGCATTTTCTACCAGACCTGCACAACACACTCTTTTTGGTTTCTCTTTAAGTTTCACTTTCAAAGCTTTTAATGAAACTTACTTTTGCACATCAAATGTTGCTGTGTAATGTCTTGGCTGTACCTGTCTCATGGTGAAAGATTTCTGGCATTTGGAACAAGAAGTTTAGAGCTGCAAGTTTGCTCAGAGGAATCACAGGGGTTGTGGTGTCCACTGACATCAGCAAAGCTCCAGTGGTTGCAGTCACCTTGCCTCAAAGCTCAGCGGGAGAAATCATGCATCCCTCAGTCTTCTGCAAAGCCAAGTAGTGCTGAAATATGAAAAAAACACAACTCAGTAACTGATTTCTGATGTCACTTGGGACAATTCTGAGATTTGCTCTCCTTTACCCGCATCATCCCTGCACCAGCCTTTTGTGCTCACATGTCAGAGCGGTGACAGGACTTTCTTCTGAGCATCATAACCAGAGGGGAGAGACTGCATGCCAAGGTGAACAAAATCCCAGAGAGCGGTGCCTATTATATGGGCTGTGCCTGAACATATCACTATAAATAAGGGGGGGAAATGCATGCAAAAGCAGTAATAATCTTAAATAAACTAATATTCTAAATATGTGGAGCAGATCCACTGTCAGGTGGAACAAAGCAAAAAAACTTTTAGAGTAGATAAATGCTGATCCTATTAAGTGAAGGATAGAAGGAAGGAAGGAGGTATCCTTCAACCTCTCTTTTAAGATAGGATGAACTGTTCCCTCATGTCTCCATGATGACTGTCAAAAGTTCTCATGCCTTCTGTCTCAGATGGGTGAAATCACAGTGTCTCCTCCACAGGCCAGGTTGCATCTGTGAAAGTATGGGCAACATTTTAATAACAAATTACATTTCTTTTCATTTTTCAACATCCTCCTGGAAACCAAAATGCCAAGATAATGCAAAGAAGAATGAGGATGTGTTCCAAAACTGACAAAATCAAAACTGACAAACATCTTCAGAGAGGCTGGAAAATGGAGCTGATAAGAGTCTCTTTAAGTGAACATCAACATAAAGGGGGAAACTACAGGAAGGACTTGTTCAGTTTTCACACAAATGCAGCAAAAAAGGTGCTGGTAAGTAGTGTTGAAAAGACCTCTGAAATGCATGGGTACAATTTGAAGTAAATTCCAGATATTTCCATCAGCATCATGGGAGATTTCCAGATGTGAGATTGTGATTTGGTTTATTTCTCTGAAAGTTCTGCCCAAGGGACAGAGGACAGTGAGGGGAAGGACCTGACCTGGTCACTGCTCAAGGGAAGCAGTTCTGGAACTGAGCACAGGAAAGGAGCTGCCTTTTAGAGTGTGGTGGCTAAACTCAGTTAATCTGACTTCTCACACCCAAATCCTCATCAGCTAGGCTAATCATGGCTCCTAATTCAGCTCCATTGAAACTCAGGGATGTTTTTTCCTTTGGGGAAGTGGGGTTAAGTGGAGCGAGTAACCTCTGCTTGCACGTACACAGTTTGCTGCCAGCAAGTGTGGCCTTTGCTTGTCTCTGAGAATAGCACTTGTTGATAGCCTGAAGTCATAGATGCACTTATTTTGCATGTCATCACCACCCCTCTTGGCCATGATAGTGCTGCACCCACCTATCACACAGAACTGCTGCATGATGCTCTGCTGAGTGCTGAAATTCTTCCCTCTGCAAAAATAACACACAGGTCAGCCCACTTGTTTTCAGCTCACAGCTTTTCACCACCCTGCAGTACAAGCTGTAATGAAGCATCATTTAAATGTCTTTTGACACATGCTACTAAGAGCACAGCATGGTGCCTCTGCTTGTTGCTGGCGTTTGAACTTCTGTAAATTGTCTTCCTCTGGCCCACAGACTCCCAGGAGCTGGGAACTGTCCTGGATCCTGTGTGTGCCTGTTGCAGAACAGAATATTCCTAACACACCAGCAAAGTTCTAGATCCCATCAGCTACCTTTGGAGACTGGTCATATGGTATGAGAAAGAAAAACTAGATAAGCTCAGCATCGATTATTAAGGGTGAACTCACTGTGGAGTCAGGGAGTGAAGTTAAGCTGCCTTTGTTTTGTGTGGCTGCTCTCTGTGCAATATGCACAGAGATAATTTCAAGTGGTTTTTTTTTTTTTGGTTTTTTTTTTTTTTGTGCTTGGTAACATCATTGATCATTGTTGCAAGTTGAAATATAAAATGAATCTTGAATATCTGTACATCAGTGTTTGTTTTCACATTCAGTGCCTGGCTGGGTTTGCTCTGTACAACTCTTCAATTGCTTTTTGAAAGTACAGTTCATTAGTGTACACAAAAATTGGTTTGAGTAAAAGCAAGGGAGAACACATTTTTCTCTAGCTCCTTCTGAGTCCTCAGAGCCAAGTTAGCACCCTTTGATTAATTTAGGTTAGGATCACCAAACCCTTGGTGAACTCAGGTTTTGTTGGTTAAGGGTGAATTTCAGAATTCCCTTGGAAGCAAGTATGTGCAGCAAGAGTTGCAGTGCCTGGCTGAACCTTTGCTTGGTCTCTATTAAAGAACCAAATCTTGACCAGATCTCTGCATCTCTTCTAGGTGGCTTTAGGCCTTTTCTCTGCTCAAGAGGGAATAACTGCTCTGGTACATTGGCCACCACTCACACACATCCTACTTGTAGAACAGAAATCTCTGAATGATCCAACCTCCAGTTCTAGTTGCATTTCCCTGCCTGGAGCTATCTGACCTCTGTCAGAGAGGAGCCTGAATGTGAACCAGCTCATACTTTGCATGGGCACTGAGGAGGGCAGAGTCTTGCTGAAAAACTGGCTGTGCCTCACCATGAGGGAGCAGACCAGTTTTCTCTGTATAATTTTGCACATGCTAAAGTCTGCTGATAAGCTTCCTCTCTTTATCTCACTGTTTGTAGCCATGGTGGCAGTTTGTGTGGACTGTTCCCAGGAGAAACAATACTGTCACAGATGGGCCAGAGAGTTCAAAGCAAAGGAGCTCAGATAAAAAAATTAGTCGAAGCATCTGCCTCTTGTCAAACGAGTATGAGAAGATACCAATGCTGAGCATGTGGACAGTCCCTGCATCAGAACAAGTCACATGACATGTTAGTTAAAGCATCTGCCTCTTGTCAAATGCCAATGCTGAGCATGTGGACAGTCCCTGCATCAGAACAAGTCACATGACATGTGCAGACAGCACAGCAAGTTTTGGCTTCTGGAGTTGATAGATTACTGAATTTGGGACTGTCCCAAAGGTGCTGGGACAAGTCAGGTGGCATAAGCTAACTCATTTCACTTTGCAGTTAAGGTAAGTAAAAATGAAGTGTTGGCCCAGCAGCTCTGTGGAGATGAATGGAGAGCCAAGCAGCAGTAGCTCAGTTTCTGATGGTTACAGAACATCCCAGAGGATAAAGAAGGAAAGTCAAGCAGAGAAATATGAAATACCTGGGTGTGCAAATTTGACAACTTTTCCTCCTACTGATTCAATTGTTGTTACAGCAAAGAGATGGGAAAGTTAGTCCAATTTTGTTGTATGCATTTACGTATTTTCTGGAATTCACAGGTTTTGATTAAGAACCAGGTGACCTGATAACTCATATACTCATATGTGTCCTGCAATATCTTTCTCTAGGACTTTTTTTTCCCCAGTATTTTATAATTCAAAAGTGCAGTAACCACTTATAAAATGAAAATCCTTTCTCCACTATTCTTTTGTTTGGCTATTTTAAAAATACTGACAACATTTTCCTATTAACTTGGCTCAGTTTCTGCTCACCTTATTTAGTTCTACTATTGATGTATCTTCTACAGGCCTGGATGGTTATTTTTATATGCTAAACTGCTGTTTACAATTTTATCTTAACTCGCTATGTTGGATTTAATGTATTTCTATTTAGTTATTTCCATCATCAAGACACTATTTAGCCAAGCTGCCCTTTGCATATTTATTATAGCTAATTATAAAAATAGCATCTCCTACCTTGTTAAGAGTACCTCAAATTTTTAGAACAGAAATCCATAAATAACGTGTGGGAAACCCTTTGATATAACTCTAGTTAAATTATCTGTAGTAATAATAGTGGAGGTAGACTTTAAAAAAGTTATTCAAGAGAATAATGCAGTGGCTATGAATGTATTAATACACAACAGTAAGTAATGGAAAGTTAAAATAATTGAGGTTTACATCACTGCATGCAGACATACCAGTTTAGGCAGAAGTCAAGAGCTCAAACAGAGCATAAAAGAAAGACAATAGAAAGTTTAAAAGTGAAAAGGAATCAGTAAAACGTACCCAAGAATGCTGAAAGAAAATGTTAGTCTTCTGAGAATCTCACAGCACCTTGAGGAGCCTTAGAGAAGAGAACAGGCTTTTCAAATATTCCTTTTTATACCATGCTGGGGAGGATGAAGAGGGGTTTGTAGGTACTTCCTGACTGGCCGAGTGCAACTGAAGGGAACACATGGTTTGTGATGCCAGCTCCTTAAGAGGGTTTAAAAAAGTGAGAAAGTCAGTGAGGTGAATACTACAGTATTTCTTTAGTCTCCAAACCAGTTTGATCAAGCTGCACATTTCCCACAAGTGGGAAATCCCACTTGTTTTCAAACTCTCGGACATCTGGAATTGGTAAGAGAGGAAAATGGTGGCTGAAATCCCGAAAAGACTGCCAGGTAGAGAATTAAAGGCCAGTGGCATAATTAGCTCCAGGCAGCAGGTTTTGTATTGAAAACTGACCAAACAAATGTATACCCAGTGATGGAAACTGCCTTTGTCTTGGGCTGTGTTACCAGCTGCACAGGTAAGGCAGGCAGGTGTGTGCTGCTGGCAGGGGTGTGCTGGTGGCAAGGGTGTGCTGGTGGCAGGGGTGTGCTGGTGGCAGGGGTATGCTGGTGGCAAGGGTGTGCTGATGGATGGCAAGGGGTGTGCTGGTGACAGGGGTGTGCTGGTGGCAGGCGTGTGGTCGTGGCAGGGTGTGCTGGTGGCAGGTGTGTGCTGGTGGCAGGTGTGTGCTGGTCCATTTGGCAGGGCTGACTGCAGTGGAGAGCTGCAGGAGCCAGGAAATGAGAGGGGATGAGGGGAGTGTGTAAACCTGCACAGGGCTGCTCTGCCATTTTAATGAGCACACTAAGGGCCAGTAAGGGAATTAGGGAGAATCTCCAGGGACTTTTACCTCCCACTGACTTTCTGAAGTTATTCCAAATGCAGCCACTGCCAACAAAGATTGGCAGCTTGGTTTTATTCCAAACAAGGACCTGAAGGTATGGTGCACAAGCCCAGTATGCCTTATATCAAGCAGTGAAAATAGTTCACAGCTGTCATGTATGGCCAGATGAGCTTTTACAGACTACAGAGAGTCAGATTATTCATTTGCTTTAAAACAAGGTTGTGTTCCCACAGCCAAAAATGATGGAATTGTTGCAGTTAAATGTTCATGGCTTTTTATTTTTTTTCCTCTAGTGCTTCTCATTTTTCAAGAATATTAAGTGAAATATCCAGGGCAAATTGCTGTCCTAGAGCAACAACACTGTGAAATAAATTAAGCTGTTTAAAGGGAATGTAAATATAGAATTACTTGCACTAAAAATAAAATTATTTCAAATTGCCATTAACTGTTTCTATCACAATTTTCACAGAGCAAAGTAAATCTGTCATTGGTTGACCTGCTGCCAGTATACAGCACCACTTTATACATTATTATTTAAAAGACAATTCAAAAATATTTGTCCTTTTTCTCTGTTTTCTTACTGTTCCCATTCAGCAAGACACTTTCATGGCATGAGTTTGGGTGGTGCCATTTGGCTCCTGCAGAGGAAAAAATGGACCAGTTTTTCTGTTATGCTGGCTACCATTTAATCCTGATTTATTTTCTACCCTGAGTCCTGACAGCATCTTTCAAGTTTTGTGGCTTTGCAAAGACAAATTGAAATGCAACTTGTCTTCATTTTAATACCTGCTTGATTAGGCTCCCATCCTGACTTCACTGGATGGCAAGGGAGGGTTACACATACCACAGCTGGGCTGCAGTGACACCTGGTCTAACAGAGCAACGAGGAAAACCTAGTGCTTATGTCCTCCCAAAGATTAATTGTTGTTGAAGATGAGAACAGAATCTCTCCAATTATTTGAATTTGTATACCTGGAAGAAGAGGTGTATCCTTCCCTCTCTGGGTTAGCACTTATTCTCTGCAGCTGCCTGAAAGAGAAAAAAAACATTTAGCTTGAGATGGATGATAGTATGAAGGAAATTTTTATTTCCATTTAGGTACAGAAATTCTGCTCTAGTGCTGAGACTTTGAAATGAACAGGAGGCTGATGTGCAGTAGGACAGAAGCCATCTCCAGCTGTGGAATTGGCCAAAGTCATGAAAGAGGAAGTGCTTGTTTTAAAGTGTGCGAGACACTGTCCTGGCTCGCAGCATAAATTATGCATCTTCCCCTTCCTGCAGGCCTGCACTGTGTGTCCATGGCTGAACACACAGTTCTTGGCCACAGTGTCTGGATAACAAAGGAAGTGGAAGATTTTCTCCTAGGCAGAGCAGTCATTTCTCACCGAGCCTTGTCCTTAATGACATGGAGTGTGCTCTGGGGATGGATGCAGCTACTTTGCTGAGAAAGGAGCACTATCTAAAAGCAATCACTGCTGCACTTCTGACAGCCATCCCAAGGAATTATCACCTTAGTAGATGAAAGGGAAACAAAAGTCAAAACACTTGAGGATAACTCAGTGTCTGAAAAAAAATTCTTTAATGTTTTCTCATTCCAAACTGCACATCTTATTGATATTATGGTCAAGCTCACTCAGACCAGACTTTCTGCTCCTCTTCCTCCCCCATAGAAATACACCATTTATTAAATACATATCCAGACCTGGTCTAAAGCCCAGTCCCCTTTAACATTCACAATGTAGAAATTAGTACTTATTATTACTTGCAGTGATAGCAAATGCTGCCCAAGGGAGCCACTTTTCACTGCACAACCTGCTGACTCAACAGTTACTGTGAAAGGCATTTATAATGAGCGAGGGACAGCAAAGGCATGGAGTGACTTCAGGGACAGGAGAAACCAGGGATGAGTTGGTTGTCCTGACTAGCTGAGCTGTGTCTCTGTAGAGAAACCCTCAAAGCCAAGAGAAGAAAACCAAAAGACAAAATGTGTTTGACCTTGGCTCCTGGCTACAGAGCTGTGTCCTCTGGAAAAGTGCCTGGGAAGAGTAGCACACCTTCAGGTGCCATGGGAGAAACATGACATGTGTGTCACAGCCAAGAGCAGCTGTAAATGTGACAGAGAGAGAGCAGCCATTAGCAAGGCACTGACTAGTTTAGTTTAAATTAGAGAATAGTCAAGCTATGGCAGTGATGCAGATCATATTCCTATAAAACACAGAGCTATCTCTGACCCTTACAGAGCTGCCCCTTTATATTTCATTGTCACAAAAGTTACTAACTGCAAAGTGCTGCTTGGCCCCCATAAAGCTGTACTCAGTTTTTGAGTGCTTTATTTATGGGATAAGTGGTGTGATGACATTTTAAATGCTTTCTCTCTGAATGGGGATAATGATCTAATGATTATTTAAGTGATTTTCTCAAACAGTCCTGCACTGAAGAAACTGAAATATATGAAAAGTATTGCCATGCAAATGTCAGTGAAAGTAATTAAGTAGTGAGAAATTGAAGAAGGTATAATTTGTTTCATTTTCCCCTCTTCTGTGGAGATTTTAAAAATGAGCAGTACTAAAATGTCCTGGGAAATATTATGGGATAATAATATTATGATTTAAGGCATGATTTAAGGAAGGTTTTCCATCTCCATTGCAGTTGTCACTTGGCATTTCTGTAAAAAATTCAGACTGAAGTAAAAATGAACAGTACACGGGATCCCTAAAGTAATTTAATGGCATACATTCACTTCTGAGTGTAAACTGCTATATCCATTAGAGCAGAAAATAGTTTATCAGGGGACTACTCACTGGAAAGTTAATGAGTATTTCAAATTTTTAAAAAAATAGGCTGGTAAGAAGGTTGTCCAGTGATTCTATGAATTTCTGTTAATGGAAGATTTTTAATACAGATGAAGCTATATGTTTCAGAAATTGTTTAATAAGGTTTATCAGGAGAGAGCCTTCAATCTTCACAAAAATTATGAACTAATGGCATAGATCGAGCTGATCCTTGGGGACAGGAGTTGCAAGTCAGTTATTTTCATGAGGTCTTGTACAGAGGATTGAGGGTTCCTTAATTCTCTGATCTTTTTTAAAAATCCAGTCAAATTAAGATTAAAAAATGACAAGGCAGAAGTCTGTAGGACTAAACAGAAATATTAGATTAAAATCTAATAATTTTCTAATAATCTTTCTGTGTTTTATTTTTTTTTTTTAGGTTTTGTCTGTATACCACTGAGAGGTTCTCTTTCTTTTCTTGTATATAAACAGTAATGCAAATATCATAGTGCTGATCTGTCTGTATCTGATTCATTTTTATATATGCCATGTTCTTTACTCAGTGAATTCACTCATTAATTTTCCATGCAGCAGCTTGTATTTCATTAGATATTTTTTCCCTCCTGCAGGCAGAAATAGCTCTGAAGAAACATTTATCACTGATTCCTGCAGAAAATATTCTTGAATTGTGAGCAGTATAGTGGTTTTCTTTCTTCTGATTTCTTGACTTATTCTGTTTTTTATGTAAAAGTTATTTCCAAAACAAAATCTTGGAATGTGTGGCCCTTCCTTCAACTACAACTGATTATTGAGTTCAATTATTTTTTCTGAAATTAATAAGGCTGCATTATTTTATTAATATTTCCATTATTTTATAGATATTATAATGCAATTTTTTTTATCTTGAACAAATGATGGCCTCACTATTTGCTTAAATAGATATTTTACTAACAAAACAAAATAGAATTAAGGAACCATCTGTTGCATGTAGGTAGTGTTTTTCCATTGTTAAGGTAGTGTAAATGTGTTTATTGTGAATATGCAACATCCAGATATATAAATGAAAGTAGAAAAGCATTCTGTATCAGCAGCTTAAAAGCTGAGATTTCTGTAGCTGATGATGGAAATTATATTTGATATATTAATACTTTGCTTCAATGCACAGAAACCTGCATGGCTTTAATTGAAAACAGAATTTATCCCATCACAATGGGAATGCACTGCAACATCCTTGCTAAGTGTGGCATTCCTGATTCAGGCAGGGCACGTGAGTTACCTGGTGAGTGTTCTGGGAAAAAGAGGTGCAGGGATTGGAGGTGCAGTTTAGAGTTGCTGAGAAGGCACAGCTTCTCACCAGGAGATGTGACCTGCCTGGTGGGGCCAAACTCAATTTTTATTTTCAGGTCATTAACAAGCATAAAGTTTTTAAGGTTAAAAACCAACCAACCGATTAAACAACAGTGATTTTGAAAGCTGACCACCTCCTAACATCCCCAGAGTTAACAACAGATAAAAAGATCTTCAGGAAGAAGGTTCCCACATGAGTTGGCAAAGAAAAGCATTTCCCCTGGCCAGTACCTTACAGTTATGTCCCCAGTCCCCTACGTCCCATACATCCAATATAGGACTGTTTTTGACAAAATTGAGAAAAAATTGTTTTAGCACTCCTCTCATCTGCAGCAAGCCTTGGTTCACTGGGCAGCACCTTTGACCTGCCATGTCTCAGTCTGCAATTGCACAGGGGCAGAGAATGATGTCTCAGCTCTCAGCTAGCCCCAATGTGCAAAATTTTGCTCTGAACTTTAATTAACAGAAAACCCTTAGGAATAGCTGCATCTTCAGAAAGGATCTGGTGCATAATAAGCTACTTAGAACTGGTGAGAAATGCCATGAACCTCAGCAGAGAAAAGAAATTATTCACTGCCTCATCTTCTTGCTTCATAGCCTAGCCATGGCTCTGGACATCCCATTCCTATGCTAATGACATGTTTACCTCCTGCCCTTGGTGCAGTGGGAGTGTCCCTCACCTCACACTTCATCTGGACTGCCAAACAATCCTAAGGCCAAGAACAAAAGGTCTTTGTGTTTGATTTTCTGTGAGCATATTTCGTTAAGTAGTTTCAAAACTCTACATATTTTAAAAACATTAGTTGGATTTATCGCCTGTGATTTCATGATCTTCTTCCAGAAATTCTCTCTTTGAAGTGTTTTTCCAGAGAATATTACAACTATGTCTGTTACTCTGTAAACTCACTGACACTACTCTGTCTTTTCAGATAGATAACACAAGCAGTTCCCAGGCTGCTATAATTTAAAGTGATCCCTTAAGCATGCACCAGAGACTATAGTGAATAGATATCCCTGATGTTCTCATGCTATGGAGACTCCAGAGCCAATGGTTTCTAGGAAAGGAAGAATCCCTGCCAAAATTATACCTGGTCTAAGCCCTGTGACTTTTCCTATCCGCCTTCAGATGTCAGTACTCAAGGACATGATGCTCCTGAGTGTAAAATTGGAGAAAATTGGAGGAGGGAGTTGGGGTTGGATATTATAAACTCAGAGTTGGGGTTATTCAGAGAAAAGAAGAATCTAGAGAAAAGAAAAGAAGAGAGAAAAGAAACCCCTGGTTTTTTTTTTTTTTTTTTTTTTTTTTTTTTTTTTTGTTGGTTAAGAAAAGAAGCTCCATCCAACCTGGCCTTGAACACTTCCAGGGATAGGGCAGCCACAGCTTCTCTGGCCAACCTGGGCCAGGACCTCACCACCCTCACAGGGAAGAATTTCTTACTGTTATTAAATCTCTGGATATTATGAACTCAGAATTTCTTTGAAGATGTATAATGCTCCATGAAGAAAAAGAGTGGTCCAGGGATTCCTGTACTCACGAGGACAAGAGAAAGGCCATGGTCCAGAGTCACAGAGTTCCTGTCATTCGGACATTGGTGTCCATCTTACTACCTCCATTTCTATATTTGTGCCTTGCAAAACAAAATGAGAAAATCCTCTTGCAGAGAAAGAGAAAAGAAGCACCTGCAGCTCTCTACATGAGTTTTTGAAAGCAGTTTTTCAGGAGGTGAATAACATCCCGGTCTCCAGTTCAGTTCAGAGGATAAGGGAGCATTAGTCTATCATCACGATTCCACCCTGAAGTACTGAACTAACAGCCTGGGTTCTTGCTCTGAGAGTTACCATCTTGGCATTTCATCTTCTCCTTCTCTGAGTTCCTGTTGGCTTTGTGTGGTCTGCCATTGTAGCAGTAACCACAGAACACTTGATCTGGTGGAAACAGCTCATGAGAGGAAACCCGAAAGTCACATTAATAGTGGGGTATTGAAATACTCTTCTAGGACTGACCACACAATGGGTTGGGATGGAAGGGACCTTACAAACTATCTCATTTCAACCCCCCCTCCAGGAACACCTTCCACTAGACCAGGCTTCTCCAAGCCCCACCCAACCTGTCCTTGAACACTTCCAGGGATGGGGCAGCCACAGCTTCCCTGGCCAGCCTGAGCCAGGGCCTAGCCACCCTCACAGAGAAGAATTTATTACTAATATTTAATCTGAATCTACTCCCTTTCAGTTTAAAACTATTGCCTCTTGCCCTATCCTTCCATGCCCTTGTAAGGAGTCCCTCTCCAGCTCTCTCAAGTAGCCCCTTCAGGTACTGTAAGGTGTTTTAAGGTCTCTCTAGAGGCTTCTTTTCTCCAGGCTGAACAACCCCAACTCTCTCAACATGTGTTCATGGGATGGCTGCTTCATCCCTCACACCCCAAAAGGTCCAATTTATTTTTTTGGAGCCTGGGATATTTGAAAGTTGAGACTTAGCAGGTTTAAACCACTCTTCTAATGAGGGAATAAATATTACTAAAAATACTTAAAATCTTGATTGCAGAGGTTGTAGAAGATGGTTTTTGTACCTCAAGGCACTTAGACAGAAATTTGAAACATGCTAATAGTTTTGAAAACTACTAGGAATTAAATCTTGACTTTTATCCCAAATGCCGTAATCCCCAACACTGTTTAACATGGATTTGTTATTCTTGTAGGTGCCCTTTGTGTTGCTCTTCCTGATAGCATCACTGTTCCCACAAAATATACTGCATTTTGTTCTTTAATGATTAATCTCTCCACTTTCCTATTAACAAAGCAGCAAATGGGATATTAGTTTCCTTCCTCCCTGCTGAGCAGATCCTCACAACAGACAGAAAAGGAGAAATGGAGACTGGTTACTGTGAATTGCTGCTATGGATACAAGTATCTTCCCTCTCCCAGGGTTTTGAGGCTGCATGGAGTGCTTGTTAGCATATTAGCCAAAAGGCATTCAATGCTGACTATAGCTGTATTATATTAAAGTCTACTGCCCATCTCATTTTCTTATAGTCTATTCTGTAGAAACAAATGTCCAAGGTTTGTTTTCCCTGTAAACTGTTGAACTTCAAAACTAAGACATACAAAGCTTTAGTGCTGATGTTAATGAGAGCTGACAGCCTCACAGGGAGCATTAAAAAAATCAGAACTGACTAAAGAAGAATTTACCATGCATATAAGCCTTTTCTGCCCATATATCAAACATTTTAAAACAACACTTTAAACAAAATTTGGAGGAAATTAACTTCTGCTATTGTTTGTACAGTGATCCTTATGCTAGTGCTGACATATTTGTAGGTCACAGCTATTTAGCTGCAGAACACCAGTGTCTCTTGCCTAAAGACATCCATCCCTTTGATGTCAGAGAGCTCAAACATAAAAGCAGCAAGATAAACAGGCAAAAGACATCAATTTAATTCACTACTGGAAGGATATGGGTTGTACTTCCTAATAAGATTTAAAAAAATGAACATTTAAATGACTGCTCTGTGTGAAATGACTTGATTTTTTGAATGTATCCACTCAGTGTTGTGTTCACAGAAAATCTCACATGAACGATAACAAAGGAAACAGTTCTTGCATCTGTTATTTGGCTGTGGTAGAAATACAATACACAGTTACTGTGCATGAAAATTTATTGATATCATTCTGTAAGTCTCTCTGATACTTTTTTCATTTTAGGCTCTATGTAGGTGATGTTTTCAAGAGCCTTCACCACTGAGTCATGTAAATGATGAAAATTAATATTTGCATAATTGAACTGTGCTCTAGCACACACAAAAGTATGAATTATAAGATTTTTCCAGTTTCCTTGAAAAAAATCCAGCTTGAGAGGTGCACACCGAACATTTGCACCCAATGAACCTCAGCCTTTTCTTGAATGTTACTTTTAGTGTCAAACCACAAGCTTAAATAATTGGAAGACAAAACCAACAGAAGGTAACATTTTAACAGTATATAATATTATTTTCAGGACCTCCAATAACTAACCATATGGAGTGTTGTATGCCCTCTCTTTACTCTGTTGAGTTATGTAGCTTTCATAAAATAAAATGTCAGGACCTTTTCAAGCTTTTGCTAGTTAAGATGATGTTTGTTGTAAGGAAGTAGACCACTGCAGTCTGGGGCTTGATCCAAAGTCTATTTAAATCTCTTGAAAAATCAGGTGATGACTGCTCATACTGTATCTTGGGCACATGCTTCATGTTCATGGGATTCTTAATCAAATGTGTTTTCCCAGCAAAGCAAGCACATGAGTGACTTGTTTAGTCAAGGTCTGTGAAAAAAAGAGATTATCCTGTCAGCACATAATGATAATTGTTTTGTGCTGCATGGCTTCTGAGGCACTTCCTTATAACTTGAAATAATTCAATATTAGCTTACTGAATACACTAAACCATGGATATTGTGCCATGAAATTAACTTAAATACCTTTTTGGTAACTCAGCAGCAACTCAGCTGGTATTGCAAATATCTTTATCATCCTTCATTGATTTTCCCTAGTGTCCTTACAATTTGATGTCTTTTACTGGAGCTACTGAATGAGAGATTAACAGTCCAAATATTCCACTTGTTTTCTTTGAGCAGCAAATGAAATTATTTCAAAAAATCAGTTATGTTATTTTTCCCTTGGTGTTTGATCTCACAATAATCTTCTTAATGTTGAGATAGGAAATGATTATAAAACCAAGCTTTGCTTTAAACTCATTGACCAAATTTTGAGACTGTCCAAGAAGCAATTTAATTACCTGTTCTACAAATTGCACACAGCAAACACAACTGCAAACCACAAGACTTTGCACAATTACAAGTTTTGTTTAAAAACTGTCAGAGTAGGCAGACTTGGATTTATCTGAACAGATTTATTTACTTTGAAACTTTATGCCTTGACTTCACTGATGTACTCAGCAGATGAGAAATTTCATAGATTACATTTGGAGTAACCATGTGCTAATATTTATGGATAAATGTCTGCTAAAAACTTGTTCAAGTTTCATTTTGATGGAAATCTTCATGAAGCAAACCACTCATGGGAGCTGTTGCTATGGCATAACACATGATTAATGGGCAACTGAGGATGAGCCTTGATCACTGTGAGGGGCTCTTAATGAAAAAGTCCACAAAAAATTCATATTAAGAAGGAAATTTATTATCTGGCATTGTTCAAGAATAATCCTTACTAAATCCAGAAAGAACAGGCTGTCATGGTTCTGAGAGCCAGACCACAAGGCACTGACCCTCTGCCTGCAAACGGAGCCTGCGTGGGCAGACAGGAGCAATCAGTGAAGATTTAAATATTTTATTCAAGAATTAGATTCAAACTGGCCAAAAGGACCAAATAGACCTTGGTGGTACCTCAGGCACAAAACCCCTGGCTGGTCCAAGGAGGGAATTGTCCTGCTCTCCTCTGCTCCGCCCTGGTGTGGCCTGAACTCGAGCATCGTGTGTGGTTTTGGGCAGCACAATATAAGAAGGAAAAGCTATTGGAAATTGTCCAAAGGAAGGACATGGAGATGGTGAGGGCCTTGAGGGAGAAACAAGAAGTGGCTGAGGTCGGTTGGTCTGTTCGGCCTGGAGAAGAGGAGGCTGAGGGCAGAGCTCACTGCAGCCACAGCTTCCTGTGAGGGGCAGAGGAGGGGCAGGCCCCGATCTCTGCTCGTGGTGACAGGGACAGGACCCGAGGGAATGGCCTGAGGTTGTGACAGAGGAAGCTTAGCTTGGATGTTAGAAAAAGGTTCCTCCCCCAGAGGGTGGCTGGGAACAGGAACAGGCTCCCCAGGGCAGTGGTCACAGCAGCAGCCTGACAGAGCTCAAGGAGTGTTTGGACAATGCTCTCAGGCACAGGGTGTGACTCTTGGGTTAGGAGTTGGACTCTGTGATCCTTGGGTCCTTTCCAACTCACAACATTCTATGATCCCCTGATTCTATGGAAAAGACTAAGAGTGCCAGAGGAATTCCAGATCACCACATTTTATTTAAGATATTAGTATAACATTAAGATTTGTTTTGCAAATAACTCAGCTGCTGCTAAACCCTGCAAAAATGAGAGAAATACCTCAGATAGTCAAGTGGCTAAAAGATACAAATTAAAACTTCAAATTTAAGGTTGATTTGAGGATTTTCATTACAAAGGTGAAGGTGGGAAAATCACAGCCCTGCTTTATCAAAAGTAACAAATCATTTATCACTGACATGAGCCTGATGCCAGACACTTTAATGGCAATAGTGTGGTATGGTCCTTCTGAGAAATGCTTATCAAAATGTCATGCTTCCTGTACTGGGAAATACCCTAGGGAAAAGTAGCCCATTATCTATAAGTGAAGGTTTTGCAAGAAATATTTATTGCAAAAGCACAAAAACACAGAAGGAGAAAGAAATTTTTTTGTGTCGGAGAATTTAAATACACTTGAGTGTATGGTAATAAAATCTCTTAGAAGTTGAATAATTGTAAGTGCTATGGCAAAATACACAACAACCAGTTAAACATCAGCAACAAATGACTGAAGTGCCCCCAAATAAAATAATGTAAATTGTAAAGCAAATGATAGGAAGAGGGAATATTAAAGTCTGTGTTCCTCCTTCTCATTGTTCCTGCAGAAAATGACCTTTCCATTAGTGCAAGGTTTGTTTCTTGCAAGTTCTGAAATTATGAAGTGTCATAACTGTACCTGAACTGCAATTATGAGAAAGCCAAAATCAGAACAGCTACAGAAGTGTGTGTTGGAAAGATCATCATTCTTAGATATAAGGAAGAAAAAAACCAAACCAAACCAAAAACAAAAACAAAAACAAAAACAAAAAAACCCCCAAACAAATAGCAAGGAAAAAACCTGTAATATGGAAGTAAAAGTGAAGACAAAAGCAGAATGGAAAAACCCACTGTTTTCATGATTAAGGCAGACTTTGGGAGGACTTGGCAAGATGGATACTGGCTAGTCAAAACAGCAGTGATTCACCACATCAGTGCTGGCTCTGGCACGTCAGTGCCTCCAAAGGCAGCTGTGGCTCAAGGACATCAGGACTGGATAGAGAGGGGAAGCAACCACAGACACTTATTTGCCACAGTATTTTTCAAACTGATAATGGCACTCTGAGTTTAAACTGAGTTTGGGAAGCCTTACTTCAGGCTCTCAGATGTTCCTGAAGATAAGATGTTACCTTATCTTTTAACTTATTATTAATTATTACGTATTTTCAAAGAGAAGAATGGTGGAATTTCTGTTGGGTTTAAAACACTTAGCAACCATTGACCACATGTCTCTCTGGAAAAGTCCTTCATTAGATATTTTTATTACTTTGGTTTAACTAGAAGGAATTCTATGAGATTATTCTCCTGCTCATATTTTTTCCATTTCTAAACTGTTCTGATAATCCATGATAAACTAATAAGCATGAATTGCTTTTCACTGAAATTCCTCTCATGGTCTCTTAAATATTCTGGTCATGATGAATGAACTCCTAATGAATAGGAGTTATGGCTAGTATTTGAGAATTAGAATTTATGTTTTCATTTATTGAAATAAAACCATTTCTATTAAAGGAAAAGGCTTTCTCTTACAACCTCTCCAAATACAACCACACCAAAACTGTGTAGTTGAAGTAACTGTTTTCAGTAATTGGGTTTGGTTTGGGGTATTTTTTTTTTGTTTGTTCAGTTGGGGTTTTTTTGTTCTGTTGGTTTTGGCTTTGTTTTGCCTTGGGTTGTGGGGTTCTCTTTTCACTTCCCAGTTGCGTTTTTTTTTTGTTTTGTTGGTTTTGGCTTTGTTTTGCCTTGGGTTGTGGGGTTCTCTTTTCACTTCCTTAGGAATCTAATTACACTAATTAAGGGGTGTTGTGGGGTTCTCTTTTCATTTCCTTAGGAATCTAATTACACTAATTAAGGGGTGCATTGATTTTACTTGACTGCATTGCAGTATTTCCTAAGACAGGGGCAAAACCACATAAGAAAAAAAGGAGAGGCTCAGAGGAAGATGGATGTGAAAAGAAATGTATATTATATAAAACATTACATACTGTTTTCTACTTATTATAAATTACTTTTCAGTCAAAATACTTCTGCTGTGTCATGTGTTACAGAAAAGAATATTCTACTGACAGAGAGATTCAAATTCATGTTCAGTAATTCATTTTGCTCAGCTATTTCATGTAAATTCACAGGACTTCTGTGCTGTAAAGCTTCCAAGGTAGTGTGTTGTGAAAAGAAGAAATTGAACACATTCTGAATGAGATTCAGAGAGTCCTGATGCATTCTTTGCTGAGGTTCATTTTGATTTAAGTCAGTTTTGTTCTGGAAGGTATGCCTGTCAAAAGATGAGCAGCAAAACCCCCAGCGGTAGGTCTACATGGCATAAAATGAGCCACAAACATAGCAAACATGCTCACTCAGAAAGGTGCCTTCAGATAATTTTGTGAAAATGCTGTCTTGCTGCTTAGTAATGGTCAAAAGTCAAAGAGAATATTAAATAAGGATCTTCAATTAAGATCCCTTAGTACGTATTTCTTAACAAACAGTAATCATAACTCAGTCATAGAAATCAATGGTGGAGCCATTTCTTTATCACTGTGTGCAGCTCTGGTTCCCTTTGGGAAGGAGATGCAGCAAAACTAGAGATGATACAAAGAGGGCAGAAGGGCAGGGTCAGAGGCTCAGAGCATCTACTGCACTGGAATGTATAAAAGAGTTGCTGTGGGTTGGTCCCAAGAGGCAGCTCAGCCCCACAGAGCCCCATAGGCACTGAACCTCCCTCAGCAGGAAAGGGACAGAAACAGAAGGGTGAAAGGCAGAAAACTTATAGGCTCAGATAAAGGCAGTTTAACAGGCAGAATAAAATACACACAAAGCAAAGTAAAACAAGGAATTCATTCCCCGCTTCCCATGGTGGGGGGTGTTCAGCCATACCCAAGAAAGCAAAGTTGCATCAGACATAACAGTGACTTGGCGAGACAGTCATTCCAAATGTACCCCCTTCTTCCTTCTGCCCTCAGCTCTTATTACTGAGATTTCATGTGGTGTGGGACATCCCTTTGGTCACCTGGGGTCCCCTGTCCTGGCTGTGTCTCATCCCAGCCTGTTGAGCACTCCCAGCCCTCGCTGGTGAGGCAGTGTGAGAAGTGGAGAGGGCTTTGATGCTGTTATGGGCTGCTCAGCAATGTGTTATCAACACTGTTCAGGTCACAAATCCAAACCAGCACCCTACAGACTGCTATGAAGAGAATTAATCCAGTCTCAGCCAAACCCAGGAGAGCTTGCAGGCACCACCTGGTTTAGAAGAGTGGTGACTGCAGAGAGGCACTCATCACTCTGGAGCCAGCTTGTGAGTGGGGCAACAAGAGAAGTGCTGTTCATGACTTCCCGTAACAGAAAAGTTAAGGGACACACAATTAGATAATTAAGTTGCAGTGTTAAAATAAAAATAATTACTTTTTCTGACAATGCATAGCAAAATTGTAGCACTCAGATTTTGAGGATGCTGTGGCAATCAAAAAAGATGAAATTGTGTTTAGTTCAGGTAATGGAGGACAAGTGTAACACAGAGTACTAACACTGGATGCAACTTTGCCTCAGGATGCTTCCAGGCTTACAACAAGCTGGAAACTGGGAGAAGGGACTCAGGAAAGAACACATTTACTCATCATTTTCTTCCCATTCCTTTTCCTCCTGCATCCACCACAAGTTCCTGCCAGACGCAGACTAACCACCTGGGCTGATCTCTGGGTCAATACAATAAGGCATTTATGTTCTTATTCTCCACAAAGTTTTTAACAGGTGAGCACAAATCAACACTGAGGGAGGGGAAATCATCATGTCTCAGATGTGCTGGTGTGGCTGCAACCACCTTGAAACATCACACTCCAGGACATTAGGAAACTCAGTTCACACTGCATATTAATAACATCTCCATGAAAACAAGTAAAGAGCTTTAGTAAAACTAAAGCTCTTTGGAGATGGGAATTAAACAGTGTCACCTTGGTAAGCAAACATTTAGAAGAACAGAAAAATCCTCCATGTTATCCACATATTTATATAAGCAGTAAATGCAGGTTATGGGCAGATGTTGTCATAACCCAAGCTCACAACCACCTTGCTATTCTCTGCAATTGCCAGGGGAGAACATTGCTACAAAAATATAAAGACAAGAGCTCAGTTAAATTTAGTAGACTATTTTAATCTTAAAACTGAGCCCCTAAACACATGTAATTGATAGTATATGAATGAGTCATGGAAACTTGCTTTTTATGAAGAAAATTACTAATGTTCAGTTCTAGCTCTTTTCATTACTTTTTATATCACTAGCTTTCTTCCAGTATGCAATTTAGTGATCCTTGATCCTCAACATTTACAGCAATTTAAATGTAATTCAGATGCTGGTAACATGGCTCCTGCCATTTCAAATGTTCATGAGTTTCCAAGCTATTCTGCTTCCATTTTTGCTCTTTATGAGCAAATCATTATTTTTGAAGTCTTTAATGATAAACTCCTGCTTTCCTTCGGGTGGAACGCATCCCTTTCACAGACAGCTTGCCAAGTCTTCTGCAGTGCACTTCCAGTCCAGCACAGCTGGGAAGGGCAGCTGTGATCAGCAGGGAAAAGCACTGGGAGCAGAAAGGCACAGGAGGTTCTGGGTGATTCCTGGTGGGTATCTTGATGAGCTCACAGCAGCTGATCACAGAATCACAGAATCTGCTGAGCTGGAAGGACCCACAAGGATCCTTGTGTCCAGCTCCTGGCCCTGCACAGAACCAGCCCCAAGAGGCACACCATGTGCCAAGAGCACTGTCCAAACACCTGAGCAGTGATTTCAGGAGGTGTGGGTTTCCAAGTGAGACATTTTATGCTGCTTTAGTGATGTGCTCAGGGGCTTTAACTTCAAAATGTGCTAAAAGAGGATAGGACTAGGAGTCAACCAGGATTTGGGATGTACCTGCCTAGACATCTGAATTGTAGAAAATGTCGTAAAACAAAAACTATTTTGGGGAGTTTTCAACAAAATTTCAAGATTCAGTGGAAAATAATTTTAACAAATTAATATTTATAAAAAGTAGGATAGAAGTGAAATTTAGAGGGGATTCTGGGGTGGCTCCAGTCTGGACTGTAGGATAAGTTGCAATGTTATCTTTTCACTTTTCTTCCAAAGTTCTGAATAATGCTGGATTTGAGAGATTCCAGTATGCTGATAAACTGATGGCAGTAAGGAAGGAATAGAGTAAAAATTTGCATCTTTCAAGAAAAGCAGGTCACAGAGACTATCTCTTTTCTCCAGAAAGATTTCATGACAATAGTCCAAGTCAGTCTACAAAAGTTTAAGTAAACTGGCACATATTTCATGAACAGGTGAAAACCAATGGCTGATTTGATCTTGTCATCCAGAAAGGGAATAGGTGATATCTCATCATGTACAGTCTGCATGCAACCTTGCAATGTCTCCATTTAAAACTTTCAAAAATGTCTGTATAGTCCTTGAAGTTTCTGTGTTCTTTCTTCCTTTTCAGTGTCAAGCCAGCCACCCTGCTGGTAGATTTGGGGTCATGTCCATGCAAATTTTCACCAATAGCTTCAAAAATTCATACTGCTAATCTTATTTTGAATTAATTTATTGTTGTTGTTTTTGGTTGGGTTTTTTTGGGTATTTTTTTGTTTTTGTTGCAGTGGTAGGAAGGAGGCAGGAGAAGGAAGCTCTTTTGGATTACAAAATGTGACTCAAGTCAAGTCTAAGGAAAGCTGAATTTATAGCTAAATACAGGGCTGATATTCAGAAGATCTGGATTATATCCTGGACTGCCACAGACTTCCTCTATGATCCAAGCATATGAGAAATATTCAGTTTTCTCCTAGGAAAAATGTGATTAGTTCTATCAAGGTAATAAACTGGGAGAATTTATTGACTGATATTTTTCAAGTACTCTGACATATTTGTTTGAGACAGTATAGAGCTACAAAAAATGAATATAAATTATATTTCATCACTGTGCATAACAGGGTGTCTACAGCTGGAACCTATTCTCTTTCTTGGCAGAAGTTTAAATTATTCATGCACTGCACATTTTTACCATTAAATATTAGTATATTCTTATCTCTCACTTGGTAAAATTAATTTTCTTTGATTTATCTCTTCAACATTCATTTTCCAGCCCTTTCTCTTGAAGCTACTAAATTTTCCCTATATTCATACTTTACCAATTGCTCCTATTCTATGGAGGTTCAACTTGCAGCTCCTCTAAAAGGCCACAGGTAGGACTTTATATTGTCCCCACACATGGGCACAGAGTGACATGTCTTTCTTTTTGGCTTCAGCAGCTTCTGGCCCTTTTTTTCCATCCCCTTTCCTTTGTTGACAGCTCTCAGTGTGCCAAATTACCCATTTGCAGGGGAACATGACGAAGATAAAAATAACCATATCTTGCGGGGTGATTTTCTTTTGGGACAGACATCCACAGACAGAATGCTGCCCTGGCCAAGGTACCAGAGAGAAGGTGAATTGGTCAGCAGCACCTCTCGTGTCTGTGCTAAAACTCTCTGCCATTCCCTTCCCTCCCCTGCTGGCCCAGGGTCTTGTGAAGATTTCTCTGCAGCACCTCCCTGCTCCTGCTTTTGAAGAGAGAGGCAGAAACCGACCCTCAGCTTTCAGCTCCACTTCAGTGAAACTGATCTTACACGTAATGAGAATTGACAGCCCCTGCAGGATCATTAACCAAAGAGCTTGACTGCTTAATTAACTGCCTGATCAGTCTTGCTCCTTTCCAACACAAGCAGTTCAATTGTCCCTTCCAGTTGTAAGCTGGTCTTTCCACAAAATCACCCAGAGCTGCCAATACCTGGTGTATGCCACATTATTTGAATTCTGGATGTCACCCTCAAAAATAAATGCTGAGAGCTGCAACCCACAAGCACAGCCAACATGCCCATGATTTATTCATGAATGGAACAGGATATGAATGCAATCCTAAACACCACGGATTAGGGAAAGGGATATTAGTCAAATGAAGTCGCTTTGTTTCAATCTCACCACCTGTGGTATCTTTAGATCTTTTCACAGCCTCGCAGGCAGAAAACAGCTTTGAATCTGGCAAAAAATGTGCTTTGAAAATTATTCATATGATGCTACAAAAGGTTTTACTAACCATTTTCAAAAGGACATGATATATGAAAGTAAAAAAAAAAAAGCTGAATAAAAGTATAAAATGGGAACCATTACACAGTTTCAAAGACAAAATTTTCCTTATTGGGAAAATAAGTATTGTAAGACAGCAGCCAGAAACAAACAGGTAAGGTTTTGTAGCAGGCAATGGGTACAACAAGGCTTTCTAGCTTGCATGAATGAAAGAAAATGCTGGTTTTTGGTCCTGTTTATATAGAGAGCAAAAAGCAAGAGAAGGCAGGAATCTTAAAACTTCATCTTAACTTCCAAAGTTAATTCCACCTTCATTGAAATTGGGATGAAGGAGCCAAAGAATTATTTTATAATTAAATGCATTTAATTGATATTTTGCAATTTTAATTTTTCTTGCAAACCTGTAAAGTTCTGAGACATCTGATGTGTGATGAAGCTTTTTATTCTTCTGGGAGTGGAAATTTTGAACAAAATCATCAGTACATGGGATTAATTTCACATATGTAAGCAGCCTGGGAACTGCTACCCTAAGGGCTGGGGAAGGGCAAAGGGCATCTTCCAGCCATCAGCAATAGCAAGAAAATGTCTTGGTGTGCAGGAAAGCAGCATGGAGCTGCACAGGGAAATGCTTCAGCCCAGAATTCAATAAGGAAATTCAATACCTTAATTTGGAGACTTCAAACTAATGCAACTTCTGTACTATACAGCAAAGAACTACTGAACTTAGAGAATGCACTGCTCAGCTCAACAAACAGAGCTGAAAAGAAAGTTACCCTTTAGAAAGGACAATGTACAGTGGGTAGGATTGGCAAGCAGAGATTCAGTCTCAGGAGAGTGTTAGGGAAGAGCTGAAAGGTGTCTCATGTGTCTGGGTGTGAGTCAGGAACTCTGGGTTAGAAAGAGACCGAGCAGAGGTTGCACAGTAAAAATGTTGATGCGTTTTTCCTGAAGCTTTTGCTATTTGTGGCCATTGATTTGATCTAGTATGGCATGTTGTACTAGCTATGATATAGCAATGCATTCAGAAATGCTTCCAAATAGATAAATAAACAGAAAAACCTTCTTGAAAACAAGCAGACATACACAGAGTTTATACTCAGTTTGTAACAGGCAGTTGCAGTCTTAATTTTACGCCAATTATTTCTCTTTGTAGTGATATCTCATAGAACCCAGCTGAATGATTCTCAGAGTAAAATGGTATTTGAAGTAAATTTATGAAAATCTGAACAGTGTACAGATAAATAGGAAGCCTCACTTTTAAGCCCACAAAGTTGTCTATTTCTGGAACACTAATTTTATCTGTAAGCAAATCTATGTATTTCCATCACTGCTGACTTGAGAAAGTGAACTCCAAGCTTTCTTAATTTTCCCCATCAAAGACAAGGCTTTAGGAACAATTATTGCATTTCATTGTGTGACTTGGTGGAGATCCTTGAGTACTTTAAATACACTGAACATTCTCAAGTGCACTCATTAATTGCACAGAAACTTCTGCACCAATTCAGTGTCTTGTGTCAGTGATTTAAATCCTGTTTTTCAGTGTCCAGGCATCATCTCTGGGGTTTGTTAATTTGGTACTAAAACATCATGTCATAAATCACAAAAAATATTGCTGGGGTAGTGGAGGGACACAAGAAATGACAAAAGAAATATTATATATGGGAAATAAAGCTTAGGAAAAAACAGGAATTAATATAAAATGTCATTCAGGATTACCATTTGGTATAAATAATACTATAGACTACTGTTCTTATTGTCCATCCATAGATGGACAATACAAATGTTTTAAAAATAGGTTTGCATTGGAGGTTGCAAGGAAAATCTAGTGGACTTCTCTCTCCACTTGTTTGAACTCCTTATCTACATTACAATGTCTGATTTTTAAAGTGGTAAAAATCACTTTAAAAATCACTTTAAAGCTAAGTGATAATGCAACCTAGATGGACTTGTCTAAGTGTTTACTTGTTTACTGCCAATTGAAATTCAGCTAGAAGCTTGGTTCAAGTTATTATTCACCAAGAAAAGAAGAAATAACGTTGGGCCTAATGGATGTCTGCATCTTTGCAGGTTCTGTATTCTCAGACTCTGAGACTGCTTTAAATTTACTCAGTATCTCTTCTTCTACAGTAACAGTCACAGGCCTGGTAGGAGTATTCAAAGTATCTCCTAAGTTCAAGTTCTTAGTAATTAACTATGATAAAAGCCATCTTGATTTAAGTAACTGCCATGAAATTAAAACAAACATTTGTGAGGAGATATCTGAAAGAATAAACAGAAAATTTGAGCAGTGACAGTGAGACCTTCTGATGTGTGAGCCAGAGATCCTGATGGAGCCCACAGCTGGGAGGTCACACTGCAAGTCTGGGGCTGTCTGCACTGCTGTCCAATGGCCCCAGACTAGATTAGTGTGATTAACCACTCACTGAAAAAAAATCAGCTAAAGCCTTCAAAAGAGCTCCCTTAGCACTGCAGCACATCCAAGCTCTCCCCTGATGCTCTTCTAGTGGGCTGTCAATTTATGTCAACACCAGGATCCCTTAGGAAAGGGTTTCTGACCCCTTGTGGGAGGCTCTGTGGTACCTCCTTGGCTCTGCCTGTGGCAGGATGGGTGCTCAAGGCTCATTCCTGCTGCACATTGGCACTGCCTTGGGCTTCCAGCTCCCTGCCCTGGCACCCTTGGCTCGGTGTTCCAATCTCTTTTCTTCCCCCAAGGGTGTCATGACTGCCTTGCCTCAGCTGTAGCTGTGATTTTGTTTTCCTCCTGCCATAACAATTCTGAAAAAAACATCAAGAGAAAATAAATATTGTATCCAGATAACAATGTCAGCAAACATGTCCGTATAAATTAAAAGGAAATATGTCAAACATCATAAAATACCCACAATATTGTAAAAGAAGAAACTGCATCCTTGGTGAAGTGCAAAAGATGAGTTACAAATATGCTGTAAGATGGGTAAGTATTGATAAGGCATTCTCAAGATCATATATAATTTACACAATGGAAATCATAAAGCATAGGCAGGGATGAGCAAGCACTGTTGCTCTAAACTGTGTTTATGACCAGCAAAATACCAGATCAGCATCCTAAGTTCTGCTGATGTTTCAGGACTTAAGTATAGCTTAAAGCTTGAGATGTGTGCAGCTGGATACCCGAATGAGCTTGAGAGAACGTGGTTCTTTTGTAGGAAATGGGCACATATTCCTAGTTGGTACCAACCCGTCACTTGTACCCCCAACAGATACAATAATACAGTAGCTGAAAATTTGAATACTTAAAAGCAATAAAAATTTATGGTAAGCAGATATCCAGATGCTTTTGGGTTTGGCACATTGTAGAAGATGAACTAAAACATATTGCAGAAGACTTATTTTAGAGCAGCAATTAATTTCCTTCAAATGACTGCTATGTGCAATGACATCTGTGGATCTCATTGGAGGAAGAACTGTACACAAAGCACAGGTGTTTCTCCAACCAAAGTTTGTGAAAAATGTCTTCCCTGAGAGGATTTTTGCCCTCTTAAATCCTTCAGTGCCTGTTGCTGAGGACATGAAGTACAGATTGAATAAATATGTCAGGAATAGCAGAGACATAGTTAAGGCTGGGATAGGTCACGGGTCATCTTGCAGGAATTTGACTCAGCATGTCCAAAATTCATGGATTTACAATGGCAGATGGCAGAATTTAAGCTGTATTAATAACAAAACCAAATGCCAACCATTTTCAAGCAGAAAATGGAAGGGCAAATTAATCAGTTGTACTTAAAAATTGACTTCCTACTTAGCTGGTGTTGAGCTATGCTTTGATACTTGAAAGCCTGCTGAATACTGGGATTGTACCTTTAGTGAAGCATTTGCAATAAAATAGGTACAAACTGGATACTGGTGGAAGAGTGAAAGCCAAAATTATTGGGTTTTGGTTTGAGAGAATCATAAAATAAATATTGAAGACATATGAAAGCATAAGAACATTATTTTTTCATTAGTGACTTTGGCTGTGGAAATCACAGCACACATAATCCATCAGCTGACACATCTAATGCCACAGTGTTTAAGTTTGATAATGAGATCAAGATTCACAATTTATGTTTAATGCCCCAAAATATACTACCTTATTAGCTTACTGGTGCAAAAATGTTTTCTTGGTCTGGTGATGTAAAAGGTTGCCTTTTCTGTCTTAGAAGATGAATCAGTGTTTTCCAATTCTCTTATTTCCTTGGAAAAGTTTTCATTTTTTCATATCTAGAGAGACAAAAAATGCTGTTCATGTAATCTAAAATGTGTAAAATTTGTACATAAAAAGACAGGAATGTAGACCATCCGTTGATAGGTGGATTGTACCTGAACACCTGAATTTTTCAGACTGCATATCTTAGCTGCAAACTGGAGCAAAACTGGAAAGGTTTTATATGCAGTACATGTTTCTGAAAATTTAGGTTCTACTTTAGGTTCACACATACACAATGGAAAATATTTGGCAATATCATTCACAGTTCCTCATGAAAATGGTCCTCAAGTAGTGATTGACTGAAATGGGATCTTCAGCACAGCTCCTTGCTTCCTATCACAACCTATTTTGTATTCACTTCATTCTACATGTGCTTCTCCAAACCAAGCCTTCCTTTCCACTTTCATTGTCCCAGAGCATAACTGTATTTCCTCAAAGCCAGATCTTAGCTTTTACCTCAGTTTATTCCCCAACTTTACATCCTTTTTCTTGATGTTTTTCTTCTAATTTACCATTTTGCAATAATATGAATTTTTCAAATGTGCTAAAGCAGTGAAAATCCAGTCAACCACAAGTTAGTTGTGAAGGTCAGAAGCCATTTTCCATCCCATGAGCCAACCAAATACTTCAGAATCCAGATTGTCCAAAGAAACTACTATTTTTGAAACCTGATGACACATTGCATGAGGAAAGTTAAAACCACTTGAAAACATTGCCAAATGCTGAGATGAATAATTACAACTCAGAGGAAATAAAACTATTCAGCCCAGACATTTGGAGAACATATATAGCAGTACAGTTGCACTATTCATGGATCATCATATGAATAGGAAATTGGAAGAACTTTTCTAGGCTTGTGATGAATACAGAGCACAATAGAGGGAGAAGATGAACTGAGACTAAAAGTCTCTTTGTAGTGCTCACATTTCTTCCAAAGTATCTACGTCACAGCAGTTTCCATTCATGCAGGCACAATGGAGCAGCACCAGACTGAATCTACAGCTGGAATGGCATTAATAGTGAGTTTTGTAATAGCAGTTGACAGCAGATCAAAACATAATGATTTTTGTGACTAGTTCATCTGTCTTAACTCTCTGATTTGTATAAGTTTATAATGCTTTTTCTAACTTTTCCTGTTTCTTTCCAAAACTTTGGACATATTAATGCAGTTAAGATCCCATAGCCTGATGGGAGTGGAGAAAGTATAAGTGTATGAGTCATGAGGTCTAATCCCTGTTTCTTTAGACTCTTAACATGTCACTCCTCCTGAGCTATATAAAAAGGAACATAAAAGTGGAATTTTCCTGATATGCCATGAAGCTTTTTCAAAACCTCACTCCTCTGTTAATTGCAAATAACTTTCTCGTTTCCAGCCTGTTTATGTGATGCCAGTCAATATTTGGCTTATTCTTCTAAATTTACATAGGAACCAGAACCATAAAAAATACCTGCTACTGCTTTTTTTTGCATCCAAGAACAGTTGTAACTCAAGTTTAATCCCTTAAATCCATTATTATGTTTGAAAGCATTGCTCTAAATTCAATATTTCATTGCAGTGAAGCCAGAAAGGGTTGTAAAGTATCTTCCTACTGGATATCATGAAAATGAGACAATAAAATCAGGGATCTCATGGTTTAAATAAAGATTCAGAATTTTTAAGCTGCTGAAAGAGTGGGAAAACTTCACCATATCTATGACACAGCCCTGTCAGAGCAGCAGTGAGAGAGAAATTCTGTGTGAGGGGCAGCAGCAGACTTGCTGAACCCTCTGTGGGGACATGGGACTCCCCCTGGCAGCCCCTCGTAGGCACCAGGCTCCTCTGGGGCAGGACATGAAATGTCCAAGAGGCAGGAGCCGTCCTTGGGCTGGGCTTTTAGCCTTACATTCAGTCAAAAAAGTGGAATTATAAGTAGAAACTTATAAAACTTATAAATAGGAGCTGCTCTCAGCTCATGTTTGGGGCATCAGGACAAGCAACCAGAGCTATACGTTGATCAAGATATTTGCTGGACTTTTAAAAGGTTTTTTAAAAACCCCCTACTTATTAAAAATATTAATTCCATATGTTTCATGACAAAAAGGTACTTTTGAGTGCCTAAATTGATAAATTATCCTAAACCAAGAAACAGGATGTTATGGCCTTCAAAAGCAAAATGAAAATGATTTTTAAAAAGATGTTGTGTATTTGAGGGAAACAGTGGTTTTCTTCATGTTTTTGTTGTTGAGTAATAAGGTCAACTAAAGTGTTTTTTGAAACAGGCCATATGATTTTGGTACTTATCTGAATAACAGAAGCTATAATCTGCAGGAATGATTAAATTGTCCAATTCATCACCTGGCTAAGGCACAAACATCCTCTATAGCACAATTTTACTCAGATTATGTTTTAATTTTCAAATTGCTTCTTGTGAATGCAGTTCTGTGTAACAAAATGTCCCCTTGTAGTCAGGACCCATTATTAATTATACTGTTATAAACTTGATTACTAATTCCCTCATTATTTCCCTCAGTATTTTTTCATATCCTACAGAGACAGGCAGGCAAAGCCCAAGGCACTAATTAAAAGCAGGTGAAGAATATAAGCAGGAAACCAGGGATAAGCAGTGGCCAAGGGGTATTACTAAATAAAGCCTTTCTGAACAGAGAATTTCACAGCTTAATGGGATTGTGTTGAGAAGCAGTCTCAATTACAAAGGCACCAACTGAGAAATCCAGAAGGATTTCAACATAAAGCACAGCTCTTCAGTTTGATTTCTGTTGCCTTCCAAATCCAATATCCATATTTAATGGAATATCATAGGGTAATTTGTAGGATATTACATGAAAAATATTTATTTATCCTGTGTGAAAAATCTATAACTATTTTGTTGCAACACATAGTTATTTAATGGTTTGATGCAATGTATACTTATTTATTAAATGCTTTGTATCAATTATTCAACCTAAACTGCATGTCAGCCAGCTCATAATACATCCCAGTCTACGTTAAGTTAAGGATATTAAAATATAGTTGATTGCAAATAATAGAACTTAACTAACAGGTAACATATTATTTTATCCAGTTGGACACATATGGTTTGTTTATTTAGGACTTTTTAAACATTGTGCAGGGAACCTATTTGCAAACTGGAATGACCTGTACCTGGCCAGAGTGACTGCTTTAAAAAAGTCACCCCCAAACTCCACAGACAGGGCAGTGTTGCAGGGAGGCACACTCACATTTGGCCTTTGCAGAGCAGGCTGCAGGGTGTGGGGGAGATGCTGCTTTTCCTGAGCATGGGCTCTCCTGAGTGCCCTGCTCCTCCTCATGATCTGTGTCCCCCCCTTTTACATTGTCACTGCCACCTACGGGCTGACCTCTGCCTTGGTACAAGCAGCACTGGGAACAGTGATGGGAATAGCACTGGAACTGGGAGATAAATGGGATTTGGCTTATGCACTGCTGGGGAAAACAAGGTGTTCTCTAAAAGTAACCTCATTCTACAACCCACACCAAACTGGAGCGCGCACACACACACACACACAGGGTGCAATACCGTTTCTCTAACTGGCTGCCATAGTTCTTTGGTTCAGCTCTCTTACAGAGATGAAGACAGATGCTCTTTCTGACTCTTCCATCCACTGATCTCCTTTGCCTTTTCAGGTCTCCCAGTCAGAAACTCCTCGGTGCAATCAGAGGAAAGGGGGGGTGCGTGTTCACGTGCAGTTTGTGCTGTACTCACAGCTGCCTGTGGGCCAATGGCTACAAGTACAGAGCTGAGAGACCCCTGCAGCTGATGCTGCCCAGTGGGACCATGCAGGAGTTGTCAGAGAAGTGCTTCCTTCTTTAAGCTGCTTCCGAAGTGCAGACTCCCTTATTCTTACCCTCCACAGTACACTGCTTGTATTTTGGGATAACCATTCCTCTAATTATCCAGAACTTTTGTAAGGGATCCACTTCTACATTTGAGAGGACTCAGACTTGCCATGGAAACCTGCGGGTGCTGTTGCCAAAACTGATGGGACCTTGTCCAGTGTCCCTGTTCATCTGCACCCTGGCTGTCCTGCATGCTCAGGCTCAGCAGCTCCAAAGCAGCTCGTGCAGACATCAGGGTGATGTGGCTGTGGGGCTGCCCCTTTAGCTCTGAGGGACAGAGGGCATGCATGTGGGCAAGGACACTGAAGTGCTTTGCAGACGTGCTGTTGATGCCAAAGGGTCCAGACTGAACCTCCTACAAGAACTCACGTAAGGTGGGAGAAGATGAGAGCTCAGGTTGCCTAAAGGCTCAGAAGAGCCCTCTGGGTGGTGTGGCTTCTGTGAGTCACAGACACACACAGGAGGGGAAGGACTCTCTGGTCCGTGAGAGACACCAGAAAAGGCTCTGTCCTCTGTCCCTGCTTGGTGTCACTGCCAGGGCAGGGATTGCCCCATGAGCTGCCACCTCCTCCCCCACATGTACTCCCCTCTCTCTCTGGTCCCATCAGCAACACACCACTGCCAGCGTCTTCCTGTGCCCATTCCCATTACAGCTATAGAAACAGGTACACAGCTTTTAGGGAAAAAACCCCATGATAGATGGTGTTGCCTCTACAGGAGAGACTTCACAGCTTTCCTTTGCTCTCACTGCATTATACTGTACTCCAGACAGACACCTGTACTTCTGACAGATAACTGGGCAATCAAGTTTTGATAAATCAAAAATAGCTGCTGGCCATGGAGATGGTGCCATACACAACATATGGGATCACTTGGTTCTGCTCTAGCTGTGTGCCATTCTCATGCCCCTGTAAGCACAACTAGGTTACAAAAAGCTACAGATTCCTCAGTAAAGCCAGGGATTGTTTTTCTTCAACATGTGTGTCTAACAGCTGCTGAATTAAAAAGTGAAATATTTACTTAGCCACATCCTTCATCATGGCCATGACACACTGAATCAGTAAGAAAACTACATCACTGTACACAATTTTTAAAAAACATAAATAATAGATTTTTTGTGCAAAACTTTTAAAATTTTTATTCTCTGATTCCTCTTCAGTCCATTATGGTGTCATTGACTACTATTACCTGTAAGAGCATAAAGATGTAAACATTTATTTGTTCACAGCTTTATATATAACATCTCAGAGAAGGCTGTTAGGTTTGTGACATTAAAAACTGAAACCAGAAAAGAACAAAAGAGCAAAACAGAAGAAAACTATAGTGAATTACAGTATGAAATCTATTTACACACATTAATCTATACAACATCATAATCTGTACATTTTGTAAAAAATAATCACATTCATTTACATAATCTTAAATTTTTTACCATACTTGACAGATATAAAGTTATAACAAAGATGACAAAAGAGAAATTTGAAGTAATACTCATACATACATATTTTGTGCCAGGACAAAAAAAAGCTGCAGGTAATCATAAACTTATTACAGTGTTTTGGGAAATAGAGGGGTTTGGGACATTTCCGTCACTTTTTAAATCTGACAACAGAAATGTTCCTGAATTAGATTTAATTACAAGCTGCTATCACTGGGCAGAACCAGATTCAACAGAATGGTTAACCCATATCGTAGAATGCTCCTTTTAAGTGTAATCCTGATGTACTCTTGTAACATAGATGTTCGAACGCTTTTAAATTTTATTATTTTTTCAGCAACAGAATAGCACTGCATCCTAACTTCTGTATTTGGTCATGCCAGGGTAGTACTGACAGCCCACAGCTGATATAGGCACTCATGGTAACATGAAGGTACTTCTGTTGGTAAAGGTATTTCCTGTATCACGATGCACAGACAGTAATTGTTCAGATGATGACCCTTACACACAGCAGCAGACACAGAGTCTGCAGGTTACTTGCCAGTTCTTTCTTTTTGTCAGACATATTTAGGGCTTGATTTTTCCTTAAGGATGTTTGAAAAAATCTGAATAGACTGAATTTGGACTTTATCCCAAATCACTTTGCTGAACTGGGCAAATTCACAGTTAACAGAAGATGATTTTTAGAAAAATAGAGGACAAATGATGCAGATGATTCATCTTAGTCTTTACACACGGACTGTGTGACACATGCACCTGGCAATGCCTTATTTCATCAATCTGCCCCAGACAGAGTCTCTGGTTTGCTGAGGGTCTGTGCTTGTTGCTTTCCCCTCTGGCATGTTAAAAGCCAAGGGAAGCCTGGGGTGAATCAGGACATGAAGCAGATGCTACAGAGTGGGGTAGGATGGCTCCAACTTGACTGTAGAAGGTTTTTTGTAATGCTATTTGCCACCAATTACCTATTGCTGCCACAGTACACTCCATCACAAGCTTAGATTGGGTATTCTTCAGCTGGCTACCTGCAGTACAACATAAAGAAAATTTTGGGTACTGTAAAGCACTTTCTTTTAGCATATGGCCCTCCTACAGAAGGCAAAACCCAAAAACCTTACCCAAAACAACAAACATTTGTTGGAAGCTGAGGCCAGGCAAATCAAAATGGGACATAAGGCTGTGGGCTTTATCATGGCAGGCAGGGACACCTGACCCAATGAACTGTGGGATCCTCCCCTGCCTGACCTTTTGAATTACACTGCACGTTTCTTGGAGGATAACTTTGGCCAACCCAAGGTAATTGGCTTAAAAAGGAATATCTGTTAGCATTACCCAGACAGTTTAATGATCTCTTCTGGAGGGATACATCTTACCTGATTCTATCTCTGGAGTGAGAAATGTAAGTACTAGCTAGCTAACCCAGGCTTACATTATAGTAAGTGCAGAAAAAACTAGGTCCAGCTTACCTGCCTCAGATGCCCAGCTGAACATGGAAGGAATCATCTTCAACTAGTGCCTATTTCTCTATGATGACTGTGGAGGGCACTTTAAAAGTGCCTTTAACTCAGAGACAAACATGCAGCTTTCAGACACTAAAACCAGGGCAGAAGAATTTCACCTGAGTTTATCGAGCGCCCAGCTGAAATTGACTCTGCAGAGGAAAATTTAAGTCAGTGTCCATATATATCTTTTTAATTGTGGTTAGCAAGTGGAGAGCAAGCTGTCACTGTGTTCCCCAGGCATTAGCAGCAGGTAATGCTGACAGAAGTCACTCCGAATTAATGGTGCCTCCAGGGGAGCTAAAGGACAACAATTAACCATGGTCCTGGGAGTGAATTGTATTACCATTCTTGTTCAGTAAGTACAAGCTGTGCTTCTGGCTTTTCAGTGGGGATGGACAAAAAATCCCAGGTTTCTTGCCTTGAAGACTTTACAACTCAGTTTGGACCTTGATGCAACCAAAGATTGCAGTAAAGTAAAGGCATCAAGTATGCAGTAAAGGCGTAAAGAAGGGAGGTGCAGGGGAAGGTTACACTTGTCTTGCAGCCTCTGCTTCCTCCCCTGATGCTGCTAGGACTGAATGAGAACTGGGATTAGGGATGAAGAAGGCCAAATGATTGCATTGTTCTTTTGACTCTTTAGAGTCACCACAGCACAGAGCAAGAGCATTTAACCCCATACTCCTCAGCAAAATGCAATGAGAGACAAAGCCATGAGAAGCTGTCTTGTTATGGGTGTTGTAAAGATGAAAAACACTAGTCAAGTTCTAGATTGGTCAAACTGTTCTGCACCTTTTACTGATATTTTTATATCTGTCTATGAAAAGGCAGCTGCCAAACTGGTGATGATAGTTTTACTGCTATAACTTTGCATAAAATTATTTGGAAATCAGAAATTTTCCGTGAGTAAAAACAAGTGAGTGCAGTGCCCTCTGTGTCTTTACTGCCATGATAATGCCTGAACAAAGTATTATGAAGTTAAACTGCCTCGCAAAACAGTATTTAGATTTTCTGCATTTATATTATTAATAAAGGAATGAGGTTCTCCAAAGTACTGTATTTTATACTGGTTTGAAAGAAAAATATATACAGCACCTCTCTTTCCTGTGTGCCATTCATTGCATGTCCACATGGTCCTTTACAAACTCAGTGAAACCTCTGTGTTCTCCCACTATGAAATTCTCATGTGGCATTTCACCCTACATGAAAAATAGAATCAAGCCCAAAGGCATCTGCACCCTTTTAAAGGAAACAATGCTGGTTTGTTGCAGTATAAAATGTATTTTCTTATTAAGGCTTTTCTTTTTTATAACCCAGAAATAATTAAAATGCAGATTTTTTTTCATGCTCACCTAATTAGAACAAAGACAGTTTTCTCTAAGATACAATGTGTTATAAACACATATAATTGGTGATGCATCATGCAGAACAGACTGATGGAAATGATTGCCTGAAACATCTATTTCTGTGCTATCATTCTGTCTGTGTGTCAACTTGCTCACATAACCTCATTTGAGCACAAAGATGAGCACACTTGAATGCTTGTCACGTGTGCCTTTCTACCCCAGAAATTAAGGGGAAAAAAGAACATCCTGCACGTCTCATCTCAGGGAACTGAGCAGTCCCAATAACACTGCAGACAAAGAATCCTAATGTGCACAGATGTGTTTAATTTAGGTGTAAAAGCAGCTCCCAAAACTCCAGTGGGTCTCCACATATTTGTAGTTAAGAGCTTGTGACAAGTTTCTCAAGAGATCCAGGAAACAGACTAAATTTTAGCAGTTTCCTCAGTCTAAAGTCTTTGGGAATATATTGAGTTTAAATTCATGTGTAGGGGCACATCTTTAGACCCCATGGGAATGTTCTTGGGCCCCCTACTTCCACCCAGAATCTCACAGTTACTTTGCCAAACAGAAAACACTATGAATAATCTGGAAGTGATCAACAGCTCCTTTAAATTCAATTTTTGTAAGTAACAATTCTTTGAATGATTATTGTTTAACTCAAATGATACCTGCTGGTGTCATGTAATATTCACGAGGTTCTGCAGCAGTCATGTGAACCATGAGGCCCTTTCTATCTTTGGTCTGACAAAACTTTGTGTGACTCCATGGCAATCCCATTAAAACAAATTGTGTTTGACTGATAAATAGCTGGATTAAATCACACCAAGAATTGTAACACACTTAGACAGCTGCAGACAATATTTCCAGTACTGGTAATATTTTCAAGGATGTACAAATATGCCTGCCAAGGGATGCCCTTGCTGCTGCTCTTCCCTTTATCTGACAAGAGTAGGGACCTTGAATTCTGCTGGCTCCATAAAATCTGTTATCTGAAATATGAGGGCAATGGTTGGTGTGGAGGTACTCATGCAAAACATATTATTCCCACTTGTAATGTAGGGTGGACATGGTTAAACATTGACATGGGAAAAGAACATGACTGGGTTTGTTTCTTTCAAAGAGAGGAAATGTTATGTATATTTTTATAAGACTGCCAGTTCTCTGCCTTTTTTTTTTTAAACATGGCTACATAAGAGGCTTGGCATTATTGAAAACTCCTTCTTTATGCCTTTTATGGTAATTTTTAGGGATTCTATTTTTTTTTTCCTGGAGCCACAGTCAGGACTAAATTTTAAATAATTTCAGATAGATACAGAACTGAATAAACCTAAACCTTTTAAATTTTTTGTTAAATCTGAGTTGCAACTTCACTGCAATATTCCTTGTGTTTTGCAGTCAAATATGTAGTTGCTAGAGACAGAGTTCAATGATAATACTGTAAAAAATGGTATTTTCCATGTGTAATGAGCTATCCAAGGCTGTTTTTCATCCTTTGCCAGGCTGCTTTAGCAATAGAACACACTTCTTCAGAAAACTCCTTCATGAAAGATCAACACAAATCTCTGACTTGAAACAGAAGAGAGCAACTGAAAACTATTATATTCAAAAGTAACATGACAGTTTTTTCTGTATGGCCTGTAAAATAGCCCTACACTCTGCACCCAAACATCAAACCAGGCACTTTTGAAAGTAACAATAGGATTGAAATCAAACTCTGTAGAAAGTAATCTCTGAAATGTGTACCATTAGCCTAGAAGTACTACCTTTTTTCCCTCTCTTGTAAATCATGTTAATGATTTCCTGGATTAGCACACTGAACTCCCAGTGTGGTTAATTATGGTCTTAGTTTTGTTTTATTTTTTATTTTCCATAATTAGAAAAGAATTTCCTAATCCTTAAGGCAATGTTTCCTTAAGTATAAATAAAGTGTAAGAAATTTTCTTCCCATCTTAACCCTTTACATGTGCCAAAGAAATCTGCATTGAGCAGGATACCCTGCATGGATCTTATAGCCATTTTGGAAGGTAAAGGGACCTTTATGGAAAACGAATTTTTGAATTGTTATGGCTAGTAAACTGCAAGAGAACACCAGAATTAATATGAATACCATTTGAACAAAACAGAAAGCATCCATGGGGCAGGCTTCTCCATTAATAATAGCTTGGCTGCACAAACCAATTCCCCAAGTACCAACATGTAGAAAAGCAAAGCACTAAACTGTACATGTTATAAAATATCACATCAAGCTGCATAATGAATGATATATCCCACAGTTTTTTCATGTTTTGGGGGGACCTAGCTCATTTATATCATGGTGGTCTCTGTCTGCATAAAGGAGTGAGCTCTTGAATTCCTGTGGAGCTGGGAAACACTTTCTGATCCGTTTCGGGAAATGGATGAGCTGTGGAGTCTGTAGTCTCTGCCTGCTGTCTGCTTCCAGCACAAACTCCGCCACTTTCTTTTCAGCTCCCCCTGCACCTGTGTTCAAAAGGAAATGAACAATATGAACTGAAAATTTTCTTTTATGTGAGGAAATTTTCCATGTCTGTTGGCTGTCACATGGGCAGCTCTAGGAACAGAATCATAGAATGGTTTGGATTGGTACAAACTTTTAAGGATTATGTAGTTCTACCCCCTTCCGTGGGCAGGAACACCTTCCACCAGACAAGGTTGCTCAGAGCATCACCCAGCCTGGCCTTGGGATGGGGCAACCACAGCTTCTCTGGGCAACCTGTTACAGTGTCTCCACCACCCTTACAGAAAAGATTTTTTCCTTCCTAGATCTACCACATATCAGTTTAGAAGTGCCCTGACACTACAAGCCCTGCTAAGAAGTTTTTTGCTGTTTTTCTTATAATCCCCCCTTTATGTACTCCAAGGTGCTATGAAGTTCCCCCAGATCCTTCTCCTTTCCAGGCTGAGCAACCCTACTCCCTCAGCCTGTTTTCATAGGAGAGGTGTTCCAGCCTTCTGATAATTTCTGTGGCCTCCTCTGGACCTGCTCTAACACATCCATGTCTTTCTTGTACTGGTGACAATTCACCTCTCATGATCTGCTGGCCATGCTTCTTTTAATGCTGAATAGAGGTGGCTTTTTGGGCTACAAGTGCACATTGCCAGCTCATGGCCCATTCTTCATCCTCAAGTCCTTCTCTGTTGGATGGCTCTCAACCCCTTCATCCCTCAGTCAGCCCTGCACAGACCCTGGTCCAGAGCCTTGAACTTGGCTCTGTTGAACCTCTTGAGGTTCTTTCCCCCCTCTCCACAAGCCTGTCGTGGTCCCTCTGGATGGCATCCCTTCCCTCTAGAATATAATTTTACAAAGGTCACATAACTGAGGCAAAGACTGCCTACACTGTGTGTGAAGAAGTGCCTTAAGGTCACTTTCAAAAATCAATTTTGTATCACTTGTGCTGCAACAGTAGGTTTTGGTATTGAGCTATTTATCTCATGTACTTAAGGCATAGAATCAAACGATTAACCCAAAATCAGGCATCTCATGAATATCAAAGACCAGAACAGCACTCAGGAGAGCTGAATGTTAATTGTCTGTGCAGGTGTCTTCAGACAGATTCCTTCTGTCAGACACTGCATAGTGGCTGAAATCAAAAGGAATTTCTTGCATCTTTCTCAGTTGAGACTATGAAAACTATGACATGCTGAGAACTTCTGAAAATCTGTGCTTTTCTGAGGTTTAGATACTGACAGAGCATTACCCCTAAATACTTACTAAATGGTATTTCAAGTTCCAGGTGAATTTTCAGACGTGTTGCACCTCACTTGCACATTGCTTCTGTCAGAGCTAGATTAGATCATGTTAAATAGCAGAAGACACTAACACCTCAGTTTGCAAGGAATTCGATTTTAAACAGCTCTTAAAGCTCTTCACCCAGCTACACTGATTTCTCCTGTTGTATAAAAACTGTCACAAATATATTCCACTAATAGGAATGCAGACATCTTCTAAAACAGTTTCGTGTATCAGAGCAGAATTATGGGGGCACTTATACATTTGCTAAAATCAGTATTTAACATTCTCAGTAGGAAAGATGAGACTTACTTCACTGTTCAAAAAACAATACAGGACTGCAACAATCAACCCCTGGAAAGAGACAATATTCCTTAGTTAGTAGGCAGCACTCACCTAGGTCAGTAAAACTTCTTTTGAATAAAAACCTTGAAATTTACCTGAAAAGATCCCAAACACAACTCAAAGATTATTTTATAATTGTTGGAACTGCGGTCAGGAAACAGAGCAAACACTGTGTAGTGAACTCCAAATAAAGGAATCAGCAGCAAGGTGGATTTTGCAAGTCTCCTGGGTAAAGGAAAGAAACAAAGCTGCAATTTAATGATGAGCTCTTGTTTTACTGAGATGAATGTGTAACTATAGGGTTATTCTGTGCATTGCACATGCACAGTATGCAAACAGTACCTAGGAAATGTAATCCAGAATCATCTCAACTAATGGATTTTCATGAGCCTCAAATACTAAAACTTCATAGCTTTACTGATGGTATTAAGCATATGCCATTAAATAATTTTCAATGTTGTCAATTACATAACAAAATTTAGCAGAATACACTACTTACTGAAGTTAAGGAAACAGAACTTTAAATTACTAAGCAGAGCTGCTCTGACAAACAGCCTGTGAAACTACTGGAATGAAAAATTGCTAGTTTTACCTTATCTGTCATTTATTTCACTCTAATAATATCAGTTTTATATATTATACAGGGCCAGTCATGGACAATTTTGGCTGTCTGGCATCAGATAAAATTTTAGAAGTTATAATGTTGAGTTCCATAATTCGTCACTGTATTGATGAATAGAACTTGATTCAACAATGAAAGGATGCTGTTGTGAATTCACTTATTTTAACAGAAAAGTTAAGGTATTTCAAGTAGTTTTATTTTTTCTGTGTCAGTTTTCATGGCCTTTCTTTGTTCATAATGGCCCAGGGGCCGTATCTATTTATGTGGAAATAATTTCTGACAGCAAAGCTCCTCAAGAACAGCAAATCCTTCACATCTAAAGGTGATACCAGAAGCAGGAAAAATAGGGATTCCTTAGCAGAAGAAATTATTTACAACTGGAGGAGATGACACTGGCAGCAAATTTCCTGGTTCCCCAAATGAAATGGAAAACTGATTTTATTTGAACTTAGCCTTGTTCACTGCAAGAGTAAAACAAACAACTAAAAAGATGGAACCAGCTACAAGCAGGTTCAGAGGAAGGGAATAAAAATGGTGACTGGCATGAGCAGTATTCATTTTAGATCCATATTTCACTTTCACTCCATGCTTGGCTTAGTAGGTTTTGTTTAGTTGATGCTACTTTCTCTATACTGCACTTACATTTTAGTAAAAGAAAGGGACAAACAAAACAGTCTTATTCTTCTCTTCATTTTAGAAAATGCATTTGAAATTTTATAAACGAGCCTCCCAGATCTTTTAATTTGCTCTGCAGATGCAGTTTCTTGAGGAGGTTAATCTACTTTCCCATGGGTATCGGCTAAAGACCAGAAATGCAAACTTAATCAGGCAATCAAATGCTAAAAGCAAAGAGTTTACAGGGCTGAATAATGAAGGACAAGGTTGCTATTAATGTGAATATTTCATATGATAAAGTCCTACAGTAAACTGTGCAAAATGGTGGGAATGAAAGTAAGGGAATACATAATTTTCAAAAATTAAATAAATACCACATGCAAGCAATGAAAACTTTATGTCACAAGAAGTAAACTTGAGGGGATTTCCTGCCCATAGGTTGGCCATTGTGCTACATAATAATGTAGCAACTGCACAGTTTCATCTAGATTCAACAACCTCTCCCACATGTTTAGATAATTGAATCAGCAAACACAAAACAAGACCCTTGTAGCTCTGCAAAACAAATGTGCTTGTCAGTCCAGTTGTGTTGATTTTCTGTGGCACATCAGAATTTTTCACTTTTGCATCAAACATGTCACATTGTCTACAAAACACCTAAGGTCCTGCTTCTCTTGGCTTTAATGACATTATTTATTTCTGCATAGCGTGTTTTGTCAATAAGTAGTTCTAAATTAAATCTAATTATAGTAAGACAGCAGTTGTTGGTTCTCAGCAGATGAAATCTTACAGAGATTATTTTGCTTCTCTCTATAATATCTAAAAGAATGACTCACTTGTATTGTGACTGGTCATTTCCTCCAACATCTGGAGATCTTAACTTCTGCAGTAAGATTCTTATAATGCTAATGAAAAGTATAAAATTCACCTGCAAAGAAAACAAATATAATGATGATTTCTGAATTCTCCACTCAATATTTAGCAAAAAGAAATTCTTATCGAGTCAGACAGGAGCCAAGTCAGCATGGGAGTTGTGCACCTCCCTCCAGAACCCCTCAGCTCTGCAGTGCCAAACCTCTCGGGTTCTGTAGCACCACTTTTGCCATGTCCAGCAACCCCGCAAGCCCACACTGCTGTTCTGGCTGGCAAAAGTCTTTGAAAGCCCCAGTTTTCAGAAGTGTCCTCCTTCCACTACTTCAGCTGAGGACAGGTTTCCCAGGCTGGGACACTGGATGTGGTTTTCTGCAATCAAGCACTGTCCTAAATTGTCACGTGGATTCACAAGCGGAAGCCCAGAGGCAGTTTTGACCCTCCCTCGCTCCTCACCTCAACTTTCAGTATTTTCTGTCTGAATTAGGGTTAGAGAAGATTGTTGCATAGCTGATCTGTCTGCTCCAACCAAACACAAAAAGGGCCTCTCACAGGTCTTAGATATTGTCTTAGATATTGATGCTGACATTACAAATGAAGGAATCACAGAACAGCTGGTGTTGGAACGGACCTCTGGAGATCATCCAGTCCATCTGCAGCCTAATTCTCATGACAGCCCTCTAAGACAGAAGAGTAGCATTTCATTTTGTATTTTATTTAGTATTTTATTTTTCAGAAAGGCATCTGCATAAAAATCATTATGATCAGAACCTAATCAGCCTAGAAAATTGAAGTATGAAACTCAGTATGTCCTAAGTGTCACTCCCATTATTTCTTCAGTCTTGACTTGCAGCTTCCTCTGGTCCCCATCTCTTCTGGTGTTGGATTCTCTGGTGTGGTCTAGAAAACTGCACACTAAATACAGCATGTCCAAGCTGAAGTAAGGAACAGTTGGAATCCAGACCTTCAGAGCTACAATGTGTGCTAAAAACTGTGACTCCAGTTACATAAACAGCTGCATCAAATGCACACATCTTAGAAGAAATTAATCCAGAGAAAAATTTATATCATGGTGAAAATGAGAACTTTGTAGTTTTAAACTAACTCCATCCCAAAGCACAAAATCGGGAGTTGGAGTACTTAACCAGACAGTGCCTGTCTCACTGCTAAAAATTTCTGTCTTCATGTATTGGTGGAACCCTTCCTTCTCTTAAAAATTTGGCTCCAAGCTTTTCAAGTTCAATGGATTTCTATGTCTTCTATAACACAGCCTATAGAATTTGGGATACTAATAAATAAAACACAGTCATAGCAACTGCACGTCCCTCTGTTTTTAACACTTTGTTCAAAATGACAGGTGAAGGGTAGTGAAAGGAAATTATAGGAATGAAATAAAAATTTAGGAAAATTATATGTAATATATTGTTTAGAAAGAATAAAAAAGAAATGTTAGAAAATACAGGCTTTTGCTGAACTTAACATACTTTTTTTTTTTCAGACAGATGATTACTTAGAGGCTTACCTATAAAGGTAACAGACAGAAGTCTGTAATTGCAGATTTTATCTGCAGACTTAATACAGCTGAGTGCCCACAGCAGGGGATATTAACTTGCCATATGCACTGGAACCAGTATTAGTGGACAAGGAGAAAATAGGGGCAACAGCACATTCATTTGGAACAGCCACCCCCAACTGAAGTGTGTACAGCATGAAGTGTGAATGTCTGCCAAATGACTTCTCTCAAGCCAGAATTCTCAGGAGGAAATGCCAGGGAGGGCTCTGACACACGGAATTGACTGAAGCCATTCCTACTGTGCAAAATGGTATCTGAACTTGCTCTCACAATACTGTGGCATAGATCAAACTTTGCTGCCTGACCAGTACTCCATCTGATTTCTCTTCCCAGTCTTCACTAAGATCCAGCTGCAGTTCAGGTCTGCCAATGTGCCCTGGGATAACTTCCAGGTCTAGGGCTGCTTTGGAGGAGCCTTGCCTTCTGGCACATGCAGTCTCAGATAGCTGCTCAAACTGAGCTTCCAGAGAACAGGGTTTCCTGTAAACACCAGGTGGTTTGTTTTGCTTTTATCTTCCAACATATTTTCTTAACTCTGGATTGTTCCCCATTCTCCAGCTCCTTTGAGGTCCAAGTAAAGTATTCCCTTCCTGCTGTAGTTCTCTTGCATGCTCATTTCTTCATAAGATAAAACATCTCTGAGGCCTTATTTTATGTCATTTCACACATATGGCCTACTCTTCTTTCTCTTCAAACTGCAGAATTCACTTTGATATTGATGACAGGAATTTCTTCCAAAATTATTTTCAGCAGCCACAGATTGAAAGACAAGGCCGAGCTTAATGCAAACTCCTGAAATCTTGTGTAATCTAATGATGCCCTAGATCTTCTGCCTATAATTTTAAAACTGAAGCAAGTATATCTAAAATATATTCATTTGCTCTCTATTTTCAGAAATGAATATATAACTATAGTACATTATGCCCAAAGTTAATTACACAATCATTACAGTCAACTGGAATATTATTACACTAATCCAGTAATTCTAATGAGTTCCAAACAAGAAAAGCCCTGTGAAACATTCTCCAATGGTATTATTTTGCAAATACTTCATGTTTAATATACATTTGAGTAGGCTACCAATTAAAGAAAGATATACACAGCCATAATTTTTTTTTACTAATATCACATTCTTGATTGCAAGGCTATCTATTTACACACAAAATCAAATCTGCAATTCATTGAGAAGTATAATTAGATTTTTCCTTTCTCCAGGCTCATAAACAGGAGAGACATTAAAGAAAGAACAACACACAAATAAAAGCAACTGCTAATTTAATAGGAGGCAGATAAATTTTGAAGGCAACAAATTTTAATGGCCTTGGCATCTGTTTAACATTTCTCCTGCAGCACAATTTCTTTTCATTAAAATGGAATTCTTGCCTATCTGTAACTAGCAGTAAAGAATAATGGCTACATGCACTGCACAATGCTGAACAGATCTATAATTCATGCTTCAAATTTTACTTACTATAATAGAAATTAAAATTGGTATTCGTATAACCCACCAGGGACCACCATGCTCATTTGTATCCCAGCAGCTATAAAAAAAGAGGGAAAATCATGTTGACATTAATATCATCTGGCAAGCAAGACCTATAAGAAATATTCTTATAAACAAGTCAAAGCACACTAAAATAATGCCTGCTCTAGCCCAGAATTTGGCATTCAGTCCTTTCCTGCCATTAATTTTATTCCCTTTGTTTTGATATGCATACTTGGTTTCCCCACCAGGAGCACTGTGTTCACTGTGTTCAGGACTCCTCAGCAGAAGAAAGATGTGGCCTTGTCAGAACAGGTCCAGAGGTGATCAGAGGGCTGAAGCACCTCTCCTGCAAAGACAGGCTGAGAGTTGGGGTTGTTCAGCCTGGAGAATACAAGGCTCCATGGAGAAATCACTGTGGCCTTCCAGCATTTAAAGGGGACTTATAAAAAAGAGAGAAAATGACATTTTGCCAGGGCATGTAGTGATAGGACAAGGGACAATGGTTTAAAAATGAAAGAGGAGAGATTTAGATGTCAGGAAGAAATTCTTTACTCATAAAGTTGCAAAATCATTTTGGTTGGAAAAGACCTCTGAGATCATTGAGTCCAACCTTCAACCAAGGACCACTAGACCATGGCACTAAGTGCCACATCCAGTCATTTCTTGAATACCTCCAGGAAAGCTGACTCCATCACCTCTGTGGAGAGCCCATTCCAATGCTTTTCAACCCCTTCAGCGAAAAAATTCTTCCCAATGTCCAAACTGAACCTCCACTGGCACAGCCTGAGGCCATTTCCTCTTGTCCTGTCACTGGTTGCCTGGAGAAGAGAATGAGCCCCACTTGGCTACAACCTCTGTTCAGGCAGTTGTAGGGAGTGATGAGGTCTCCCCTGAGCCTCCTTTTCTTCACACTGAACATCCCCAGCTTTCTCAGCTGCTCCTCACCAGACTTGTGTTCCAGAGCCTTCACCAGCTCCGTTGCCCTTCTCTGGACACACTCCAGCACCTCAGTGTCTTTCCTGCAGTGAGTGGCCCAGAACTGGACACAGGTCTCAGGGTGTGGTCTCAGAGAAGCTGTGGACGTCCTATCCCTGGCAGTGCTCAAGGCCAGACTGGATGGGGCTCTGAGTAACCTGAGTGTGGCATCACTGCCCATGGCAAGGAGGGCTGGAACCAACTGGTCTTCAAGGTCCCTCCCAAACCAATCCATTCTGTGACTCTATGAAAGCAGCTAAAACATCAAGCACACTGAGCTGTACCATTAGACATCATGGAGGATGTTGACCTTTGTGGGAACCAAGCTCAGTTTCACTTTGTGTGAGGACATTTCTCCAGTGTGCACTTAATGCTGACCTCTGGGTAGCAGGAACATCTAAAGCAACTGACAGGTGCAACTGGAATTACATCATTTCTTGTGGGACATGTAGGTTATAGATGCCTGGAACTTGTTTGTGAAAATGTGAGACTGAACCTGAAGTTCTGCCTGAAAAACTGAATATTTTTCACCCTGGGCTCTGCACTTTTGATCCAAATACTCTTAGTGCTCTGAAAGGTTGGTCAGATTAGAGATTAATTACCCCTCAGACTTCCTCTGTAATCATAATGAAAAAGGGAAAAGGAGTTTGCCTTTGGTTTACACGTTAGACGTCTTGCAAAGAAAGACTTGAATTTATGTAGGACATGATTTTTCAGTTTAATTACAGAATAAATTGAAACATAATAGTTAGTTGGACAAAACAGGACTGTGCAAACTATTTGTCCACTAGTTAGGAATGTTCTCCCATTCCTTGGGAGCAGCAGGATCAAGTTTGATTTTCCTACAAAATTCTTGTCTCAGCTCCCCTTCACATGCCAGGAGCCAGGCTTAGCTCTAGTTAGCTTTAGCTTTACCTGGCTATGTGCATCTGACACACCCTTACATCACTTCACTTTTGGGAATGTAATTTATATTTACCCAAAGTTATCTACACTCCAATCCTGCGAGTTGCCAGTTAGCAAATTAGAATGGCCAGTGCCTTCCAGCACATGCTGCAGCACTGAGCCCAAGGACCCCACTGCTGTTTCCAACATTACTTTGACTTCCCAAGCAGATAGCTCCAGATGTGGGTGTGCCAAGGAGTAGCAGGAGTCATAACTTATCCCTGCTCTCTCCTGCTCTCTGAGTTTTTCAAATAAACATCAAGCATAAACCACAGCTGAAGAGCTCCCAAACACCTGCCCTTTTATTGCCATCTCTGAAATTTCAGTTCTGTGCTCATCCCCTCCAGAGCAGCAAACCACCTTCGTGTGAGCAATACCATACCCAAGGCAAGGATTGCACAGGCATGGGGGGGATTTAAACTTTCTCTCCCACACACACTCACCCAGTGTCCTCTAGAATGATCCGTGTCACTGTCCATGTAATAATGAATATTGTAGGAATTCCTGAAAAATGCCAGAGGTTTAGAGAATGATCACAAAAATGCAAGTCCACAGGGGGAAAAAAAAAAAAAAAAAGTTCAGCCTGCTGGTAAGCAGTTCTTCACCAAATACACAGCATATAGTAAACAGTTCAGTGAATGGAAGGAGAGGTCCATCTGATGAGCTACATGATTACATGTATACATAGGTAATGTATTACAAACAAAGACTGCAGGAAAGTGAGTTTATTTCTTATAGAATGCAGCCATAATTACTAATACACAAAAAAAACCCGCCTTTCTTAGGTTTTTTGCAAGGTGTCAGAGCAACTTACAGGGAAATAGATACAAGTTATGCATTCCCAATCCACCTCCAAGGACTGCAATATAAAATAGAAGTATAAATCATTTCATAAGGAACCTTATCCACACACTGGTTTATTCCGATTTCCCAGCAACACCCAAATGTTTTACGACCACCTATTACTGGAAGTATTAAAGTGTTCCATATAAATATCATGGCATTTTCTGTAAATGAAAGGAATATATGTATTTAAAACCAGATGGACAGTATTGTTTGGGCTCTTCAAAAAGGAAAATTGCATAAAATATAGCTCATGGCTGTGGAGCTAAACTTTAATTTTCCTCACAAATTAGGACACCTGAATCATATGTTTTGCAGTGGCAGCCCTTGCGCCAGAGCAATCCCTGGGCACAGGTGAAAGCTGTGTCAGCAGGGAAGAACTGCTCCAGCAGCTTTGTGCCTGCTCTTTCTCCTGTGCTGGAGCTGAGCTGAGCAATCTGTGAGCCTGAGGAGTCACCAGCAGAGACAGCTCAACTACCTTGGTATGAAACACTGAACCTGACCAACACACACACACACAGAAAAAAGAACATTACTGGGAGATGGGCAAGTTCTTACCCCATCCTATCAGCAGGTAGATCGTGAAGTGTCTGTTGGGGGAGAATATTAGCACAAGGAGGATGTGGAGGTAAAGTCCTTCTACCAAGAGCCAGTAAAAGTTTGCCATAACACCGTACTGAAAAAACACCAGAATTGCCTTGCAGCCCACCTGAAATATGAGAAGAAGGATCAAATTTGTCACAGGAAAGATGCCATATTACTTTTATTACTAAAGCCAAAAATCTTAGCTGTCTTTGTAGTATCAATAAGCCAGGTCCAGCAGAAATGTTTATCTTCAGTCAAGCAAATTGCAACATTGTAAATGTTACTGTATATATTGAGATAAAGTGAATTATTAAAAATTATTTAGATGGCTCTCATTGCAAATTCACTCAGAAGTTTTGAAAACTTCATAGGATAAATATAGAAAAATATAGTGGTTATCAATAAATGCACACTTCTGCAACAGTTTATTAATGAATTGCTATAAAATTAAATTATCATCTACTTGGAGTCTAATAAATGTATTAAAACCTCACATGGCTTCCTAACACAGTAAAACTTAACAAAGAAAGTACTTTATGATTTTTTCAAAGTTAAATGTGAAACTGAGTGAAAAATAACTAAATTATTATGAAGTAACTTTATGTGATTACCTAGTAGACTTAGAAGATAAAGTCTGGATTTTTAAAATTAATGTTTTCCCTTTAGAAAAAATTTTAATGTTTCTTAGTTAACAAAACATAGACATATATCAAAAAATGATACTTATAGTCTGTGTGCTGGTCTTCAGAATTAATTTTCAGATGTCTGTGCTGCTGATGTTCCATAGTGCTGGCTGCTGCTACTTTGGTACTTCCCAGTAGGAATCTGGGATGTGAGAATTGAATATGAAAATGTTCATGTGGACTGAGAATGTACCCAAGAAATGTGATGATATGGTGAATGTAACAGACTACACAAACTGGACCAAATAAAATCTCTAGTTTCTACCAGCTTTACTCACTTCTCCATTTTAAATACCCTTTACACCTGCATTTTTCTGTTAAAATTCCAACTACACCAGACACCTAAGCAGGTAACTTACTAATTTTCAGTGATTAATTCCTCTCTCTAAACCTAGATGTTTATTAAGAAGTGAGATGCAGTCACCAGCTGCTAAGCCAGAAGGGCACAGACCTCCTCAGGGAGACTTCTTCATAGCCATCAGCCCCCCAGGGTGTCTCAGACACCTCAGTGCATTCCAAGTAACATCCATGCCTGTGTACATGCTTATACAGAAAACTAAGGAAGAGTCCAAAGGCTTGAATTTATTTTATCTGATTTTAGCTGCCTACAACCAAAGTCTGAAAGCTAGCTAACTTTGGTAAAACTGATCTTACCTCTGGAGTTTGGGATATCCACTGCAGATCAGCAATGGGCCAGAAAATGTAAGATGGATAAAATTAAGCATTTCAAAATGCGTGAAAAGTTGAAATTTTCATGCAAGTTGAAATTTACTTTTATGCTTAGGACTCCTTACAATCATATCAGCAGTCAAAATTTTGTAATCCTTTATAAACTACAATATTCCCTTCTACTACATTCTCAATTTACATACCAGAACCCTGCATCAAAGTATTTTCCCTTCCTCCTGCAGGTAATCCTGTATGAGCTGTATTTGCTCATGCTGAACAGGGAAGGTATCTATCAGTAAAGTTAGCCAAAATTAATTCTCCTGTAGTCCAGAGCCAGGACCTACTTACAGAGCTTATGAACTGTGTGTTTTAGACCTCTGTGAGTGCAGCAGGACTGTGGAACATCACACACACATGACAGAAGGGGAAAACCCCACGTGCTGTTATGTGTGAAAGGCAGCACCAGTGCTTGATAGACAGACCAGCCTTGTCAGGCTGGTGCCAGATCATCCCACATTCAATGCAACAGAAATTAGCCAGCAGTCCACAAAATCTGACATATTTAAATAGGGAAGTATAGGGCTTTGTAGCCAAGAATAACTGGGAATGAATGAAACTGCAGAAACCAAGTAGAATTTTGAGAGTCCACTGAACAGTCTTTCAAGGACCTAAGAACTTCTGATTACCCCTGGCAATCTGTCTGCTATCTACTTTGCCTAATTGCAGTCTACTAACTCAGTTCCTGTTTTTCTCCATTAGAAATATCCCAGAGTATGAATTCCTATACACAGCTTGGTATTCACTGCTAAGAACTTCACATTTTGGAACAATATGGCTTCATCAAGACAAAAAAATATGTTATTCCATTTTTTTTCTCACAAGCCTGAACTGTCATTAATTAAAATTAGAAGGGATTTTTGACTGAAACAACATGGCAGCAAATGGGGCATATCATATAGAGGTCAGTCTTTTAACAGCAAAATTTGAGATTTTTTTTAAACCCCGTACATGAAAATGCAGTAAACATATTAGCTTGCCAAGAGTGTAGATGATAACACTTCTGTCATAGCCCAGAAGTACTGAGGAGTTAATGAAGACAACTCCTGCAAATATTTAATTTCCTGAGTTATTCCCTCCCTCCACTGATACCTGTCCAATTCCTGCACCCCTGATAAAGCTGCGGGAACACTTCCAGAGCAGCTGCCTTTAATCACTCCCAGCTGATGGCACTCCTGTTTGTCTTCAACCCTCCCAGCTGATTAATGCAGTGGCCATATTTGTTCATATTTATTAATATTTATTTATAGTGGCTGGCTGTTTATTTAACCAGCTGTATCTGGTCATGATTTGTCTTGGCTGATGAAAAGTTGTCCTTCATGTACATGTAAACAATGTTAAGGTCTCCTACTTGTGCTGCAACCTTCTTTATCTGGATTCATCGAACACCCCATTCTCCCAGTCAGTATGTTCTCTTCAGAATTGTCTACAGTGAAATCTTGGTACTCCTAAATATTTAAAAGGATCAGGGAGGAAAATTCAGTGATGAAACAGTGTTACACCAGGTAGCAAATGAGGTTTATTACCCATGAGGTTTGATCCTCTGGACAGTGAGCTGTGTTGGAGCTGGAATAGAGAATATCATCCTTGACTAAAACAGAGATTGCTCTTAGAATGAAAGAGAGGAACAGGTTCAGATGGATGTAGTTCCGAGTACAATGAAGTTTCCTAAAAAGATTTAAAAAGAAGCATTTTAGTTTATGATGCAGAAACTGTTGAAAAGACTATTACTCTGTGGACATTTCTTAGCAATATGAACCTTGAGTAAGAGCATACCCTTTCCTTTTCTGTCATTTTGTCAGGGCTGCCTTGCTGTTTTCTTTCATCTCTTACTGCTGTTCAGTATCACAGATAAAAGATCCCAATGGTATTTCTCGCACATTTCAGCATAACATAATAAACTGACAAAAAACTGACATAATAAGCTGACAATAAACACAGGCTATTGTATCCTTCTGTGTGTGCACTCATTCCAGTGTTTTTCTTGCAAACACAAGTCTGATTATCCTGGATATACTTCAGATGTGCTCTCACTTATTATTTTCTGGTTTCTTTCTTTTATTCACCTGTGTTTTGCTACAGAGTGACCTTTGATCCTATGATGATGGTGTATGCAGGAGCAATTAAAAATGCATTCAGAACATTTGATCACCTATCCTTTCTATCCAATGAATGCAAAACTTCTTTAGTCTGGCAGCCATGTGAAAGCCTTACAAACAAATGACAGACAAAAGATTCCATGTAACTGAATGAGTGCTCAGGGGAAGCAAGCTAGAAGTTGAGGGCTTTTCCCTTAAAATACAGTTCCTTCAAGATTTTCCTGTTGAAAATATTCTTTTTATAGAAAATCCCTAGAAACCAAAGTGCGAAGAGGTTTTTGTGGTCACAACCAGCACCTTGAGCTGCACCTGGAAACAGACCAGAAGCAAAGGCATTTTAGCAAGCATGAAGATGCAGTAGGTGTAATGGCAGTGTGCAGTGGTAACATATAAGTATTCTTCCAGTTGTGATTTTTATCAAACATACATAATTCTGAAATTACTGAAGCAAGGATAGTTACAATGAGTAAGGAAATAAAGAACAGATCTGCCATGTTAGGCCTGAATTTGGCAAAGGACATAATACCAGGCTGAATTTTAAACAGTTGTCTAAAATGCAGTGATTGCTGTGGCCATGCACATCCTTTGCTGAAATACCACTATTATGTTGGACTGCATCATGTGCTCCTGTGGAATTCAGAGATACATGCAAGCTGCAGATAGGAGGAAACTATTTTTCTTGAATAACTCATGTCGATCATTAGTTATTCATCCCATTCAGTGGCTCAAATAATAAATGTTGGATATATACAAAGCTGTCAAACAAATATTTTGGAGTTAGCAGGTAGAAATTAATTCCTAATTCAATTCACTATGTTGAGAGGCCCCAACACTCCTTGCAAATAACAGAGAGAGATTCTTCTTCAAGGGGGCTTAGAAGAACACATGTTGCCTCATGAAAAAAAGCCTGTTTTTCCCTTACTCAGCTGGAAGACTGGGAAAAAATACCTCTAGTTGGATACTTAAACTGAAGTTGAAGGTTTTGAGTACACCTCTTAAATGCTTGATTCGTTACACCTGACTTCTGGTGATGGGTGACATTCAGACGCATGTAATTCTCTGTATTAAACGTGGTTTTAGCAGTTTTCAAACTGCAGTGATCTGCATTGGGATCTGCCTGGAGCATTTGCTGGTAGAAGGAGTATAACCATGACTGGCTCAGTTCATTTTTTTAAAAGGTATTCCAAACATAACTATGGGTTACATATCTGCTCTGAATGGTCTCTGAAGATTTAGATATTGAGAAAATTTGATGGCAGACTGAAAGGCTTACAGATCTCACCATAGGAATATTTAATGAGAGGAATGAGGCTCTGACAAACAACATGCTGTTATCTACATATTATTTGTACTTCCTTTCTACCAAAACTGTGATATGCACTTTCTTGGCTTTCTTGACCCTAAGTGGAGCAGAAAATTGGTGTGAAGTTCATAATGGGGAAAATAAAGGCTATTCTGTTAGACAGGTAGAAGTGATACATAAAGGCATGAAAGTGGAGGGACTGAGATAATTGCGATACTGATAAGACCAGTAAAAAGTTTTTTTACTAGTTGAAGGTTTAAAAGTTATTTTACTAGTTGAAGATTGCCTTCAGTCTGAGAAAAGTCACAGAAATTGGGCAAAAGCAGGAGGCAGTACTGCCTTTTCTAACACTGCCTAACAAAACACTGCAGACCCAGCACAATTATCCACACCTTTACTACTGGAAAGGTGTGGATAACGTCGCTTGGAACCAGCGAGGCTTGTACGTCGAGCACCATGTTCAGTTCTGGGCCCTTCATTTCAAAAAGGACATTTTTGGGTGCTGAGAGTGTCCAGACAAAGGCAACGAGGCTGGTGAAGAGTCTAACAAACATGTTTTATGCAGGGCAGCTGAGGGAACTGGGGTTGTTTTGTCTGGAGAAGAGGAGGCTCGGGGGAGACCTCATTGCTCCCTACAACCACCTGAAAGGAGGGTGCAGCCAGGTGGGGGCTTGTCCCTTCTGCATGATTCAAGTGAAAGGATGAGAAGTAATGGCCTTTAGTTGCATCAGGGGAGGTTCAGATTAGGTATTAGACAAAAAGTTTTCACTGAAAGAATGGTCAGGCATTGGAATGAGTTGCCCAGGGAGGTAGTGGTGTCAGCTCTCTTTGGACTTGTTCAAAACGTGTTTGGATGCAGCACTTGGGGATACGGTTTAGGGGTGATTGTGGCAGTGCTGGGTTGATGGCAGGAGCAGATGATCCTGAAGGTCTCTTTCAACCTTGGTGATTCAGTGATTTGGTGATTCTGTGATTTACAGGTGGACATTGGTGATTGCCTTTGATTACAGTACCCCTGGAAACCACTCAGAAGTTTCTGCAAAACATGGCTGCGCTCATGTCCGCTGGTGAGATCAGCACCCAACTAATTCTCAAGAGCAATTCAAGGTGTTTGTTTTAATAACCAAATAGAAAATTCTTTATGTAATCATTCCTAAATTACTGCTCTTTTTTACATGGGCTGTAATGCCTGTAAATTTGTAAAATGCTTTGAAAATTATTAATATGATCATTGCTAGCAAAAATCTAGTCAGCATTACATTACTGTCAGCTGTTTAACTCTTACATGGGCTGTAAATTTGTAAAATACTTTGAAAATTATTAATATGATCATGGCTAGCAAAAATCTAGTCAGCATTACATTACTGTCAGCTGTTTAACTGAGATTTTAAAAGCAACATAGAACATGCTACATATAAGAGACAGAATTTCAATATTTAGTGCAAGTGGCTATCATTTGCCTTCCCAAATGAGGCTGGTAAAAAGTAGCAATGAAGCAACTCTTTTAAGTAAACTAACATAGCCAAAGGAATCTCAAATTACTTTAGTGTATTTATTTTTATAGAACTCAAAAGGCCAAGTAAGGAGGTTATTTTAATAATCCCAATTCACTATGATATTAGCTGAACATTCCCTTTGCAATCATTATACAGATATGGAAAAGGCAAAATGAAATGTGAAATGAATGAAGACTCTTGCAACTGCTCTGTTGTAGATATGGTTAAAGTGGAAAAATATGGGAAGCAACTGCCATGGATGTTAAGTGCATTCATAGCAACTGTTATGTTGTTATATATTTCAACCATTAGATTGTAGAAATTGTCTTTTTTACTTTGGTATAAAGTAAGTAGCTGTTCACACTGCATTGGGATGATTGAGACATGCCCAACAAAAAAGCTGGACTGGTTTAATTTTTCATAATTCCACACCATTTTGAAAATTCTGTCCAGATTTGATTTCAGGAAACCTCCACTGACTGAGACTCTTGAAATTGGAAATTGAAATCGGTTCCAGAATTCCTAAATGAAGGAAAAAAAGGTAGAAACCCTGCATGAACTTAATAACAAAGCATCAGTTGTCCTGCCCCATTGCTGTAACACTGCCTTGAATTTATCCTCTGGCCATGTGCTCTGAGCTTGACAGAAATTGTCAGGCTGCTGCACATGAAGTGACTCTGTCACTTTGCCCTGCTAGGGAGAACAAAAGAGGTTGTCTTCTGCCAAAAAAAACCCACTATTTCATGTAATGTTTCTGGCATTCTGTTACACACACATGCCCCCTACAACAAATAGTCCGGCTAAAATCAGAAGAAGAAGCCCGTGTAGTTTTAGCCCAGCAAACAGCTGTCAGCATCAGCAGGGCTGAGTCTCTCTGCTGGCCATTCCTTGGCCAAAGGGATGAATGTGAAATAACTGCATGGAACTATGTCAGGATTGAAGTTAATCAGCCAGGAGTGCTTGGACATTACCTTAATAATGACCATGATCATTTTACTCAAGCTAAGCACGAGAAAATAAGAAATGATTACACAGTTGAAATTATTTTATCATATGATAATAATTATCGTTATTCCACACTTGAAATGGTAGAAAATAACACCTTTCCCCTTTTCTCCAACATTTTAGTAGTTTAGTTTTATAATGGAGAGAAATATTAGATGCTACACATTTTTCTATGATCAAAAATTAACCCTGTGTCTCAAACAGTTGCAAAGGTAAGTAATCACTAATCCATTTTAATCCATTGCATTAAAAATTACAATTATTTAAATTCACGTTCTTTGATTTTCCAAAAAAAAATTTAGATGATTAGAATGCTTTAGATTATTAGCATGAAGCAATTTATCAGACTCAGCACCAAGGATGATGCAATCATACTGCTCCTTACATTTCCTGTATGAACATAAAAGATGTGCCTTAATTTGCCTGTAAGACCTCTATAACGCCTAGTGACCCCACAAAAAAAAAAAAAAAAAAAAATTAGTAAATGGTGTTCTCAAATTATATGTCAGTTAAACACACAAACTTCATAAAGACAAAGAATTAAATTCCACATTGTGCTGTGGCAATTGAAAACCAGGAAATTCATTAGACCAATATTGACTTAGTCACAGCTATTAAATATTTGTCACTCATCTGTATTTTAGCTAGTACCCTTTAGAAACAAACTCTTTGTATTATACTGGTGCAAAAGAAACAGGCCAAGCAATGCCAAATCTGATAGCACAAAACCCAGTGACTTTTATATAAAATGGGATGTCTTATTTATTTCTTATTGCTCTGTGTGAACAGTAATTACCCATGTCTCAAGTAACACTTAGCTTCAACCCCTAAACTTAAAATATAAATGTGCAAGATTTTCAGGAATAAAATGACTGCAACAAAGGTATGGATTGACCAAAAGATAATTTCAGAAATTATATATTCAAATATTTTAACACAGAAGAAATATTATAACCTCCTCAGATTTTATAGCTTTTTTCAAAGGAAAACTGATTCAAGTCATACACATTAAATTGAAATCCCAGTATGAAATTTAAATGACATGAACTTTTCTGCAGGTCTACCAAAATCAGAACATAGTAATAACAGCTAGCCTCTGCAAAATATTCACATGATTATTTAAACTATGCTGACTCCAAAACTGGAATCCAATTACTTATTTTTAAACTTCTGAGGAAAATATTAAAATTACAACCACTAAACCAAAGTCGTTAGGTGGTTAGGCAGAGAAAAAAAAATCAGTGGCTTATGATTTTCAGAAAAAAATAATGGAAATGTTTACAGGAAGCGTAAATGTTTTCTAAAGAGCTAATCCTAAAACATTTCCTTTTTTTTTTTTTTTTGTGGCTACTTAATGTTAATAGGTTTTTAAAGGACATAAACCCCTACATATAAAATGTAATTGGATTAGTACAAGTTTGCCTACTTTGTCTTAACTTCAATACATTTTGTCAAAGTCTATTTTTAGAAACATTTGTGTTTTGTTTTCTTAGAAAAGCCACCTGTTTCTGCTAATGTTTCCTTTAAATCTAGTTTCGTGTTATTTTTACTAAGTTCAGGAGACAGAATTCTTCTGTTTATTTACAAAATAGCACAGAAGAGCAGAGACACTTCCTAGGCAAGGCTGAGAGTCACCCGGCAGATCTCCCAACCTCAGCCTTGGCTTGGAAGGACCTCTAGGGGAGAGAAGGTGCCTCAGTGCTGAAGGAGAAAACACTGGAGAAAGTTAAGGGCATGATTCTTTGTCCAAAGGAGGTTTGCTGTTGACCAGAAATCACCCTTAATGTAAAAGAAAAGCCCTCAAATTTTTATTCCTTTCATTCAGAAATATAATTTATCATTGCTAAGGAATACATGACCATTATCATCCCAACTGACCCTTCATTTTGTCTATTCCCTGGGCTAATATAATCCTGTAATACTGCACCTAGGAGCTTCCCCTTTACAGATATAATTACTTAAAACTGTATTAAAATTTGTGAACTTAAATTTTCATGATGCATGTGTCAATATTTGAATATTTCATAATATTTGAATATTCATACTCAGAGAACGTATCAGAAAATCTTAAACTGTACAATGTAAAATAAGAACTGGGCCTAGCAAATGAGTTCAGTGCCTTAGAAACACTGAAATGAGCAAATGCAAATAGAAATGGAGTAAAGAACCCTAGTTCTTTCCTTCTGCTAAATTAACTTCAACAAGGCAGTAGCCATTTTTAAAATTTTGTACTTATACAAGAATAAATAAAAACTGAGATAAAGAGATGGATTACAAGTTGTGGAAAATTTAATTTTGTCTTATAGGACACTTCTACACATTTTAGAATTATGTATTTAGAGAAGAATAGAATTTACTGAAAGACATGCAATAAAATTGGCATTCCTCATGGTATTTAATAATCCTTATACAAGTAATTGATAATATCCTTTTTCTGACATTTTCCCTTCAATTCACCTTGAGCTTAAACACCACCCAGAAAAAAAGATGAGATCAGCAGTGCCATAAATATTTCCTATAGTAATAGTGGCATCATCAATTTTAATTATGCCAGTCAGAATGTCTTTTTATTCAAGGTTCCCTAACCTTAGTAGGAGAGATGCCAACTTTGTAAATGCACCATACAGGAAAATGTAAATTCCACATTTTCCTGTGTAAATATGAATCAGCAGATGTATCTGTGAATGTGAACACTCGTGGACTGGAATTTAGCAGCTTATTAACATTCTGCAATTAAAGCAAATACCCTCTTTGCTCTACAAGAGAGAATATCAGCTAATATTCAGTCCTAGTCCTCACTTGAAGTCAATGGAAAATTTTTGCACTTATTTTAAGGAATACTGGTCTCTCAATCACACCTCATGGAAAAATATTAATAAAAAATGCAGCCTAACATAAATAAATTTAGCATGACTTGCAGACACAAGGAAACACATTGGTAGATGTCTGCCTTGTGTCAGATTTTGGCGAGAGGCAAAGATTCAATCTAGACTCACTGCAAAGAGTGCATTATCCCAGAGCAACGATCCACTCCGCAGACAGCGGCAGTGCATCTGCTTTCTCAAGGCAGCCACAGCCAAGGCCCTGCTCCTGCCACGGCCTCAGCTCCCCTCGCCTGGAGAGGGGTTTCTGCTGCTCATCCAGGGTGGTGAGAGCGCTCCAGGAACTGGGCAAATGGGGAATGCTTCTTCCATGGATGATTGTGGGGGCCAGAGAACAGGCCCAGGAAACACTTGTTGTGCTCCCCTGGACAGCCAGCCCCTGACCCACACAGCCTTCCTCTGAGGTTGAGGAGAAAGCTCACCCAGCCCCAGCGGCCTTTGCGGTCATATGTTGATTTCTCCCACCCCATTGGCCCTTCCCCTTTGCTCCGCCCCCACAGCTGTACCCTATTGGTTCTCCAGTTTTGTCCCGCCCCTCATTTTTCCCATATAAACCCCTGCTTTCCCAGGCTCCTTGGCATTTTTGGCCTTGGCACCCTTTGCGGAGCGCCCTGCTCTTAGTAAAGGTGGCTACTCTGTGCAACACCAGACCAGGCTCCTGTCTCTTTCTCTGCATCACCCAGAAGCAGCTGAAGCAGAGCATCACTCCCCAGGCTGAGAGGAGGATGTGCCTGTGCCCCTGAGCCCTTCTTAGGACGCTTCCTCAGGAAGGTCACGGCGCCCTTACCTTCAGTCCACTGCAGCAGAAGATGCTTCTGCTACAGGCACAAGCTGCACCAGTATCAGCACACTTAATAGTCCTGAGGATCTTTCTGTCCATGAATTTCTCTTCGTATGCCACTACACATTCAAATCACACAGCCTGAAACTTGTATATAGTGGAGCTGTTGTGTGATCTAATAAAGCCTGTGTCTAAGATCAGACAAAGCTGTATTAACTGATTCAGTCATTATTTTAAATAAAGTGGACACATTTCAGTGCTTTACATTCACCAGACATCTTGCTGTATATTAATAATGCTGATACAGGGTTTAATACCTTCTGACAACAGCAAGGACATGTCTCCAGCTTGTTCAGTCTAGGTAGAAGATGTCAAAGTAAGTCAAGGAAAGACTACAGTGAGGCTTGAGTTTGGTTAACACACCTTGATGTGTGTTTCTAGCATGGTCAAATCAAGCTTGCTTTTTTTGCTGTTTGCGTGTTGTACTGCCATGAGCTCCACAGAAATAGAAAATGGGAAAAAAAAAGAGACTTATCTGAATGCCTAAGATGAACATAAATCTTGATCTTCAAGGTTAGCAGTAACTAATTTGCTTACAGAAAAAGTCTGGAAGCATATAATAAAGGTTTAAGTCTACACTTTAATGCCATAACAACATACAAATATTTTGTTCAGACATTATCATTGTTGTGCTTTAACCCCAGCGGCAACAAAACATCACACAACCACTCCCTCCCTCCTCCTGCCATGGCGTGGGGAGGACAACTGGGAAGAAAGGAAAACCTGGGTTGGGGTAGGAAGACAAGTGATGCCCAACTCCATTGCTCAGCAGCCCCTGACTGATGCCCAGCCCATCCCTGAGCAGCAGCTGACAGCTCCCAGTCAACTCCTCCTGGTTTATACACTGGAGATGACATTCTGTGGTGGGGAATGTCCCTCTGGCCAGGTGGGGTCAGCTGTGCTGGCCATGTTCCCTCCCAGCTCCTTGTGCACCTGCTCTCTGGCAGAGCCTGGGAAGCTGAGAAGTCCTTGACTTCGGCTAAGCACTACTTAGCAACAGCAAAACACCAGTATAATCAAATTATACCAAATAATCAACATTATTCTCACACCAAAATCAAAACACAGCCCTGTACCAGCTACTACGAAGAAAATTAACTCTATCCCAGCTGAAAAACCAGGACAGTCATATTTATCAAACTTATCCCCCCAAAACAGTGGCAAGAGTAGCAAAGAGCATTAAGATCTAACACAGAATAAACAAAGGGTTTTGTATCAGGCACTTACAGTTAATTTCAAAATGTTAAGCAAATATTTTCTTTTTATAGAACCTGCTAATATATCATTAAAATGAAATAAAAATGTAACATTTTTAATTTGAACATTAAATAGAAACTGTGGAAGCATGCAAGATCTTTCAGTAAGGAAATAAGAGGTGACATGTTTATGCTATTTTTTAATAAGCTTCCTCATTTCAGTGCATTTTTAAGCATAGCAACTTGGTACCTGTTAACAAATTACTTGGTATTTGCTCACAGATCTTTGTAATTTAAACCTTCTTTAGAATATTCAAAGCTGCCCCAAATAAATGCATATCTGCAGAGAGATATATGCCTCTGTGTGTGCATATATACATACAATATGTAAAATATGTACAGAAATAAGCCCCCTTTCGATTAAAGATAAAAGAATGTGTCTTAAAAGACAGAAAAAAATCCCAAAGGAATAAATAGTTAGTTGGATCTATAGTAAAAATTCATTCAGCAGTGAAGATGCAGGCACCAAACTTATACCAAAGTATACAGTTTCTACTCCTCTAACATTGTCTTCAAAATATAAAAAATAACACTTAGGACTCACTCCAGGAAAACTATTTTGCCACCTTCCCTAAAATATTAGTTAATGTAACGTTGAGGACAATCTCATATACTGCATGCCCCATACTGCAGAACATGTTGTTGTGTGATATTTTTATGCCCAGAACAGTCAGCATCCAAATATTAGGACTCTATTTTTAGCTTTCAGAGTAAAAATATTAGATTTAAAAAAAACCAACAAACTATACTGATTTATGATGAGTAAAGGTTTTGGTTTGAGTGGTTACCATTGAGCACCAAGATCTGAATTCAAGAAAACATCTTCTGTGAAAACAGGTAGATGGTGCAGAACCTCAAATACCTCCTGAAATCTCACTACTGCACGATACTTGCATTTTTCTATTTTCTCTATGATTTATATTGTATGTATGAGATTAAATTGACTGTATGTTTGCCAGTAATTTTCCAGTACCTGCTTTCCACATCCCTCTCCTGATTTTCATCCTCACATTTTTATTATTTGCTTTTTTTCAGGGCTTTTGCAAATGTTGCTGCTATATCCTATTTCAAGTTGTCTAGGTTAATTCCTGCAAGTATACTCAATTTGCATTTAATTCACCTCCTTCAACTTACTAATGAATATGTCAAACAAGAACTGCTTTTCCATTATACTAGTTCATCTTCTAACTGTTCTCACTACTTGAAATATTATATTTTGTTAATTTGAATTTTTATGTTTTGACCCATTTTCACACCACATGGCAATTCCTGGGTTAAGTGACAATGTTTAAAGTGGCTGTTTTAGCAGTAATGCATGTGTGTTCCTGAGCTATCAGATGACACAGATGTTTTAGAATTTGTCTTCAGAAAAGTTGGGAAAACAATATATTCTCTCAATTTTCTCTATTATCTATTTTCAACTACAGTAGTGGTTGGGCTTTTAAATACAGAAAGAAAATGGCAAAACCTTCCTGGCTTAGCTGGAATACCAGTGGATCTCTGCAAGCCAGACAGAACTGATCTGCTACAGCTATTCCACACATACTAAAATGCAGGGGAAAAAAACAACTGGCCCTCATGAGAGGGCTTAATCCATTTTGGGTAACAAGAGTTTTACTGACACTATGAGCTCATCCTTGTAAACAAACTCTTGATCTGTTAGCCTCAGCAGGAAAGCAGACAGAAAATACATAAAACATGATGGTAAAAACCCTTCCCTCAACAAAAAGAGATAATATCTACAAAGTGAACATATTCAGTTTCCCATGCATAGTGCATTTAGGAGACCTTGATAGCTTTCTGGATAACTTACAATTATTAGCACAATTTCAAGTCCAATATAAATCTGCCAATAATTCCAATGATAAAAATCAATTCTATTTTACTTATAACTTTAACACATCGCATCAACAAAGCGGTGCATGTAATATTAACAGATTATAACAGATTATTAGTATTAGGTTTTGAGATAACTTTTAAAGAAAATTCTTTTGAACTAACAAACTTCTAGAAATAACACAATGCAAAACATATGGTGCACCAGCTGAGTAGCACTGCAATATTAGATATACAGATGCTTCACTGCAATTACCAACTGTTTATAGCCTTGAGTTTCAAACAGTTACTGAGTCCTATATTCCTGATTTTATCTCATTGGACAACTGCAATCCAAGCGTATTGCAACCAATGCTGTGAAAAGTTACTACAGATTTTCATTAAATCTCATTTTTATTCAGTCTGAGTAAAATGGGATTTATTTAGAAGCAGAATGTAGCTGATAGCTGTATTCAACACCATCATCTAAATTAACAGAAAAAGTATTTTTCCTACCTTATAATCGTCTTCGTAGTCATTATATCCACAAGTACTTAAGATGTCAGGAAATATATCCGACCACCCATTACTCGTACAATTTTTGCTAATGTTTCCTGTAAAGCAAAATTAGAGAGTTTAAATCAGAAAGATCCAAAACTCTCCGCATCAATGACTCCTTAAACAATCTAACTGTGTCATTAGCTGATCACAACCTAGCTCTTTTTCCTTTGTTTCCTCAGACTCAACCCAGCCATTTCCTTTCATGTGCTTTTCATTCATATTCCTTTGGCTTTTACTCTTGCTTGGAGTTGCCTTTGCACTACAGTAAAACAGAAGTAAACCTAAGACTTTTCCTTGGGTATAGCAGCTATTTCTGTTACACATCTGCAAAAGCCTAAACTGTTCTGCTGTTTTATTTAAAATACTCAGGAGGGAGCCATACACTTCACTCTGTAATGGGCCATTTGTAGGTAAAGGAATTTGAAAGAAGAGTAATTTCAGTGAGAGTTGTTCTGACCTCCTGTTTAGGGCTTTTGAGAAGCCAATACTGAGAAATCTACTGAAGACTTACAAAAGCTCTTAGACACTAAGGTGATGAGTTACTGCTACAGCAAATGTTGGTAAGTTTGGTAATGAAGTTTAAAGGGCAAATTATGTCATAGACTGAAGAATGAGGTAAAGGTGCATGCTGAATTTCATTCTTTCAACCAATATTGGAACAATGTAGTACAAGGAATGTACAGGACGTGTGGAAGTATGGCTGGAAAGGAATTTTGAAGATTTATTAATTTCAGAAAGTTTCTGTTTGGAGATAACAGAAAATGTTGACTCTTTCCAGAGACAAAGTCACACAGATGACATGGGGGCAACCCATGATACTACTTCTTAATCTAATTAAAATGAATTAATTTTCAGGCAATATTGAACAACTTCAAGGGGGGAAAACAGAAAAGCCTGATATTGTAACTTACTCTTACAATGTTAATTTGTACCTCACATTTCTTAGAGCAATTTCTGTATCTATGATACTTGAAATCTATAATAATATACTGCCTTGGTTTGGAGTTTACCACTGGTCTATAATTGACTCAAAGTTTCCAGGTTTTCACCACAGAAAAATAAATTTATGTGCCATAGGTCAGTGTTGGTCAAGAATAACCAAACTTGTTTATGTACACTCCAAACGAAAGCTTTTGTGATCTTTATTTTGTTGATTGGTTACTGGAATTTCTTCTTTGTATAAAGTCTTCAGTGGAAAGTTGTAAATATCCAATAAGTGGTCCACCAGCCAACAACCAAATCTTTCCAGCTAGTAAAAAGGCCTTGACCTAAACCCACGATCTCCTCAAACAACGGGACCACTTTTGCCGTTTGGCATAGAAGTGACATTTTTAAAAGAAAATGTAACCTATTTATACACTGTGAAGAGTCTTCACTTTAACAGTACATCAAGATTCTCTGACCAGGCAGAGCAGAGGAATGTGTTAACAGAACCACAATTGCGTCAAAGCCAGTTTTGCAAGAAAAAACTCAACGTACTCAAGATACTCAAGTATTTTCTACTTCAAACACTGCAATACCTTCTAACCTAAAGAGAGTTGGGCAATGTTCTATGGAAGGCAATGTTTATTTCGACACCATCTTTTCATGCAGTTAAGTATTTCAGATGCCCACTTTATTTAAAACCTTTAACTTGATATATTTGAATAAAAACTTTACAGAATAACTTTCTGAGACTAATAATCTTGTAAAATACAGGAAAAACATTATAGGATGATATGATTGCTTTTGCAGTAAGATTCTTTTAATCAAAAGTTACTAATATTCAATACAGAATTAATCATGTGGTATGCTTAAACTATAACAGAGCACCACGGAAGAAATTTAGAGCCAGCATTCCAAAGGTTCTAAAGATGAGAAGAAAACTATTTTTTAAATTCACAATTTAAATTGGGAAATCCTTTAAGAAACTGATGGTATTTAAAAGCCTACTTGAGGTTTGGAATATTAACATAAAAATAAGGTAGTCTAGATCATCCTGTAGAATTTTAACTCCTCTTAAACACTGAAAGCTAAAACATACATCTCACAAATCTGGCTAAATAAAAAGAGTGAAATTTTTTGTTTGAAGGTATTTTCATAATTTTCCACCGTAAGAATTAAGTTAATTTGTAATGTGCTGTGTGTGAATTAAATAAATTACATATGCCTGAGCATAATCAACTTATGAAAGTACCAAGATGTTTAGTTAGCTCTTAATTGAATCAACCATGCAAAATGTTTGTTGTCTTCCTTCTCTGAAATTTTAGAAAGGGAAGGTCTAAAAAACACTCTTAATTGAACAGGAACATTTAAAATCAACCCTGTTAGTTCCACAAGCAGGAAGCAAACAGGTGGCTATGAAAAAAAGCTGGATCAGGGAAAATGATAGCAAACTATAAAATAAAGAAAAATTTCAGTCTTGCTGACACCATGGTGAAGTGAGATAGGTTTGTAATGCACTGTGAAGGTTTCAGACTTAAATATTTATTGCAGTTGTTTTATAGTAAAATTAAAATGTTGTTGTAATATAACTAAAGTTTGTGAAATAAACTCCAGAGAGAGTGTGCAAGCTCTAGCTTTTGGCAAATAGACAGAAGCAGTGTGATTTAATTCAGATTTTGAATTTTTGATATTTATTAGTTTGCCTTGCCTCATGACAACACTTTATTATCTTGGTTTGAGTAATTTGAAAACTTTTATAGATTTCACAACATTTAGCAACGATTACACATACTTTCCCCTTTACAAATTGTTTAGACTATTCATGATAAACTAATCAAGATTCACCAGTTCCAGGAATGAAAACCTTTGCTCATCTGTAGATTGTTTTGCTTATCTATTTTTTACTGGAACAAGACTTATTCAACAGCTTTGACTCTAAAGGTATTTTAGTCAAACCCCAAATTAGCCCCTAAGTTAAAAGTGATATTGTTAAAGCCCTCCACAGAGACACCAATCCCCAAAAAAATAATTACATAACTATGGTAAGTTTTTAATCTTTCACCAGCTCTTCATGACAATGGTTTCCCACCTGAGCAGTGGAGTAAGATTTTTCCAGCAGCATTTTGAGATATGTGTGAAATACTCTGTGTGCATAATTTATTTTCAAAACCCCACTTAAATGTCACAGGGCAAAATATGATGTATTGACAAGATGGTGCAGAAGATGGGAGACTTAAACCAGTGAAATGTTTCAGCAGTCTGAGACACTGATGAGCTCTTTTCAAGTTCTATTAAAAAGCAGAATAAAAGGCTTCATAATAACTACCTTAAATTGCAATAACAGTAATTTTTAGGTATTATCTGTTAATGTGGGCTCTTTATTCTCATGATGGCAAGGCAGAGCTCCCCTCCTGAGACACAGAGGGAACAACCTACATGTGGCCTGCTGGCAACTGTTGGAGATGTCAGTCAGGCTCAGCTGCCTTAATAATTAACAAAATAGGTCAAAAAAGAGCAAGCAATGTCGGCAGCTTTGGTGAGTGTCGCTGTATCAGAAACATACTTGTATCTAACTCAAAGAACACCAAACAGAACACAAAGATGATAATTTGGTCTTTTCACGGTGCATCCTGATCAGCTCTGACAATAATTTTTAATCTACAAAGAAAATTATACCCTCAAGTAAATAATTTTTAGCACATTATGTTACAGAATACCAGAGAGAATCCAGTAAAAATACACCTTAAAATAAAATACCTGGTTTTCCAGAAAAAAGGCTGAAAACTTTTGGACAAGGGACAGTGACAGTCTCTCCAATCTTTGCAGGACGCCAGCAGGTGATGTTATCCCAAACTCCAACACATCCTGAAACAAAACCAGCAATAAAACCTTGAAAGCTGGGTTTACCTTATTAAGACCTGGTGAAAACTTTGGACAAGCGGTTCAAAAAACATTAGACTCCTTCAAGAAAGCTTAAATTATTATATTTTCCATGAAAACTTTAAAGGAATCATAAGAGTCTGCTGATTAACCAGCCAATTTTGAGGTCAGTTAATACATTATTTGCAAAATGTCTCATTAAAACAATGTCATCATGATGTGAGGATGCTAAGAAAAAAGTAAGAAAGATTAAAAAGTAACTCCTGAGCATTGATATGAGAATTCCCTAATTACAGTTAGAATGGAGTTTTCTATCAAGCAGATTGAATATTACAAATAAATATGCAAGTAGGTCATTGGTCTCAGCACCACATATGATAGGAATGCATTATCATTGGAGAGTGTTTGGAACAATAGGCATGGATTTACAGAATAACCTCTCAAACTGAAAAAAAGACATTTGAACAAATAATGCTTCTATGTATTGGTTTCAGGAAGGGCAGAGGGCCTTCCTAGTTATATTTTATAGTGGCAGTAAATGCTTTTTACAATATGAAAGTAACTTGCTACAGCTTTGCCCATGTTCATATGTAGCTCAAAGGCTGTATCTTGTGAATGAGTGAAAATCTTCCTATAGCTGCTATAGGCATTTGGCTCAATCATGTCCTGTTGAAAGTGTCTGTTTATAATTTATATCTTCTAAGCTAAGCAAGCAGCTATGGAAGTTTGTCAACACAAGCCTTGCAAGGACAAAGAAGTAAGGAAATGTTACTCATATTATCTCAGTTCAAGTTATTTAAAAAAAAAAGAAATCGTACTAAACTCTGGGCGTATATGTCTTCAGATAAGGCAATTAAAAATTTTAATTTGCAATTAATGTTAAAGACAGACACTGGTGTTATCTCCATAAGAGTATTAGCAGTATAAGGGACAGTTTGTTCCTTTCAGTAGAGAACATAAAACTTGGATTGGGAACTGCTCACAGCCATATTATTCTTCAGAATATTTATAGTATTAGCAATTCATTATTAATTTATTCTGTGCTAGTGAGATCATGCCCAAAATCAAGCCACATGAGTTAAATGAAACTTGAAAAGGAATATTTAGAAGTTCTATATTTGTATAAAAACTTTTTAGTGCAATTAAACTTGGACAGCTTGTGTTGACTTAAAATATGCAGCATCCTGCTTTCAAAGTTTAAGTTACTTTCAAAGCACACGTAAACTAGGGAACCAAAGAATGTGTAACAGGACCAGCAGCTGGATTTGTCCCAGGGTTATGTCCTAGTTGCAGCACGAAGGAAAGCCAGAGGCACAGTGTTCCCATGGGCCTTGCTTTCCTTTGGAAACATCCACCCAAGTGTGATAGCTGTGAGGGAGCCTCTGAGTGGCACAAGAACAAGGTCTGGAGATGATAAATGAAGATGAGAGGAGGATTATGGGGGAAATTCTGCATTTGATCACCAATTCCACAGAGTCCTCTTTATACAGTTTCCCAAGGAAGTGCAATTCTCCAGAGGATTCACTTGCTTATGGGGATTGGGTCTTTCTTCACTCCTCTTGGGATTGTACAGTTCTAAATGCTGCATCTGTTCTATATTCAGAAAGATTATGCCAAAAATAAGGGATTACTAAAGGGAACACTTGATAAAGTTTATCTCTGTGAGTAGATAACGTAATGACTTATCCTCCACTGCCCTGTGTGCTGCATTGGCCTCTCTTGGCATTACCAACAGTATCCCTGAGAGATCTCCGATGGTGGCTTGGCCATCTGTACACAATTTCAGAGGTTTACACTGAGCAGGTCACCTTCAGAACCTTTGAAATGGAATTTCAACATGTTGAGGTCCTTCCTGAGCTGCAGTTCTGGGTCAAAATCAAGTCCAAATCTCTGTGATGCAGCACCAGAGCTTACTCAAAGTAAAAGAATTTTACCTGAACCAATTCAGGCCATGCTTCCTCCCCAGTTGATTTTAAGCCAAAACCAACATCAATAACACAACATGCAAGTAATCAGAAAGACAAAGAAACTGTTTTCTTCATCTGCCAGCACTCAGAACTACAGTGACAAACTGAAACTCTTTTGGCTTTGATTGATGGACTCCCTGAGCCAGCATAAACAAGCCCTGGAGTACACAAGAATAATTATCATCTTGTAAGACCTCAGACGTTTTTATTTCAACCCCATTTCCACTAACAGTGAGAGCTGAGATGAGTCATGAAGCTCTTCATGCACACCCATGGAAGCTGATGACTTTCTCAAATTTTCCCTTTTGTTTAATCCACTCTGTAAAACGGTGGGTTTGTTACAGCAATCTGCAAACAGCTCAGAGGACTTTGTAAATTTTTTCTATGCTACTGTACATTGACTGGGCCAAGGTTTTGCCAAACAGGCAGCAGAACAGCATGGACTTCAGAGCTCCATTGCTGTGTTTTCCACAGAAAACACTTGAAAATCTTATTCAAGCCTCAATTGCATGAAATACTATATAGAAAAATTGAAGTTCAAGTCCTATTCCTACCAAAATTAATCAACACAATTTGTATCAAATCTCAAAGCTTGCTGGAAGGAACTCAGTACACACGTTTTTGATGTTCAAAACATCACAAGTCACTCATGGTTTCTGGAATATGGTTTTTTCCTTTATTTTTCCTCAGTATTTTAGGACTTTACAAGCATCTATGGCCCAGGAGAGAATGGAAGTGCTTCAGATTCCTCAAATCAAATGGATGAAGTAACACCAAAGATGTATTTCCTTCATGTAGACTACATTCAAGTACATCACAAATCAGGAGTCACCAGAACTCCAAGAATATTAAGCCTCAATTTATGATTATCTACAGGCTTATTGATAATGGTACAGGACATCTGAGAAAAGTGCTGAAATGTCCTGGAGGCATTTATAGTCACTGAATGACTACAGTGGGCATCTGAATCTAGTCTGAATGCTGAAATGGTATTAATTACTGGTGTAATTACTGCTAGAATTACAACTAAACAGCAATGCATCTTCTGGACTTTCAAATCACACCTTTCCTCATTGCCCCATTCTTCCAATTACTACAGATTTTTAACAATACTGCATTCATTTATCTTCTTTTTCTCTTAGGAAAACATACCCTTATGCAGAGATGGGATACAATTAACTTGACTTCATCTTAAAACAATTGAAATTTGGCCAGGTTAATTGCTCCCAAAGATTGCCTGTTTCTTTTCAGTGACCACAAAGCAGTCTATGCTGCTTTAAATTCCAAATTGTTGGTAAGTAAAAGTGTGGTAAATGCTGTGCTAAATGTTTCTGTTTCTCTACATAGAATATCTAACTTGATCAAACTTAGTATTCTCCTCTCAACTTTCTGTCCAGCCATTAATTAATTCAGTGTTAGGATGCCTGGACTGTTATCCATTAGTGTATCACTGATAAAATCATTATCTAAAGTCTCAATTTCTGGAAATTTTACCCATCTCTCGAATATATAGGTCTGCTTCCTACTGTCTCTGAAGGATATTGATCAAGTCAGATAAAAAAATATTCATACTTTTAGATTTAAATCAGGTCTTATATGTTAGTTCTGGTAACCATTTTATCAGTAAAATGATACTTTCTATAGCTAGCTTTCTATTTATTTCTGTAGCTCACTTTTAAGGTAAAACTTTAATTGCTCCAATGTTTATTTCATATAATGTCTATAATTTTATTTATACTATTTTTTAAGTATTCTAAGTACCCAGATGTACTTTATTGTACATATTTTTTATTTTATGCTCATTATTGGATTTAGTCTCTATGTTTGCACTGTGCTTCAATAAATTCTCAAGCATTGAGTGTTTTTTTCTTTCTCTTTGATATGCTCACATAAAAAGTCAGTCCAGCTTAGATTTGTGATAGCTTCTCAGCTTTTTCTGCATGTCTACTATCATATTCTTTACCTTTTTATTTAGCTACTGGGTTGATTCTGGCTGAGAAAATTTTCTTCGCAGTTGCTAACACAGGGCTGTGTTTTGGATTTGTGTGGAACAGTTGTTTTTTGCTTTCCCTAGTAAATTGTCATTTTCTCAATGCAAGAGTTTTCCAGCTTTTACCTTCCCAATTCTTTCCCCAGTCCTGCTGGTGGGAGTGAGCGAGTGTCTGTGTGGGGCTGGGTTGACCTCTGGGTTTAAGCCATTAACACCTGTCAACAAAACTAGCAAGGGCAAAAAGAAAAAAGGTTCTTCGTCCCTGATTTTGTGGTGTCTAGAAGAACACTCCTGCAGCCTGCATAGAACAATTCCTTTTCAGTCTCTTCACTTGCACTGCTTATTTCTGTGATGTGTCATTCACAGAATATCCAAGGAAACAACCAAACTTCCCTGAAAGCCTTTGCTCAGTGACTTGCCCAAAAGTCTCTTCTCCTGTTCCTCCAGAGGACACTGCACATGCTATTGTTAGCTAGTTTCAATGAGATCACTTACTTTATTTGAATGTTTGGTCTTTAATGCTTGTCATGCATTTGCAGATAGTTCATAATTAAAGGAAACATAACAGACTATAAACTACATTTTGTTTCCCATTTTCTTCGGCTTACATAAGTGCTGCCACCCCATTCATCTTCCTGCTTTTTGAGATCCAGTCTTTGAGCAACAACTTCTCTCACCTACGTGTGCTTCTTTGTCTATAAAAACATAAAACACCGGGCTTGTGCTAGAAAATTTTGTTTATAGACACATTTTATAAATATATAACCGCTAGGTGGCACTTTGTATTTGGATTTAAAAACTGTCACTTCCAAGAGAGGTTTAGCATTTTTCAAAACTGTCTAGGCGTGCATAAAACATGAAAAAAAAACCAGAGTGCTTTGAAAATGAGTCAGAAAGTCGACAGCTAGCCCAGGGTTTATTTTTCAATGTTTTGATTTTTGTAGTTAACTTGGCAGAGCAGGAGCCATCTCACCTCTTATGGGCAATGATTTCTAGACTGCAGGTCCGTGTGCCACAGCATGGAACTTAGGTCGCATGGGAATTATGAACATATATGGACTGACATTCCTTCTGCATTTTCACACAAGTGATAAAAAAGAAACGAAAAAGAGGTGCTGCACAAGCTGGAGCAAAGCAGCACTGCTTAGAGCGGGAATAGGAATGAGACAGTCCCAAAAAAGTCTGCCCCACTGAGGGTGTTTCCCAGCTGCTTGTGTCAGGGCTCTGAGAGCACGAACAGGCTGTGATGGCCCTGCCTTCATCCTCCTCAAAGCCTGAGCCTTCCTCTCCCATGCCCTGCACTGTGGTCCTGCCCAGCCATCCCAGGGCTCTGCCCAGCCCTGGTGCCCTGTGCTGGGCCCCGACCCCGCTCTGCAGGCTGATGTCCCTGTCCCAGGGAGGTGACACCTGACCAAGAGAAGCTGCCTTGACCTGGGGGGAAGGACCTGCAGACCCTGCCTGCCCAAAGCCCCTCTGCGTGGAGCTCCTGCCTGCAGTCTGTGACAGTACAACACTGCCTACAGTGGGCTCCAGAAGCAGCTCCAGTTACTCAGAAACGTGGAGGAAATGCCAATGGAAAAACTTTTGATTTCCAGTCAACAAACACTACTCATAGACAGCAAACAGAAATTGGGAATTCTGCAGTGTACATCAGATTTCACTGGTTTAAACAGAATGATGAAACCAATAGAGTTTGTCTCATCGTAACCTAAAATAATTGCAGTTCATAGGTTCTTTAAAAGCCAGTTCTAATACCAGGAACGGCAAAAATACTGTTTCAAAGATTTCTAAGGGATTTATAGATTTTCACAAAATTAAACACACCAGAAGAAATGTCTTGTTTCCCTTTTGAAGAACAGTTTCCCTTTGGAGAATCAAAAATCTGTTGGCCAGCTTTACACTTAATGTAATTTACATATTTTAGGGTTCTGTGGTGAAATACAGAAGTTGTCAGCTAAAACTTTGAAAAAATTCCTCTCAAAAAAGAAAACAAACTTTCATCCAAATTTTCCAGGTAAATCCTGCTTTCCAATTACTCAAAATGTCCTGTGAAGACAAGAGCATTTATTTTTGAATGACTGAACAGCATGCTAATCTTACCATAAGAACATTCTTTTCTATTCTTATGCAAATATATTAATGTGTGTATAGTCAAGGCTGTAAGAGGTGCCTTCATTTTTACATTGCCCCAATTCTGACATGCTGTACATTCTTGAAAATGACCACTAAAAATCAATCTCCTGTTCATATAAACCCCACCACAAAATATTAAAAGTCTCTATTGAGAAGTTGGACCATATATTTCAGCTAGTATGTATTATGTCTAACCCATGTGCTATTTGTTGCATTAGCTGAAGCTTTTTCAGTGTTTTGGTACCCAAAATTCCTTCCTTGTGGTATTTCAGCTTTGGATGTCATAGAGAAGAGACTGCCATGGCCACAGCTGTCTTTATCAGGACTCAAGTGCAAGACTAGTCTGGGCAGTATTTCCTTCAGAATCTTCTGGAAAACACAATAAATTCATTTATGGATGTGCATTTTCCTTCTTCAGGGCTACAAATGCCTTATATTAATGTCTACTACTAAATTTCTATTTACATTTTGGGTAGAGCAGAAATTTCATGTCTTCAAAATAATTTTGGGCACCTGGTACTTCTCTTCTGTCCAAAGGGTTTGTTATTGTCACTCTTAGTAAATTTTACTATGTGAGATTTTTGAATGAGGCTAATCAGGATGTTTTCTTGGTCTTCACCATTTTATTTACAGTTAGTTACTTTCCAGTAGGCAATTCATTTCATTCAAGGCTCTTTCTCACCTTTCTCACCCAGCCTCCTTAAAAGACAGAGCTCTGCTGCTCTTCTGCCCTCAAGTATTTAAGTACAGCTTCCACAAAGACCAGACATTGTCAATACCGTAAGGGTCAGTTTTATGTGGTGCCATTAATGATGACACTTCAATCAGTGAAAGCCAAAACATAAAAATACCCAAAGCAGCCCCTTTAGTTTCCTTCATTAAAAAAAAAAAAAAAAAAAAAAAATTGTGAAGTAAAAAGTAGCACGATATCTGTACTACACCTGGAAAAGCAGCAGCACAGAAATTTAAGACAGCTAAAGTTGTGCTTCCAAGAGTTGCTGGTGCTGCATGAAAGAAGTACCATGACCCCACAATCTCATGTAATTCTGCTTTGAATGCTAGCTCAGAGGACTGCCAGCACCACTGCAGTCTGAAGTACTGACTCATTTTACAGAGAAAACAGCTTCAAAACTAAACAAAACCTGATGCAAGACCTTGATGAGAGAGGGAGCATAATAAAGGGGGAACCTTGAGGAGATTCCTTTTCATGTAGCAAAAGAAAGGCCTCCTCTGGCTTTGTGTCAGTCTCCTATTTACTAACGTGGAGGATGGAGTGATCACGTTGGTGTAGCTGTAGAGAGAGATGTGTGTATTACACACAAAGGTGTGGGGGTGTGTGTAAATGCAAAATATGCACCTTTCTTCCTGGAAAAACAACCTTAACAGGTAAGCTAAACAGTCAGATAAATTTATCTTCTGGGCAACGTGCCATGGGTCTGACATTTGAATGTTCATCCCACTGTTCTCAACAGCTCTGTTCCATCCCTGAGATCAGGAGCTCAGTGCTGGAATCACTGAGGAAAATTCTATTGACAGTGCAATTCAGGAGATTGGGTTAAACAGCAATATTGCTCCCTCTTGCTTTAAACTTAAGATAACTAAGAGCATAATTTTGGTGTCTTGTCTCTTTTAATTTCCTATGACAAGCTGCATTATGAAGTTTCTCTTTGAGAGATTTATGAAATTCTTTCCAAAGCCATTTTTCTTTTTGTCTACATCCCTTTCTCAGTTAAAAAGCCATATCTAAAATTAAAAATGTCGTCTGACATGTGGGTCTCAGAAGAACATATTTCAGAAATCAAAATCCAAAAAGACACACTTAACTGTGCAGCCACTCAGTTCAAGATGAATCAAAAGTTCCTAAACTTCATTCTTTTCATAATGAAATCTTTTTTAGAACTTTTAGTTGTAGAACCCTGTTAAAAGCTCCTGAGTTTTAACATTTTTGACCATAAGATTTCATTTTTTCACTTGAAGGTGAAGAGAAATGAGCCAGTTTCTTTATAAGGAAAAATTTTTAAAACTCAATAAAGGTAGGGACAATTTTTATGTATTTTCAATCACTTTTCTTGGGATTTTTTTTTTTTTTTTTTTTAGAAAACAAGCCATTGGTGCAGATAAAAAACAAATCCATTTTTTTTTTCCATATAGGTCTCAAAATCTGTAGCTATTATGAGCTAGATAGAACTCTATTCAAAGCCATTGGTAGCAGATAAAAAACAAATCCGTTTTTTTTTTTCCATATAGATCTCAAAATCTGTAGCTATTATGAGCTAGATAGAACTCTATTCATCTGTCCTTCAAAAATACAGAAATCTGCCCAAAGATAGAAGAACCTCTCCTAGGCTTCCAGCTAGGGTGCATCCATATCTCAGGGGCCAAATTATAGGAGGAAAGAAGACAACAAATGTGGATAGAAGCTAATGCAGTCTCCATAAAATAAACAACCAGATGTTCTAAAGAGCACCACAGGGAGGAAAGCACTGCCACAGGTCTTTGGAGAGTGACTTCTCCCCTAAATGGAGTGTAATGCTGTCCACTAATGGAAAAATATGTGCTAATGCCTGAAAATCCCCCAAAGGGTGCAAAGCAAGAGGTTCGGGTGTCTCACAGTCTGGCACTGGCAAATGAGCAGAACTTACACCAACTGGGTACCTTAGCCTTGGTCAAAGGATGTTTACACTGTCTTTAAACAATGTTTCTTTGCAAAACATGCTACTGTTTTATTAAGCCATGAAGTAAACAAGTACTTCATATACTTCATAGTCAGTGATTTTAGGTGCCATGCAAAAATTACTCAGCAAAATTCTTCAGCCCATGTCTTGAGATCTTACAGCTCAGGTGTAAAATCATTTTATCATGTCAAAGAAACCCGAATAGCCTTTAAATGTTTCCTTTTTACCTCCCTAACTGGGAGCTGGGAAGATAAGAAATTTAATACATAATTGTCATCTAGCTGAAAGAAGAAACGACTTGTCCTGCACAATTTGGATCCTCCAGAATTCAGAAGCTGTGCATGCCAGCCAAATTCTGGACCATGTGACATAGAGGTGCAAAGGTTTCCCAGGTGCCCAATAAATTAATGAAAAGATTCCCACTGGTTTTGATAATGGAGGTCCAAGCCTTCTGTGGAAAATCTCAGGGAACCCTTATTTTCAAGATCAAGACAGTTCCTTCATAAGATTTTTATTAACAGCTTTTGTAAGTCAGGTAGCACATACTAAAGCTAGAGAAGTATGGGAAGGGTTGGATAACCACCTTTCCCAATCAGGAAAAAGTGAAATAGCATTTGGGAATTTATTGTAAAGAATCATGTTTCAAATGTATTACAAGTTACACGTGGAGCTACAATTTGGACTAGTTCCAGCTTGTCAATTTTCTTTAGTAATTCTACTTTATCAGCAGTCAGAGTATTACTGTTCAAAAGAGTCCTTACTTCTTTGTATGATTACAGAGAGCTTACTAGGAAAATAAGAACACACAGAGAATGTCCATTTTTGTAAATGTAAATGCATATATTTAACATAGGCTACTCTCTGGAGGTTCTTGGTGAGGGTATCTGTAACAGAAAGCATAGAACAAATTCTCCTGTAGTATTAAACATGCAGTTTTCATAAAGCTGGCGCTTTATTCCAGTCTCCAACAAAATGGAATATTCCTTTAGTTTCAGATGGGCATTTAAAAAAATATCTAAATCCTTTCACTGCTGTTCTGTCACTGTCTGCAGGGTGGAATCAACACCATCAGACATCCTGTGTCCCTCCAAGAAAGAAGACACGAGTCTTCTTTCACAGCAGTTTGCCTTCAGAAGGCACCCATTTCCCAGTGAAAAGAGGCTGGGAAGAAAATACTGGCAGCAAACTTCTTTCTTCCCCTAGGGAACCCAAAATAAAACTGGTGTGCATCACAAAGATACCCTTGGAGCAGTGCAGCATCTGGATCACAAAAGTGTTTCTTGAGGAAAGCTTGACTTTCAAAGCCATGTAACAGCTAACAGGGAATTTATTGGCTCATGATTTAATTCATTAAGCTGGCCTACTAATTATTTCTCCATCTGGCTTCGCACTAGTATTATTTATGTAACAGCCATCTTTCTTCACCACTCATATATAAATAAAAGCCTTAAATCTAGATTAATTGTTCCAGTAAGTTTTAGCATTTTTTAAATTACTGATCTTGATTAATAAAATGGAGAAATTATAATAAAATATAAACTGTTGATGATCCTTTGAATTTTTTTATACAAATTAGTATTAGAATATGCATTAAGAGCGTTACACATTTAAATTGAGGAGAGGTGGAAAAAGCATCATAAGTTGAGACTCATGTTTATGCTCAAAGAGCACTGCAGATGGCAGGTCTCTGAGGTCCCATAGTCATTGTCAGAGTGTATTCAAAACAAAATTAACACAAAAAGCCCAAATAAATCATGTATTGACAATCTAAATTTATCTGTCACCTTTTTATTCTGCTTGCTGAACAAATGGCTTTACCAGCAGCTTCAACTTACAAGAAAAATGTTATTTTTCCATAAATGTTTTTTCTTCTCCCATGAGAACATGGAAAGGAAATCTAATAAAATCTAAAAAAAACACCAAAAAAACCCACCCCAACAAAACACCCAAACCAAACAAACCCCAAGCCCAAAAACCTAACCAAACCCTACATCTACTATTCTTCTTCCTTCCACTAAATTTCAGTTTGCTCTATCACTAGCTATATATTTATCTCTCTATGCAGAAAGAAAATGAAAACAATCAAGTAACAGAGAGAGTTGGGGTTTTGGGCATAACACAACTGTCTGGTTTTCCCTTTGCACGACTCCATGGTCCTCTAGGTGTGAATCTGGCCTTCAGTCTGAAACATTGTCCACTTGGGAAACCCAGAGATCCTTCCTGCCATAGCACTTTACTCTCAGCCACAGCTAGGGAGAGGTGCTTGGACCCAAGGCTGTCAGCTTTCCCTCAGATTTTCTCTTCCTGCTGGTCCTGTCATCACAGCTGCTCTGCCAGTCAGAAAATGCCACAACAACATCTCAGCACAGGAGAACGTGCTTGCTCCCAGCTGGTGTCCCAGCCAGGGCATTCTTAGCACCTGCACAGCTCTTACCACGTTTGCTGCAGCAGTGCATTTAATGCAAAATTCCATAAATTCTAAAAACTGTCAAATCCCAAGCACAGTTCAGACAACTACAGGAACTGCAATCACAACAGTAAAGAAGGTAAAGAGAGAAAATCTTCAATACTCCAGTTATCTCTACATTACAGTTTTCTTACCCTTGTAGTCCATTGGCTTTGCATTCTTTAGAAGTTCCATGCACCTGGTTTCCTCCTTGTGAATCTCCAGCTGAAATCTGCATTCTGGATGGACACCATCCACCTGTGTCAAATTAACAAATTAACAAATGTCTTGAAACTGGAATGAAAATGCTTCATGAAGAATGCAACTACCAACAACGAATGCCACAACTTTAACTGGCACAGGTTTCACTCAAGCATGTGCTAGACACACTCAATGCCCATTTTAGCTTCTCACACATTGACTTTTCAGAGCAAAATGTTGAAATACTCTACTGGTTTCTTCCTGTAGCATTCATTCAGCTTTCTAGTGCATTCGTCAATATTGTGCCACCAGATATTTTTCTCCAGAAAAACTCTGAGCTGAAACTGAAAAAGGAGAGAAGATTCGTTTGCTCTTTTCCCCTTTTGTAGTAAGTTAGGGAGCTGAAAGTTTAGTACAAATCACAGGACATGAAAATTTATCAAATTTCATTCTCTTTGACATGGTAAATTCTGCTTTCCTTCCCTTTTCCACCATATTTTATCTCCTGAAGGCCCCAGACCTTGATTATTTCATTCAAGCAAATGCTACACAAGAAGAAAACCCCACTATGTAAAAATTAAAGCACTAATGCCTTTACTGGTTCAAAGCACTACCCTCAGTTCTTTGGTTTTCAGAAAAGTTTATGTATGTCCACAGGAAGAGAGGAATGCAGCAGTACTGGAGAGAGAAACGAGACCCTGGAAAGTTGTACTGGGGTCAGCTCAATTCAGAGAGGCAGTCAGAGCCTCACAGAGAAACACATGGAAGAGACTGCATGGGAGAAATTACTGCAGGAGGTGGCAAATGGAAAAGCTGGAAACATCAGTGGAGCTGATGGGACAGTTTGATTAGCTCAAATGAAATCACATCTTAATACAATAAAATGAGTACTTCAGTCATCCTTACACCTCACACTTGTAGTTACCAAGAAAAAGGTGGTCTCTCTCCAAGTTTCTGTCTTTTCTTTCACTACTTTTAGGAGACATTTAATAACACAATCGGGTAATGATCTCTGATGCATGACACAGCAATTTTTAAAAAATGTTAATAATTAATTAAGTTGTGATTCTGGGCCCAGAACCTCGGATCCAGAGTTAGGACTGAGAACCTGATGATGCTGCAGTCTCTTCGTGGACAACCACTTGCACAGCTTTTAAAAATACAGTGCAAGAGCCATAAGCATAACAGCAGAGGCTGTTACGAAAACTCACAAAAATCTCTCTCTTCTCCAAATATCTCATTTCACAACATCAGAACCTGACTTCCTTTCCCATGTCTTTTGTCTAAGTTGAGTATTGCACATGTTTCAAGTGCAGAATTCTTTTCCTTTCAGAGACACATATTTAACATATATTAGGATTTCTAGAATTTGTAATTCAAAGTTCAGCATTACACTGAAAATACCTACATTTTGGTATGTATAATCTTCTTTCGCAGATAGCGGCCATGTAAAATAAAAGTCCCATGTATACATAATATTTTTTAATAGCACTTTCCTTTCAAAAAACTTACTTTTGGCTACTTTTCATTTCCAAGTGCTAACATTCCATAACTTGACAGTGGTTTTCCTACTCACCAAGAACTATTACAATTTCTGGGTGTTGGAAAGGAAGGTTCAGTTAATAAAAAAGTTAAATAAATGAAGGATAAATCAAACTAGCTACTGCAATTAAGAAGCCTGCTGAATAAACAACTTCACTTTCTGGTACCTCAGAAATATCCATTCAAGTACCTCCATGCAAGTATAATCTGGTACCTCAGATTAATAATAAAGTTTTGTTAAAATTTTTTTATTTCCCAAAGGTGGCATATTACTTTTCACAGGTGGGCTACATGCTAAACTGTACTGTACAATGTTCTAATGCATCCAGTTCATTCAGACGGACTTCACAAAGCTAAAGAGATTTAGGGTTCCAGACTTTGTGGCTCTGACCACCTCCCGAAACACATCAAGATTTTGAGGGCACTCAACACTTTTTAGGACTTATGCTCATGAATCTTTCCCTCTGCTTAACCAACGGTGGGTTATGCTTCATCACCAATGAACACAAACCGCATGTAAAGGCACACACCGAGCTGGAAATCCAACTCAGGAGTATCTCTGCATTTTAAGCAGCTCAATAATTTCTAAAGCATCTAGACCAGCAATTTGATGAATAAACATTTCTTCTGACAAGCAGCTTGCACTCACCTTCAGTATGGTTTCCCGACTTTTAGTGTTACACAGTAACAAAAAATTTAAAAGGCTTTAAAAAATTTTTTTGGTGTGTATCATATTTCCATCAATATAACTGACTTTTACAAACTACTTAAGAAACGCTTGAAAATATACAGATGATAAAAGCAGGCTCCCTAAAGAGGACTTCAATATTCTGATTACTTTGTACATCGCAATCCCATTGTACATATTGCAGAGCAGTTGTAGATGTGAGGCTTTTCCCCCCACAACGACGGCCAGTGGCTTCTGGACCGCTACCGGGCAGCGCTCGGTGAAAACTCTTCGCAAACCAGCGGTGTCCACCGGCCTCGGGGGAAACTGCGGGGCTCAAGCGGCGGTTCCGCGGGGATGGGACCGTGCCCGGCGGAGCGGAGCTGCCAGGGATGCGGCAGGGAGCGCCGGGGGAGCTGCGCGCCCGCTCCGCTCGCCTTCCCCGCCCGGGGACAGCGGCGGGAGGCAGCGCCGTCCCGGAGCGTGTGCGGCCGGGCCTCCGCACCTGCCGCGCCGAGCCCCCGCCCCGCGGGGCTGCGGAACAGCCCGGGGGGCTCCGCTCAGGCTCCTCCGGTAGGCGCCGTGCGGTGTCAGCCCGGCCCGCGGTCCGGGGCGCAGCGAGCGCTCCCGCGGGCGGGCGGCGCGCCCGAGACTTACCCGGGGCAGGCTCCAGCAGAGCGAGAGCAGGAGGATCGGCAGCGTCCTCATGCCCGCCCAGTGCCCGTCCGAAGGCGCTCCGCGGGCCCCGTTGGAAGGCGGGGAGCGGGGTCCGGGTCCCGCCCGGCACCATAGGGTCCGGGGCCGCTGCCGGCTCCCCTGCCCGCTCCCGCACCTGCCCCGCTCCGAGCTCCCGGCCCGACCGCGGCCGTGCCCGCCGCCGCTCTGCGCGGAGCTCCTCCTCTAGCCCCCGGCTCCTGCCCGCCCGCCCGTGTCTCCCCAGCCCCTCTCCTCGCCTTCCTTTTCTCCTCCTCCCTCTCGCTGCCTCCGGCGCTCCCCCCATAAGAGGTGCGAGTCGCTGCCCTGAGCCGGGACGCCCCCCGCCCATCGCTGCGCCCCGCAGGTGCCACCGCCACCCCCGGGCTGCTGCCGGGCACTGGATGCTCATACCCCTCGCTGCCCGCTCCCAGGTGCCGGAGAACCCCCTCTTCCCGTGATATACGCCCAGGCAGCCTGGGTGCCCATCCCGCAGCTCATCGGTGCCCGCTCCGGGATGCCTTTTGCCGGGGAAAGCAGTAAGATCATCGAACACAGACCCCTCAAACCAGGCACGCACGAAAAACGTTGAGGGGTGAGTGAAGCGATCCCTGGCAGGGTCCGTTTCACCACTGTGTAGAGCAACAGCTGTATTACTAAAAATTTCTTCCCCACAACTCTTCTTTTTCCGAGTTCTCAATAGAGAAACAAGAGTTTAAGGCAACTCCATGATATTCCTTGGCAGTTTACGCCAGGCATGGATCCGGGTTTTGCCTCACGAGGCATAGAAAGTACACATTTAAATGACATGTTAGCACGTCCCTTGTGTTACAGAAAAAGAAGCGTTTATATATTGGCTTTTAGCTGAAAAAGGGGATTTTTTACGGTTGCCTTTCCATTGATTTAATATGTGTTGTAATGTAAGTATTATGTACTAAAAGGAATTGAGGAGGTAGCATAAAACTCTCCTAAATAGCCCCCAAAAAAAACAGCTACAAGCAAAGCAAGGACACTTCTATGAGAAAAGCTAAAGAGAATTTTAATTTTTTAATGTGTAAGCAAAAATTATTTTCATATATTAAGAAGAAATACCTGATTATAACATCTTTGGTGTAATAAAAAAGAAATACTACAAACCAATAAACAGTACTATAACTTGCATGCTGAGAGCAGAGGGAAACATTCATGTAGAAAGAAAAAGTTGTAGGATGGTATATTGTCAGGTAATGAAAATATTCTCATTGTTGCAGAAAATAGTACCTCTTTGGATTGACTTTGATCTGCATGTGATAGGTGGACTGAAAGGCCAGACTGCATCTACTGACACAGCTGGTTTGCAGAGGAGACTGGTTATGCCATTAGCTCTAAGATTCCCAGGCAAGCTCTCAGGTCAAAACTCCTGGACACAGAGAATTGCACAGTGCAGCCCCTCTGTTTCCTGAGACCGGTGTCTGAGATTCCTCTTCAGGCTCTTGGTTGACACAGGCAGTCTGGATCTGCTCCTCACAATTTCTCTAAGAGCTATAAGTCTTTCCAAAATAACAATATCAAAACCATTCTTTTATCATTCACGAGAAGCTGATGTTTTATCATTACTGCAAGGCTTTGGAAAATCCTTCCAGTCTTCTCTCTTTAGACGTTCTTTCTTGCTCTTTGTGATGACTGGCATCCCGCTAAGAGAGCAGTCATTCTCATGAGTGGAATTAATACGTGCCAAGGCTCATCAGGTTCATCAGCAATAAACCCCAGGGCAGTCCCTGTGCAGAGCAGCCACCAGGCAGGCTGTGCCCCAGCTGGGCTGCCCCAGCAGCTGAGGACACAAGAGTTGCCAGACACCAAACCCCAGTGTTTAATTCTTCCAGCAAATAATTCATTAGGCTGTTGAAGCTGAGTAGCCTGGGAAACCAATTAACAAATTACTGTTAACGTTCTGTGTAGAAACAGTCTTGGGAACTGTCATCATTATTCCTTCTGTGGAATGACAGAAACTAATATCTCAAATATTAATAGTCCACATACGCTAGAACTAGCAAAGAAATTTTGAAACTTACATCTGTTCTATCAGAAGATTGTACAAAGATTTTTGTGATGTTTTATTTTCAATTAAACAACATTTTTAGGTAAAAAGAAATATCATCAGTTATTTCTCAACCCTTTCCTCCATTGCTGTTCCCAGTGACTCTTTGACATGAAAGAGACAGTAGATGAAGGAGATGTATCAAATACTAATATTTTTGTTTATATATAGCTAAGTGCTCCTTTTTCCCTAAGAAGAAAACAAATTCTTGATGGATAAAGTCCAGAAATTATGGTTCAAGTTCTTTTCACCTAAACCTATCACAGTTCAGTGCTCTGTTACAGCGGATGTAGAAGGGAAATAAAGAACAAGAATGAAACTAGAACAGCTGTTGATATATAGGAGTAAATACAAATGAGACTGATACTCTTAATCAGCAAAGAACAGATAGGTTTATGAAAGAACAAAGGAGTCATATACATTTAGGCAGAGTTGATTTGATGACATTTTAAAGAAGGGACTGTCAAATTAAAAGGAAAAATTTTATGCAGGTATCCACGAGGCACAGGACTGCGAACACACAGAGAGAATGGAGCCCAGAGAGAATGCACAGAAATTCATCACAATAGAGGTGGTAGAGAAGGAAATGCATTTTGAGAGAAATAAATAGTATTTTTGATCAGCTGAGCCTGGGTGTTCCTCAGAGGGCAGTAAAAGCGGAAATAGAAAGTTCAGTGATGGGCAATGGACACAGCGTCATTTTGAGCGAAACAAATAGTATTTTTGATCAGCTGGGTGTTCCTCAGAGGGCAGTAAAAGCGGAAATAGAAAGTTCAGTGATGGGCAATGGACACAGCGACAGGCAGCGCCAAGGTACAGCAAGTTCTCTGCTCTCACAACACATTGAGGACCCAAAAGCTTTTCCTCAGTTCCAGTTGTTGGAAGAGTCTTCCTGCTGAGGAAAGGTACATGCCAGTAGAGCCATAAGTAACAATTACTTGCTGCCTGGCCATCTGTCTGTTTACAATCCTCTAATACAGTGCTGGCAGTAAATGGCTGATTTAGAGTTTCCATACTGAAGTAATGAGACCAATCCTCTTTGAGCTCAGGTCTTATTTAAATTGTTGATGGAGTTCAAGATGCTTTGAAAATTTGTATTTTACTCAAAAATCTTCTTCATGTTCTGTGTATAAAGTCTCCAGATCCGTTGCTTTCATTGTTTAAAAGGAGTTGTTTTTGGTTCAATTATCTAACAATTATTGCTCACACAATGCATAATATAGAGTTGCCAGAAATACCTAAACTGCATGAAAAGTTTTGAAGGGTTTCCCTCAAAGCATGTGTACAAGCCATCCTGAACAACGTGCCTCTTGCAAGCCTGTCTGTCTCTTGAGCTGCTCAAGCTGTTTTGTGTGTTTTGAGCCCTGCTTTCCAGACCACAGAGAGTTTATGTGGAATGCTGTACTAAGTCTCATTGCCAAAGGAGTGCTCCTCCTAGGTGTTCACACTTTTCAAAGACACTAGGTCTTCATCAGATATTCCTAACTCTCCCAAAGGCACTCTACTGTCATCCTGCATTTTGTTAGGTTGGTTGTTTGGGTTTGTTTTTTTTTCCTGCAGTCCAAATATTTAAGGAAAGTTTCCATCAAGCCTTGGAAATAGATTTTAGAAAGGGTTTCTAGGAAAGAAAGATTGTGACTAGTGTATGTGCAGTTTGGATCTTTTATACTGGAGAAAATTAAAGTTCTGTAAAATTTTAGTATCAGTAACTATTAACATACTTGATCTTACTAAGCGTCTCTCAGTGATCAGATAGAATATGACAAAGAAGGTTCCAAGCCTGAGTGAGGCATACAGTATGTGTCCTGCTCATGACAATGGGATTTCAGACCTTGGGCACGCTCCAGGGGACGTGTGGCTGCAGCACCATCCTTTGAGAAGCAGCACAGTGATCCTACTGTCCAACACTCCAGCATCAAATATTGTAGCTGCAGTAAGAGGAGAAAATGAAATTCAGGTTCTCTGTGTTTTATCTGAAGATAAAACACAGAGATGGTGTCCAGAAGTTCTAAAATTTTGTCACCATTACCGATCATATTATGTCCCCTCTTGAACGCTGTGTTGGTTTCTAGGCAGAGAAACACCACACAGACAGAGAGTTTTCTAAGGAAAGGCTGTCCTCAAGCGTGTCACCTCAGCTTTTTCATTCTCCTGCCTCTGAGCATCTCCAACAGTGTGTCTGGGAATGAAGAGTAGCTTTATGATGTAGCTGAGGGTGCATCTTCTAGTGGTGAGGCTCAAACTGCTCCACAAAACACTTTTTGGCAGTGGCCCGTGCAGTGGCAGTTTGCCAATATCAGCACACCAACTCCACCCCAATGCAGAGACTCCCAACCAGCAGCAGTGTTGTCTTTCTGTAATGTGCAAGTAGCTTGGCTACCAATGATGTTTCTGCAGAGTGCAAGTAGCTTGGCTACCAATGATGTTTCTGCAGATCACAAATACAAAGAAATTCAGTGAAAACAAAGACACTTTCCTGTCTGGTTTGTTAAGTTCAGGACTGCTGAATAGCTTGTTTAGAGGGATGTCTGTAGCTGTGAAATCCTCAGTCAGAAAATGGCACAGGGATGCTTTTCACTGAATGAAGTCTACAGTACTTAGTGTAAAGTATGTGATTTTGTTCTTTCTCTCTTTCAAATTTAGAAGACTTCCATGTAATTTCAAAAGAGCGAGAGAGATCCCTTTAGTATAATGAACTCTTTCAATTTCTTGGCTAGGGTATCCAATTTTTCTGATTTCCATTATCCTCAGATCCTTATTATACTCATTAAACTAATAGGCATTCAGTTATATTCACATGTGTAGATGAAGTAGAATTTGATATTTTAAATTTATACGTTAAATTTAAAATAAAGAAGCTGGGTATTTGGCTGGTCAGTGCTTTTTTTTTTTTTTTTTGAGAGTTTACTGGACATGAAAGCATCAAATCTTTTTCTTCTGATACAATGAGAAGAAAATTCTCCCATTTAATTTTAGGGTTTTGTAATAGTTAGTATATTTAGTTTATATTTGGTTTGTTTGTGGTGGGTTGTTTTTTTTTTTTTTTTTTTTTTTCAATTTTAAAGTAAAGGGTAGATCTTCCCAAAAAAACTCTAAAGACAAAACAAAAAAACTACAGAAAAAATTAACTGATAAAGTGGTATAAAAGGCTTTAGAAGAATAGACAAGTAAGTGCAGAAAGGAAAACAAATGAAAAATACAATAAAATACAATTAGTGTTTATAAAAGGGAGGTAGTACTAGCATGAGATGATACTTTACTGAGAAGAAGTAAGAAAATGTCTTTCTATGCAAAGAAAAGTCATTAGATTTGTTCTAGATAGCTGTCAGTAATTTGTTTGATATGCTGCCATAGAAATTGTAGTTGAATTGATGGAGCTTATTGAAACATCTATTTGATTAAAATGTGATTAAAATGTGATTAAATCAAGATAACTAATAATGCTGATGTATAAACAGGAGGAAAAAAAGAAATAGCTGTAAAGTTCCTCAGAGATCAGGCCAGGGTCCTGTTTTATTCCTTTCAGTAATTATTTTCATCTTTGACAAAAAAATTGCTGCTGATTCAAGGTGCTGTTGGTAGTAAGTGATATTCAGGTAATCCTACAGAACTGGATCATCTGAAAATGAAGTCCTAAAAAGTAGTTGGAAGTTTAATAAAGCAAGATGGAACATCATGTGCTAAAAACAACAAATTAATGTTACCACCACAAGCTAAAAGGCAATAGCAGGAAGTCCTTTGTATGCAAGTCAGTGCATGGCAAATATGAGTATTAATGTGACATGGCTATGAAAAATAAATGTGATCTCAAGACACATGGGACAGAGACTTGTTGTAGAGTTACAAAGCAATGAATGAGGTCAGGTAACACACAGAGGTCTGGTCAGGTCTTATCCAGAGCACTGCATATAAATTTAGCAATCTGCAGTCAAGAAAGATGAATTCAGCAGATAAAGAAAATATTAATGAAGACCTAAGGATTTTAGAGAATGTTTGGTTCAATTGCCTGTGAAAATGTAAACTGAGATTAAATATGTCATCAGGAAAGGAACTATGTAGACTAAAGGAAATTTGGCAGAAAAATGGGTGGATTAATCGAGGTGAGAGTAAATGTGCAGATTCATATCCAGCTGCCTGTTCTGGATAAATATTTTAACAGTGAAGACAAAGATTTTTTTTTTTTTTTCAAGATAGAACATGATCAGCTAGTTAAAAGGATTTTTCTGTGGCTCTGTTCACAAACAATACTCTGTGATTTTCTCTATGTCTTCTCCAAGCCCCTATCCTACTTTGCTATAAATAGTCTTTCTCCAAATTTTCTGTTGAAATCACTCTTCTACAGAAAGTCGATTGCTTAATTTTTTTTTCTTTTTACACAGAAAAAGTAGTTTTCTATACAGAGTGCACACCTTTGTGGAAAATTCTATTTTTCATCAAAAATCTGACTAGTTTTGCCAGAAATACAAATATTTAGCTTTTTGATAAATATTTCTATTTGTGGCTTTTCAAAACAAGCATAAATTCTGCTAGAGAGGAAACAGAAGGCACTACCAGGCTCTACTTTCTGAAGTTTTTTTGTTCAATGGAACCTTTTCTTGGAGCAGAGCAGATTTTAGGGAAATTTGCAAAAATCTGCATCTGGATCCTGATGTTTTGGTAATCTGGGAGTATTTGTGTCAGGAAACCTGTACTGGTCTCTTCTCCAGAAATATGGGAAAATAAAACATTTAGATTTGTACTAAAGGATGATTGAAAAAAGAGATTAAGAATTCCAGCCATCTCTAGTCTTGGTAAAGGGGGAGGGGGAGAATTGCTTGTATATAGTCAAAAGATTAGGTTCTAGATTTGCATTATTTTAAATCTTGGAGTAGAGCCAACTAAACATATAGTGAATTTTCAGTCAGAGTAAATTGCAGTTTGAAGTTGTTTTGATTGTCAAGTTTTTGTATCTTTAGGATAGAACATTGTTTACAGTGTGGTGGGGTTTTTTGACACTTCAAGAAGAAGACTGAAATGCCTTTGAAATTAAGAACATCATTCTGTCAAAAACTTTGACTAGCCATGAGCCTAATGGATATAAATAAAGCAACAATTTCAGAAAGAGGAGAGATGAGATTTCAGTGTAGTTGTCAATATGAGGCTTGGTTTCTGTTGCTTAGCTCAAGCCTACCCAGGAGATAGGAAAGGAAAAATGTCATCATTGATGTAATCGAACTTTTAAACACTCTAAAATTACTGTCTCCATTAAGAGAAAAAGTCATCATGTAGCAAAGTAACAACACTGTAAGTGAAGCCTAATTGTCCAGTGTAACGTGATCTGAATGACATGCTGATCAGAAAAGGATTACTGAGGCTTGTATGAAGAATTTTCCCACGTAGCAGGAGAGTAAAAAAAATAGGTATTGACAAAACAAGCCCTTGTAATCCACAGGAATGTTCCATAGACAGGATCAGTACCACCCACTTCAGGTCCCAAGTTAAACAGAAAACACCAGAGAGGCAGGAAAAGGCAGGGCAGTTGTGCTTTGGACTGCCAGCATTTACGGGTGAAGACAGACGGGCATTCAGGTGAGCAGGTGTCTTTCTGGAAAACGCGGTATTGGGAGCAGAGCTGTGCTCTGTCCCTGTCTAGATTACACCTTTGGTACTGGGTTGAGATGAGCTTCTGGATTGAGACGGGCTACCTGGTTTGTAAGTTGTTAGAAAGGGTTGGATAGAAAATGAGATCCAGACCCACAGTGGCCCAGCTTCAGGGGGACACAGGGGGGATGTCATTGAACAGAGAGCCTGGTGGATTGGGCAGCCAGGAGATGTGTGCTCAGACCTCCCAGGCTTATATAACCCTGGATGCCTACATTTCCCACTTTCTGGGAAAGTGCATTTATTGCTGTGGTATTACACAGAATATAGGTATTAATAACTTTGAACAGATGAAATAAAGTGCTTGTAGGCCCTAGATGCTTGCATTTTGCTGGGAAATGGGTGTCTGTGGGGCAGATCTTTTCCCATATTTCCTCAATCATTCCTTAACAAGTGCTAACTAAACCCTGAAAATGTAATTCTGAAATCTCTTTAGCTTTGGTCCTAGGGAGGTGTTGAGGGTCCTTGGGTTTGTGCAGCTGCACTAGATATTGAGAAAGCTCAGACTGGAATCAAGGAACCCTCAAGAAAAATAGGAGTATTGCCTTAATCTTTCATTTTTGGCCAAGCTCTGTTCACCTTGAGATCAATGGCAATAGTCCCATTGGCTTCAGCTGGGAACAAAATCAAGCATTTGGCTGTGAAACCATGTAAATTCTACTCAAATCTAAAATTTCCATAAATCACACTGCTCTTTTCAAGGTGAGCACATAGCTGGCTGGGCTTCTGATCACCAGAGAAATGATGGCACAGACCCTTCCTAAGTATCCTACATCAGCTATAGGGTGGGGCATCTCATGTACCGAGGAATGATATGCACTAAATATGCCACTAATTAATTAGCTAACTCAGTCTCCACCACTGAAATGCCAGTTGAACTTTTCCCCTGTTGCAATGCTGTTTTGGACTGAGAACCTAGAAACTGATTCTAGGAGTAATTTCTCTGCTTTAATATATACTGTTTTTAATGGAATTGTGCAGAATGATTAGTGAGAGGCAAATGTCAAAACACCAGACAGAAACTGACTCACCAGTCATAGGATTTAATATTAAGGTCAGGCTATGGAAATAACAATGGCGCTCAGTCTTGATTATCTTGAGCCTTGTGCAGTGATTTACATTGGAGAAAAATGAGTGGAGTGGATATAATGTGCTAATTTTCCAAATTTGGTAGTATTTTATATATTCCTTTCACACTTGTTAGCAATGACACAGGGCACAAAGCAGTTAAAAAAAGGCAAGAACACAAAACAAAGGAACAAGCTCAGAATGTCCTAGAAGATTATTGCGAGTAATTGTCTGCAGGGATTTTAAGGTTTACTCTTTTTTCTTTTTAGGCAGGACTGAAATGTTGATATTCTGTCCAAACAGCGCATAGCAAGAGCACACAAAGCGCACGCTTTCCTTTGCTAGTCATTTCACTTTCCCCTGCTTTTTCTTAATGCATTTGCATGTGCCAATTGGTAACAAACCTTTAATGTTGATGCTTTTTATTTTAAAACCAGCTTTCATCACAGAGCTTTGATTGCATGGACTGCTCTGTGGTAAATGAGCTTCAAATTACATTATGCTTGAACTAACTGCATCAGCTCACGACGAGTATCTGAGTCCACAGTGGCACAGGAAGACATGAAAGGTTGTCAGGTCAAATACTGATATGCAGTACTAAGCTTCCATGTTAATGATACTTGATACTCCTCTATTACTGAAACAGCCCCAAACTCTCACCCTGTGACTTTGTACGTTCTGTCCCTTCACTGCTAGTCATCACTCTGTGCTGCTGGTTTGTGTTTTGGTTGTAGAATGGTGATGATTTACAGGATTCAGACTCAAAGTGTCATCTACTCATGTTCTCAATTATTGTTGTGTTTGATTATCTCAATGTTTATTGGCATGTGGCCTTTCTCCACTGCTGTCTATCTGCCTTGTACTGGCTGGACTAGATAACATTATTAGTAATTTCACTCCTTTTTTCTTCAACACCCTCTTAAGGTCATTTTCCAACTCTCCCTCATCAAGCCATGATGATAACTTATCTTGGGAGTGCAGTGTTTGGTCAATATATGGATTTTAGAATAGCCAGTGGCTATGATTTTGAATGCAGTAGCCACAGCAACTTCAGTACAACTTCATTTTGAATATATTGCTCATAGAGGTCACTTACTTAGCTGAATTTGAAACTAAGAGCCTTCCAGTTATTTCTAAATTATGTGTTTCTGAAAATTAATGGTATGTTTTTCTATTCTCTTGTAGATACTCTGAAATAAGAAGGGCTCACCATTCTGCCACGGGCTGAGTGCATTGATTATGTTAATGCAGAAGGGAAGAAAGATGCAGATGTGGCACTGCAGAAATGATGCATAAGGGAAAAATCAAATTTATGGAGGTAATACAAAGTTGAAGAAATAGTGAGTTGATCATGGAATGATCCAATCCAATAAATGTTCATGGAATGATAAAGTATGAACAGGTCTATAGGATGATACTCAACAGTCTGTCACTTTCTATGGAGTGTGGTGCCCCTGAACCTGTGGGTTAAAGAATAAATGATATCTGTGTGTATTAGTGTAACTTTCAAATTTGGTAGAAGGTACATAAACAAGAATGCCACACCTCTTATTTTCAAAACCAAGAATTACATACAGGGGAGGAAGCTCAGTTAAAGAGACAGCCAAAGGGTAAAGCCCTGGCAAGCAGCAGAAGCTCTTCAAAGATACCACATGGGAATTCAGGCCATCCCATTTTAGAAAGAGAAAAAGCAATCCAGCATGGCTGAGCAGAAAGGGTAGGGAATGTTAACAGATGCAAGAACCTTCAAAAGCCGAAAAGAGATTAACCAGAAAAACCATAAAACTCCATATAATACGCATGAAGAAGCAGAACAGGAAGGAGATGAACTTCCAAATGGCACCAGTACTAAGAAAGTCTTTTTTACACACATCAGAAGCAGCAAGCCTGCTGGAGCATCAGTATAGCAAACAGAGGATCAAGATGCATCAACATTTTTAAAAAGATAAGCCTTAGAAAAAAAACCCAAATGGATTCATTCCACCTGTGTATGCAGTGAAGGAGTGAGTATAGAGAGCTCACCATGGCAGAACCTTGATCATAACTGATGCTTAAGGAAAATCTATCTGTAGTCAAGATTTTTGTAGAAGTTTATGGCATAAAGAGAAAGGAAGAACAGTAACTACCAGATCTGGCAATATTCCCAAAAGATCTTAGATGAATTTCCAAGTGAAAGAACTGAGCTGCTAACTGAGCTGCTAATAGTGTGTGATGCTTCACTTAAGTCTTCAGTGCAGAAGCCTGGCAGTGAGATCATATGATACAGACTTTTAAATGGCATTCCAGGGAATGAGTATGGATGTCATGAAGATGAATAATGAAAATTTACTGATACTCTCAATACAAAGATTAGTTAGGACATGAAATTAAACTACCAAGTTGCTTTTTTCACACAATGCACAGATTATTAGACCCTTCCAGAGGATGCTGGTTGCTAAAAATTTATACAGGATAGAAATTGAACAAATTAGTGAAAGGAAAGCTGACAGAGGGTTAAGCACAAAGGTATTACCACTGGCTTAGGAAACACTTTAAATGCAAATCACTGGATTCTGGGAGAATACTCATCAAAGACCAACTGTCCCATTTCAACACTCTTCTGTACATATTTGCTATTTGCTGCTGTCAGAGACAGCGTGTTGGATTAGTATGGAGTCCTGATGGTGTTAGCTTTTATGTTGCAATGGTTTTATGAAGCAAATTAATTTTTGCTAGCTGTTTGCAGGTAATTAATAGTAAGAGGGCAGATTCCTTCTCCAGAATCATCCTCAATAAATGGTATCTGCACAGGATTTGGAATTAGAAGTTACTCCCTGGAAAATGAACAAATGAGGTCAATAATTCCTGTTTATTTAACTCTTCTTCATCTCTACCCAAAATATGAAAGAAGAAACTGAAGTATAAAGAAATAAATAACAGGAAAGGGAAGGCAGTATCAAAACTTTACCTTTAGTTTTGTTTTTAGTTTTAGTTTTAGTTTTCCCTTTTGATTTTCATACACTTTGAGTAACTCTATACACATTAGTAAATACCAGTTTAAAGTGCACGTTTATTTCTTGCTGACAGGCAAAATTATTAATATTTTTATGATAATATATTTGTAATCCGAAGTTTGCTTAAGCACTTTTTGTGTCCACTTAATTGTAAGGAAATGGAAAACTGAAATCATACTAACCTTGAAAGAGTTTATTAAAGGGCAGAAACAGCAACTAGAAATATGTGTTAGCCAAGACTGTTGTACACTGTGTTCCCAAACTAGCAAGCACAGAAGATCTGTTTTGATTGATATTTTATTTGGCATATAAATTTACTCTTATGCCATTTATTCCATAAATTAATCAGGTACAACATACCTCATACAGTTTATGGATCCCCTCATGCTGGAAGTTTAAAATAATATTCACAACTGGAGCTCCAAAGAGTTGCAGCATGTCTGGAATGACCCACAGAATTTCTCTACTCTCCCCCAAAAATTTGTATTAGAAACATAATACTGCAGCGTGGCTGGCCTGTCTCAGAGACTGAACTGAAAGATCTTCCAGGATGGTCTTTGTTAGCTCTTGGCAGCACAAACCTGATATTCCTGTGGTGTATCATGTTTTCCTAAGCCAAACTAATGCAAGGAATGTCCATTTAAGACAACTCCTTACACAGGCTGAGCATTACAAAGTGATGGAACAAAATGAGCCAGAATATACCAAAAGAGACAATACGCCTCTCTAAAGGAGAATCAGTATTTGGTTTTCCAAAAGGCCATGTGGAAGCAAAGGATGATGCTCTCAGGTATAATGCTACAGGTAAAACCATGCTTGGGAGAAAAAGGCTTCCTGACAAATCAAGTACAGAGCACACAGGGAGGAATGACAGACACTTTTGCAGACACTGCTGAGACTGAAAAACCTTCTGAAGGGAGCGGCCCTCATATGAATGTCTGGTGATTTTGGACAGTCAGCATCATTCTGGAAGATCTTCTTGTTGATGCTTTTATCAATGACAGGGAAGCACCCAATTCAAGAAACACCAGTTAGTCATTTGGGAGCACGTTGTTTTCTCCGGTGCTGGGGGAGTAACTGGGTAGAAAGAATCAATTGCTTCCATGCTGCAGTGGGAACATGGGACACTTTTACACAGACTTTAACATTGCTTAGGAGCTTGAGCTGGTAGGGCTGCTGCAGCAAAGTACATGTGGGGTGTCTTGGTAAAAACTCTGTGCACACAGAAAGGATTATTTACTTCCTTGGGTCTCATGAGCCGTGTATGGATATAGTGACAGTATGGCTGGCTTTGATTGTCTTATTTCTAAAGACTATCCAGATCTCTCTCACAGTTGAATTTTATTTTTTTGAATCAAGAAAAATATGTCAGAACATAAGTTTAAAAAATGTTGCCCAAAGAATGGCCAAAAGGAAAGTTTTAAATGGAAACAACCCCAAAAGCCCCAAAATCTATTGCTAATAAACAAAACAAAAATGGTTTTCAGAAAATTCTGGGCTCAGTCTTGGTACTTGCAGACTACCACAATGAGAAGATGTTGCCAGCTCCTGCTCGTTTTTCTGGAAAATTCTAATTTCCAAAAGCGTCTGTCAATGTGTTGCAGGACTTTGGCTGTGATTTTAGAACCCCATTCTAAAAATGTGCTGGGTAAAGACTAACCACCTTTAACAACACAAGGCTGGATTGAGTCCTAATAAAAATGCTCAAACTGTTTAATTATCTCCAAATATTTATACTTAAAAATGTATTTCAGTTAAAAAAAAAGTGTATTGTTTAGTAACAGTTTTTTCTGGAATTGCCCAGAAAGAGAAATATAAAGAGAAAAATAATTTTCTGCAAGGTCAGTATTGCTGAGATGAATACATATTCTTGTTTATTATTTCTATTTCAAATTGCTTCATTCCTCTGTAATAATTTTCTCTGGGAGATAAATCTAATCTCCAAATCCTGCCTACTGAATTATAAACAAATCAGATAAAAAAGTTATAAGCTAGTTTCATTCACAAACAGAAAATGGAGACTTTAAAACATATAATTCAGTATCAGGCCAAAGAAAATTAAATACATTCCTGAATTCTAGCACAGGTCTTTGTTTCCAATTCCCAATTCCAGATGAAGTGAATTAGCCCATAGCTTCTGTTTGAAGGCTTTGGTAATGATGCTTGGTTATGAGACCAAATATTGGACATCGGATGGCTTGCACGTCTTTCTACCTGATCTGCACTCACCAGCTTTAAATTAGGTTCTGCCAGAATGGGTATTGCAAACACTTCAAATGTTCCTCATAAATGGCTTTCCTGAGCTCAGTCTGTGGGCTGAATTTTACTTTCCTGAGCCTGAAGGCAACATTTGGTCTTCCCTTGGAAAATGAAGAGATGCTCTTCTTAAAATTTCCTTGAGATTAAATTGCAGCATCTGCTCAAAATACTGAGGGAAGATTGAATCAATAAAGTTACTGCATTTCCAAAAATACCAGGATTGAAGAAACTACTCAATTCTTCTGGTTTTGTTGTTTTGGTTTTATGTTTTAATTGTTAATTAAACAAGAACTAAAATTTCTTTCAGCACTTCCCAAGATGAGGTTTTAGTATCTCTCATGAACTGCCTTTGACTCCTATACTCCATTGTATATGCACAAGCACACATGTGAATAAACTTGGTATATAAGATACCCTTCACTTTCCTCCCCAGCCAGTAAAATATCTTCTGCCAGTTCCTGCCCCCAAATGCATAAAAAATATTACAACCAGCTGTATTAAAATAACTGGATTAAAAAGATGGCAGAAACTTTTTGAAATGCTGTCAAGATAATTTTGATTAAGGTTATTTCAGTTTCACAGCAGTTGACCTCAAAATAATAATAAAAATTGTCTTCAAGGTTCCAATTTCTATAGTATTACCCTGAAATTTTTATAAACATTTTATTTTTATAAACATTTCTTTAAAATATTTTTCATTCACTGGACATGAAGAGAAATGTCTGTTTATTTATAGACTGTAATGCATATGTCAGCTGAGGTCTCAGTCTTTTAAAAGGAAAACTTCTCATGTCTTATGAACTCATACTAAGATTTAAGATAAAGGGTTTGTTTGACATACTTTGTAAATCTGAAGCCCTGTCTTAAAGGTGGTCTGCAAAAATTGTATCTGGTTTTCTAAGGCTGTGAGACCTTTCTGATGACGCTGCTGGCATGTATGTGTTGTCTACCATTTGTAAAAAATGGGATTTGAGAAGACTGTTAGGGGGGTATTGTTTGTTTTTGGCGGCTTTTTTTCCCTGTTTACTTAAAAAACCTCAATAAATATCAACTCTTACTTTGTTTTGTTTAATTATTATTGTGAAAAATAAGGATGTCATCTGTTAATGCCTGTTTTCAGATGTGATGCCAAATATTTTTCAAAAGGCCTCCTGAAGTTAAGTAACAAAACATAAAGAGCCATGAACAACCAGAACTTTTTCGTTAGTATGAGAAAAAATTCTTTCTGTTCTGAATGGCTTCAGATTCACTGCCTTTGATCTCAGGATGTCACTTCTGATGTACAATATGTCACTATTGTACTAATATTTTGAGACAGACTTTACAGTCTGCTCATATTGTAACAAAAGAGATATACCTCTTAGCTGTAACCTCATTAAACCCCATGTACTATTGAGAGAGGAAATTTTATTGTAGCTTGTGTTATCTAGCAAAGAAAATCATAAAGGAAGGGCTGAGGTTTTCCAGAAGTATTTAACACATTTGATTAAATTACTTAAATCTTGCCACCAAAACTGGCCACAAAATTTTCCAAAGTACAAAACTTTTGTTATAAACATCTATAAGCTCCTAGAATCTTAAAATCCAAATAGGATCAACTAGGAAAAAAAAATTGCTGGGCCAATGGAAGAGAACAGCATTTTAATGGATGTGTGTTTAGCTTTAAATGAGAACATTGGTGAAGTGAACTCACATGGAAGAAAAATCTTGAGGGAGGAATGCATTCATCAGTGCCTAATAGGGTAAAGTTCCCAGTGACATTTTCCCCATGTTTAGAATATTTCTAGCATTTCTGTATTCCATGAATTCTCTTTTTCATAGCAAGGCCAGAACTACTACTGAGTTCTCTGGGGATGGATAAACTGATGGAATTCTTCCCTTTTGATTCAGCCACTTTCATAAAATTTCTGGCAACTTAGGATCTATGTTCCTGCAATAATAGGATAGTCTCACTTTTTGGGGGTTGTACTTGAATGCAAAATACTCCCCTTGTTATATGATACTACAGATAAAATCCACTGCAAACAAAGAAACAATGGAATTTAACAAAATATTATTGTAGATATGACTTTTTTAAGTGATAAAATTTATACTGTTCTAAGAATACATCCTCAGGTCTAGCTTTATTTTAAGCGTCAGCCTTAGTTATATGATCCTATATGCTGGCAGTGGCAATGACTTAAAATCTGCATAACCTTTGCTTTCAGAGCTCAGCTGATATTTCTGTTTTCATAGGGAGGGTGAGACACACACACAAAAAAAGAATAAAATAGTAAAATGACAATAAAATAAGGAAAAATAGTAAAATATTACCTATTATATAGTTTTCTTTATTTTACTATTTTTCTGTTTCCCATATCATTTTGAATATAAATATCCACATAGGAAATATTTTGGGTTTGGTAGAATCATTATATCATGACACCAGACATGGGTTACTTTGAGATTGATTACTTCTCATTTTTCTCCAATGACCTGCTATGCTCTTTTGAGAGGAATGAAGACCACATTGCACCTTGGAAGTTGCAATTCAACCAGGTAATCTGGCTTATGGAGAAGAAAGAAAACGAAACATGTTTGAAATGCACTTCCCAAGCACTAAAACTGCAAATCCAACGATTTAAAAGTTTCAGAAAGGAAGACTAAAGGTTACCTCTAACTTTCTGTTTGCCTTCTGGGTGTGTGCATTACAATTCAGACCTTCATTACATAATGGTATTTTCCCCCCAGTTATCTATCCTTCATTCAGTTCATGTACATAGAATAATTTCTTTTATTTTATTCAGTATGTGACCTTAGACATCTTGCTTAATTTGTGCTATCCAAACCCTCCTTAGAACAGAGATTTGTAAATTTTCTCAATGGCTGTTCTGCTGGGCTCAGTGTCAGAGTGTTTGGATACTTCACAAATGGAATGGATTAATTTTCACAGCACTCAGATGAGGTATTACATTATTAGCCCTTTGTAGGGACCTAAAGATGAAGATCAAAAGGTCACTACCTAATTTTGCGTTCCAAGCCAAAATGCCTGCAGCCTAATTATTTAGGACTTCCTATGATACTTTTCCAGCAACCTACAAGCTGCAATTTTAAGATACTTTGGTGAGAGTGCTTCAGCCTGTCCAATGAAACCAACACCGAACAGAAGCTCCCAGAAGGGCACTTATCTCACTGGCATCTTGCAAGGACTTCAGGCTTTACCCCCTCATCCCCACACTGCTCAGCCTGTGACCTCTTTGAGCTCTCCTGCCTCTGACCTGACCAGCCAGCCTTTGGGGGGAGAGAGGGAAGCCAGGCTGAGCTCCAGCCTCTGTGCTGCCACTTAATTCCACAGTACCTGCCAGGGCCTGCCTGCCCCTAGGGCTGCTGCAGGAGGGGAACTTCCTTTGTGGCCTCAGCTTTTTGGAGGGACAGCACAGAGAGAACTTTGACTTCAGGTCAGGCCTGCCAACATGCCCCAGGTATGTCATCTTCTGGGGAGGGAATGCCACCCCCTGAAGGACGCCTTCATAAAGCAAAAAACCACTGCAGAACCACACAGGCTCCCTCAATGAGAGCAGCTGGGCAACCTTCCATGGCTTTTTGTGAATGTGGGAGATCTCTGGGAGATAAACCATTATTACAGTAGTCAGGACAGAGCACTTCTAATCTCCCCAGTGAGTGTAGGAAAAGAAGCCATGATAACCATCTTTAAATATTAATTGAGGCCTTTGCTTCTACCAGAAAAGCACTTTCCTCTGTTGCCTAAACAAAACAAACAAGACACCAAATCCTATCTAAAGCCTCCCTTTCCTTGTAGTTCAGCCTTCAGCTCAAAACAAGGGCTTATTTTATCCCATAAAATGGAATGAGTAGAAAACAACCAGGCAATCCACCCTTGATTAGGAAAATAACCAAATGAACTCCAGCACACCCTTACCTCCAGCGTGCAACAGCCTCACCCCTGGTTGTTCTACACATACAAACTTTTGATTGTTGTCATCATTCAGCTTACATGGCTCTGGTGTCAGTGGTGGCATGAGGAAGGTCTTGGGCCTAAATGTTACTGTGATAAATATAACAAGGGGTCCCAAGGTGATTTGTACACCTTGTTATCAGAATGTAAGCAGTGAAATAGAGAAGAAACCAATTTAAACTTCATATAGAGAAATGGTCTTTCCCTCCCTGGTGTGGTGAAGTCCCAGAACAGAGCTAACTGTGACAATAATTTTAGGAGGAGCTAGGGAAGAGAAGTTTTTGGGTGGAGAGGTAAAAACCAGCCAGGTGGTTTGACCAGAGCCAGAGGAAAGGAGAAATCCTCATCCTGTTGTCTGTGTCTGCAGCGCTCTGGAGCCATCACAGGTGTGTGTGGGAGTGCTCCCACCAGCCTGGGAAATTGCTCTGGGTGGGCAGGAGATGCAAGGAGATTTAGGTCTCCTGGACCTCAACATAACACTTGTGCACATGACATCTTTTCACTTTTTGTTGTATTACTTATCTTTTGAATGGCTGAATTTTCAACTATTATCCTACTTAAGTTAACTTTAGATGTCATGTCAATTTCTGAAAATGGTAACATTTCAGCTCATATTACTGCTCTTAATATGGTTGAAGTGTTTGTCATGGATTTCACCATGCTCTTTTGTAATGTGTCCAGGATTCCTGGTTTCCCTAATTATACATAATTTCTGTATTATGTGCTGGATATTTTTTCTCTGTTTCTTTCTTATGTGCTTCATGAAGACTCTCTTTCCCCCTAGCTCCCATGCCTTTACTTCTTCTTCCGTACAATAGGTACATGGAGAGAACAGCAAAACCTTCTTAATGTTTTTAGTACCACCCTGAAAAAAGAACAATTGCAAGGAAAGTACAGCTCAAGCTGTGCAGGTGTGGACTGCAGCATACTGAGTGTTAATAAAATCCCAGGAGACTTACCCAGTTATTAAATACTGACAAGTTTCTATTGCTGACGGATTTTTTCAGAACTTCACAACATACAAAATTTTGAAAGATTTACTTAGGAATGAAGCCAGGATAACCCTCCAAACCACAGAGGTCCCCTAATTTCATTCAGTGGAATGATTGTTTTAATGTGAAATTGTTACATGCACACCTCCTACTCCCACTCACAACCCTCCCACGCCTGTCAAAGTTTAAGAGTCATTTGAATAATGCCCTTAACAACACACTTTACTTATGGTCAGCCCTGAGGTGCTCAAAATATTTCTTGTTATCCTATTTCAGCCTTATCATCATGGTGTTGGTGGGCTTTTAGCAAGCAAACTATTAATCTGCAGCATTTCTGCACTTTTTATTAAACAGTTAATAATTGCAGTTGTGTATGACAAGGAAATTGCTGGAACCATTTCTTAGAATGTTACAAAATAATATCAAGTGAGTTTTGAATATTTTCTCTGTACTACTGTTTCATTAGAAATTGGCAAGTTACAGAGACTTGGGAACAGTAAGTACCTTTTTGAGGAATAATTAAATGAAACAAAGAAACTGCAGTCTAGATGCTAAGAGCTTCACAGTTATTAATAAATTTGTTCCATAAATGCTTGAATATGCTCAGAATTTTAGAGACTGCAGTGGTGAACCCAGATTAGATGGCAGCTCAAAACAGGACCAAAATAAGGCTTTTTGTACTGAGTATGGAAAACCAACATCCCTAAATACTTCAAGAAAGCAATCATCTTCCCATTTCAAGGGTGCTGCACAAAGCTCTCTCCTTGTGTTTTCTCTGCTTTGGTTTGACCTCCAGTTGATATTTCTGGGTATCAAACCATTGTCATCAAATCTATGCAGTGTCAATGAACTCTGTGAAATTGCCAAGCACACAATATTTTTAATCAGTAAAAAATTCATGCTGAATATTTCTTATGCTTTATGAACAGAGAATAATAAGCTTTATGAATTTATTTAAAACATCCCAGAGAACACTACTGTAGAGATATGATTATTTAATTAATTTTGCATAATTATTTAGTGCTGTTTGAATTATATATTTTAAATGTTTTTATAATCTTAATTAGTTCACATAATCCTCCCTAATATTTTTTTAAATGAAATTAAATTGCATGGAAATTTTACATAGACATTGGTACGCTAATTCCTGTAAATTCCATATTAGTTTGAGGGAATAAATATATTTTTAAATCTATAGTTAAGTCTACAAAACCATGTCTGGTTTCAGGCACATTCTTATGGAGGAATCATGCATTTCTAACTTACCACAGTCAGTCTGGTCAGTGTTCCTCTACTAGTCCACTCCCTTTGTCCTTTCCACCTCTACACTAACCCTGAATACACATGGCCTGGTGGAAGGTCTTGTTTATTTTTTTTAAGGTGACGGAATATTTGTAAATATACATATTAAAAAAAGTATCTGTGGTGTCATGGCAGAGCACAAATGTGACCTATTGGAAATGGTGCAGTATTTGTAGGCACAATGGAGCAGCTCCAGCTCCAGGTGCCAGCCAGCAGGACTTCAAGCACTGTGTATCACTACCTGCTCCAGTCCTGAGCCCAAGTGCAGTCAGGGATGGAAGAGGAAGAGGATGTAGGGGAGCAGGAGTGTGTGTTCACAGTGTCAGTGAGAAGTGGTTTTCCCATGATAGCCAGCATTGTGGCTGCTTTTTAAGGCCACATGGCAAGCCAAGACTTCAGTCTTCACCATGGGTCCAGTTGTACCAAAAAGCAGAGCTTGAGTGGTGGACTCAAGTTTTGGGTGAACTAGTGAATTTTATGAACTACTTCAAATAATTTTAAAGCACTTGCTGGAGTTCAAGAATGTGCCAAGCTGTTTCTCCATACACAACCAAAGTGTTTTGCTTTGTTGCCTTGGTGAAGGTTTATATGAAGACATATGCTATCTGGCCCTAAAATTTTCTCTCACAGCCTGCCTGAAATCAAAAGAAGGGGTGTAGGAAGAAGGCAGGATGGCTGAAAGGGAATTGAATTGATACCCTAAAGTAATATGAGATGGTTTTGTTGCAAAACTTCTTTGCACAACTTCAAGCTATAGTAATCCTTCTGAAAAGATAAAAAAACACAACAAAATAGATATTTTTGATTGCTGACTGCTAGTGGCCATTGGCTGCTGTTTCATTAGTTGTATACTATGTCTCTTCTGACATTTAGTGTAGAGTAGAAAACATTTTCAGATGCTCTGAAATATTAATGAGGAATATATCAAGAATTGTCTGCAAAATCTCAGGATTGCATTGTGACGCCGTAAGAGAAGTCAGTGCAGATGAGCACCAGTGAACTGTGTAAATTCACAGCTACAAGGTGTTTCTACAGAATGGAGGAGGTCAATGCAGATTAGATATTAGGAAGAAATTCTTTGCTATGAGGATGGTGAGACACAGGATATGGTTGTCCAGAGGAGCTGTGAGTGTCCCATCCCTGGAATTGCTCAAGGCCAGGTCGGATGAGGCTTTGAAGTACCTGCTCTGGTGGAAGGTGTCCCTGCCCAGGGTGAGGGAATTGAAACTAGATGATCTCTAAGGTCACTTCCAACCGAAACTCTTCTACTTTACTACAGTCATTGTGTTACAACTGTAACATGGAGTCAGGAAGAGCCCAACAACAGTCTGAAAACATCTTAGGTTTTTCTGAGGGAGAATTGTGTTCATCTGTAGCTAATGTAACTTTGGATGACTTTTTCCACATGAGCTATTTATTAGTTAGAAAATATGTTTTTGAGTAACCCCAAACCACTTATAATTGCAGACTGAATTCAGAGAGAAGTTGTTAATGAAAAATATTACTTATTATTCCCTTATTGCATAATATAAAAAGTTATTAGTAACTTATTTTCTATTTATATTAAGATAATCTGACCAAAACAGTGAAAGAGAAATCATCACTTAGAATCACAAATACTGGAAGAGGTTGAATCCTTTGATACAGCAGTTAGGCTTTTATCCAAGGAATGGAGAACATGTATTTCCTTTTCTTCTTTAGAGATTGACATCCACCTCTCTCTCTTTCCAAGCATCTCCCTCTGCATTCACAGCCTGCCACTAACTGTACTGTACTTATCCCAAAACGATGTCACTGAAACATGCCCACACACAGGAAGGGACAACTGCCACCCTGTGAAGTGAATCTTGGTCTCAGTGATAATATTGATTTTTATACTTCTTGCAGAGTAGGGCAGGAACATGGTAGGAAATGTGGGAACCCTTTAGAAACAGCAGAGGAGCCAGCCTTAGAGCTCTAACCAGGGGTGATGACATAATTTCAGTTTACAAATCTCAGTGTCACACATATTTTCATTGCATCACAGCAGAGGCTGAGGCCTGATATTCAGATGAAACATTTTGTTGATAGTTGAAAACATATAATTTTTTTATGTTAAAGAAGGAAAGATCATAAATTTTTGTCTTTTGTTCTTTCCCACCAATTGCTTGATTTTATGAGATCTACCAAGAAATAATTATGTTCACTTTGGACATTTATATCTTTGATGTGTTCCTCAACACATAAGAGAAGGAGAGGCAATCACAGAGTGAACTGCTTTCAGAAATAAGCAATTGCCTTCAGTTCAAGAGCTGGAAAACAGTTACAGGGAGCACTGAGATTGCAGCTTATATCATCTAAGGAAGTTGGGAGGAAAGAATGATGTATGCTGTAATTTCTGGCCTGAGTCTCCAGTGCTCTAATCCATATACTACTCACCAGAGTGCTTATTTTTTGTTAGTGAAATAAAAGCTGCAAAAGTATTTTGTCAACCAGATTAACATTACAAATTAGCAGCATTTGTATTACATTCATATTTTCACAGCTCCTGTCAGAGCAAGATCATCTTATCAAGCTAATTGTACAAACAAACGTTTCTGATCTCTAGAGCTAACTGGCTGAATTCAGACACAGTGTACAAATAAAATAAATGGAGAGACTGGAGAAGAAGACAGAAGAGAAAAAACTATAAGGACACTTAGTTGAATAGACCATGTACATGGATAATTGAGGTTCTATTTATAAACTAGAGCTAAGCATGAGATACTAAGGAGGTTAGTAATCCCTGCTGGCCAGCTGCAGAGCTGTTAAAGGAAAGACAATTTGTCTTTAAGGAGACTGGTCCTGCACCCCCCTGTGTGGCTGAGTGGTATTTTATAAATGGCATAGAGTTTGTGCAGTTTCTTAATTCTGCTGGCCTTTCCTTCCTGAGTCACATATGCAAGGATAAAAGTCGTACCTCTTATGGCTATATACTTTTTAATCTTCTTTAACACTTGCAGCATATTAGGGAAGTCCTTTCCCACCTCATACTCTACATGGAGACCATTTGACATATCAGGAGTGAACAAATAAGTTAAAGGTTTTTATTTTACTCACAGGACTTTTCATAATTTCTGCTTTAGTAGTAATAAAAAGCCGTTATAATAAGTAGATATATTACATAGAACCATAGAATGGTTTGGGTTGGAAGGAACCTTAATAGTAATCCACTTCCAACATCCCTGACAGGGACACCTTCCTCTAGACCAGGTTGCTCAGAGCTCCATCCAACCTGTCTTTGAACACCTCCAGGAATGGGGCACCCCCAGCCTCACCACCCTCACAGTAAAATTTTTTTCCAAGTATCTAATCTAACCTTTCTTTTAGTTTGCCTGAACTCTCCCTTGTCCTGTCCTGACAGGACCTTTTAAAAAGTCCTTCTCCATCTTTCTTGCAGGCTCCCCTCAGGTGTTGGAAGGCCACAATAAAGTCACCCCAAAGAGTTCTCTTCTCCAGGATGAACAATTCCAATTCTCCCAGCCTTTCCTTGTAGGAGAGGTGCTCCATCCCTCTGATCATCTTGGTGGCCTCCTTTGGACTCACTACAAGAGGTCCATGTCTTTCTTCTTCTGGGCACTCCAGTGTTGGATGCAATATTCCATTTGGGGTCTCACCACAGCAGAGTAGAGGGGCAGAATCCCCTCCCTGCCCTGCTGCACACGGTGCTTTGGATGCAGCCCAGGCTTGTTTGGATTTCTGGGCTGTGCCATGTCTGGGTCATGTCCAGCCTCTCACCCACCAGCACCCTCAAATCCTCCTGGGCAGGGCTGCTCTCAGTCTGCTCATCCCACAGCCTGGATTGATAACAGGCGTTGTCCTGACCCAAGTGCAGCACCTTGCACCTGATCTTATTAAACCTCATGAGATTCCCATGGGCCGCTTCTTGAGCTTGTCCTGGTGCCTCTGGATGGATCCCATCCTTCAGGTGTGGCAACTGCATCACTCAGATTGGTGTCGTCTGGACATTTGGTGAGGGTGCAGCTGATCCCTTCATCTGTGTCACTGATGAAGACGTCAAATAACATTTCCCTAGTAGAGACCCCTGAGGGACACCACTTGTGCCATCAGGATATGAGCCATTGACCACTACCCTCTGGTAGTTTATGACTACAGTAATAAAGGATAAAAGTCGTACCTTGTATATTTCGGTAATAAAAACTTTGCATTAAAATCAACCAGCCTCCTCCCTTCTTTCTTTATGAAGTCTAATCACTCCTTATGGTGTCAGGAGTTGCTGTTAAAACATTGCTCCATGCAATTTTTCATTTTCTTGGTGGCTCTCTGCCCAAGGCACAGATGCATGGGCAGGGAACATTTCCACTCGCAGGGAAGAGCGAGAGGTGACTGTGGGGCTGGGGTGAGCTGTGCTGGCAGGTGTTGTGGGGCCAGTGTGTTCAGAGGAAACACATCCATGTGTGCTTGGCTGGATAGTTCCCTGACAGATAATTCTGCCTTGCATTGCCATAGCTGCCTCTGTGCTGATCCTGCAAGACAGATCTCTCCCCTGTTCTAGTTCACGCAAGTCAGGACCTCAATACAGTGCGAAAGTAGATGTTACCAGTAGCAGTGAGTGGCAGGGAGGTTCATCTCTCATCTTCCCCTCCACCCTTCTCTTACTTGCCATGGTTTTTCAATTGTTTTCTAGGCTGGTATAAAAAAGACAAATGTCTCCCCAGTATTCTTTGCTGATAAGATGTTCCCACCCCATGAACTGTCTGCTGTACAGGGAAAGATCAGCTCAGAGCAGGAGTGTTTGTACCTTATGAGGAAAGCTGCTGGTTGGTGGGCAGTGAACTCACAGCAAGAAAGGAGATGTGCAGGAGCTTCAATCCCTCTGCATCCCATGTGAAGAGGTTGCATGGCTCATCTCCTGAGTGAGTAGTGCTCAGCACTGGGATGGCCTCAGGAAAGCCCTAAAAGACAAGCCAGTAGGAGCAGAGATGAATATGGGCTTGTCCTGTTCTCATGCTTTTAACTTGGCTTCTGCAGCTGGTCAGATACCAGGCCCGACAGATCTCTGGTCTGAGTAGTGCTGTCCTTCCATTTCTATGGTCCTGTCAGCTATAATCCTATATTCTTATATTAGGAGAGTCATTTCATGTCAAAAAACTATCTTCTAAACATCATCTCTCTCACTCCTCTGTCCTCCACATTCTTAAATGCACCTCTCGTTCAACTTCAAGCTTTTGGGCAATCTTTTTCCATCTTTGTTTTCACACTGGCCCTGGTCACTTGGGACTAGAATGGGAAAAGCCAAAATTCTATGAGAAAGCCTTTTCTTGGGCTATTTACAGCTCATCCAGAAGTGGAAAGTACTTTGAAAATAATAATAAAAAAACAGTTCTCACAAGACTGTAACCCAACTTGGCAGATAAAACAGAGTCTAATAGCTTCATAAACTATCCAGACTTTTGTCTGGTTCTCAGTCCTGAACTTTTTCAACAGCTTATGGTTTACTGATCACCATCTGTATTTAGTATCAATGTTATGACATCTAGATTTGTTTCTCTATTGGCTTGCCTGCATGGACGTAGATTTTACTTTTCTTTTTGAACACAGTGAGTTTTACAGTCAATGAAGAGAGACAGATGCTTAACTTACATGCTTTGCAACTTCTTCTAGAGCCATATCAGAGATAACACACTGGACTTAACCTTCTGATTTAGGCTTCTACTCCATACCTAAGGTTTAGAGTACTGAATACTCCCTTCAGCTTCAAAAGAAAAAAATCTTGCCCCAAAACAGGAGATTTCTTTGTGGAAAGTCTTAATATTTTGGTTGCACTCAACAGTAAAACTTGCTTTTCAGGCTCAGAAGCAAAGTTAATTGTGAAAAAAAAAAGACAGTTTTAAGATTCCATGTAGTGGCTTTTCAGACAGATGGCTCAGAAGCTGTCCAGAAGGTGAGAAGAATGCTCATTTTCATATTTCATGCCTTGCTTGGAAGCTAAAAGGGAATTGGTACTGGAGATGATCCAGTGCTTTAGTTTCTAGGTTTTCCCTATGTCATAAGAACAGATCCAGCAGGGTTATATCTACAGTCCCTGACGTGCAATGTTGGTCTCAGTAAATTCAGTGGCAGATTTCACATTGACTTTAGCTGCAGTCAGGTTTTCTCCAGAAAAGTTTGTTAAGAAATATGTTTTTCCCTTAGGTTCTTTAAAAATTAATTTTACAGAAATTTGAAGCAGTGATGTGATTCTAAGGAGTGTCCAAACCTGTCCACCGACCAGACAATCAACTCTAATTCTCTGAATCCCATATGAAAATGAGCTTTTGCTCCTAAGTTTTGAGCAGAGGAATTGTTGCCACCACTCAGTAGTGTTGTGGTACCCTTCACTGGAGTTACTCTGGTTATGAAAAACCTTAACAAAGGCTGATTTGCCATACTGAGAAGTCTGCATTGTGTTCATACCCATCATTGTAGTCATACCCATCACCGTTAATTATAAGTCTAGAGGGGACTAGGAAGGAGAAATAAATGGACTGTTAACCTTATGGGAGCAGGCTGTAGTTGTAAAACAAAATTATAGAATGAGAAACAGCAGTGAAGCTGGTAAATTTGGGAGTTTTCAGGCTGAATGACAAGATCCTTGGTGAAGTATAGTGCATTATTTCCTACATAAAAAACTAAGGCTGAAAGATCGTCTCGTTTTAGGCTACAACTCAAATCTTAAGTATTTGCAGCAACATTATAGCTACCAGCTATCTCAGCAAGACAAACACAAGGAGGTTATCACTGGGGTTTTTTAACATCAGGTTTGGGGACCTGTTTTCTTTGCACATCACTTGTGCGGATAATGTTTACTTTGTGTCTTTGGCATAATATGCCATGGTTTACTAAGTTAATTCAAAGTCCTTAAACTGTCTCTTTGCATAGATGAATATCTTGACCAAAATATAATTAGACTCTATGATGATCAAGGGAGCCTGGCAGTGAAAGAAGGAGTAAATAGGCTGGACAAGGTTAAATCTGCATTTGCAAACATCTTGTGTAGCGCATACAGCTGAAAGAGACTAAGCCACAGACTAGAAGAGAGAGAGGTGGGCAGATTCAATAGAAATCCATTGAGGAATAATGACAAATTCCAACTGGCTTTTTCTTCCTCTCGTTCTGAGTAATTAGAGATGTGCTGGAGAAACAGACAGCTATTTCAGGACACAGGCAGGAATTTCCACAAGGTGGGTGGGATTTGGGGGCAGTGAGGGGGATAAGAGCAGTGGCAAGGAGCCACTGGCCATTTGGTGATAAGAAAGGAATGTTAGGCCAGTATGGGTGATGTCAATGTGAAAAGCTGGCACAAAAACAATGGAAAGCTTTGGTTATTTGTGATTATCCAATGCCTCAGTCAGGAGGTGACTTAATTGTGTTTGCTCTTATGCTGACCCAAGAGAAATCCTTGTCTGAATGATACAAATATCTGCTCTGCTCTGTTTATAGTACTTTCAGTCAAAAATAGCCAGGCCAGAGGGAGTCATTTAAGGAAAGCGTTTTGCTTATGAAAATGCATTTTCCTCTTTGTATATAATTTGTATACACATCCACACTCTCACACGTGCAAAGCCACGTCTCACAGATGATTTTTTTCCTAAAGCTGCTCAGTAGAGGAACTACTCACAATACTTTCTCCCAGCTTTGCTTACTAGCAGTGTTTGGAACAATGATCCCAGGTCAAAGTCCATTGGAGTATATGGAAAGATGCCCATTGACTTCACTGAGGTTTGGATCAGGTCCCAAGTCTTTCCCTGTTTAGAAGCTGGAAAATAAGCTGCAATTTCTCAGCTGTATATACTGGACTAACTGGGCCTGAAACTGAGTGCACAGAAAAGCTTCACAAACCCAAGGCTGTACCTTGCAAATAAGTCTTTTGTTTCTGTCTGTTCACGGATCATTGGCTTCTTCAAAGTCAGACAAACAAATAATGCTCCTAGTCATTGGGTTTTCTGTCATTACAGGGTTTGGCAGTTGTCATTTGCAAGATGGAACCATGCCTGTGGACATGCCAGAAGATACAAATTTGGTCTTCTGCAACAATGAAAAGTAGTGGGTTTTTTTAAAATTTAGGAGTAAGAAATACATTTTGAAGAAAACTTTTTCAGATCCTATTCTGCAAAATAGATATTCCTCATGCATCCAATAGGCTTGAATAAAAAGAAGCATCCATGGCTTAGTCTTGGCATTATCAGATACATTTCTTCCTAATGTATAGTTTTATCAAAGAAGCTTTTCAAAAGATTTTAAATTAATGACAAGTGGAAGATTTTGCGTGCTGTTTCTGATCCACTTCCTGAAAATTAACTGACTACATTTGCACTCTTTTTTTCCCCCCAGGCTTAATTTCATATTTTTTTACTGTAATATTAATCCAGAACATTAATTTTTGTTTTGTTTTTAATTGAGACATTACAATTATTACTCCTGCTCCTAATAAGGAAGATGAAAATACATGATTTAAGGCCCCTTCCAAACAAACCCATTCTATGAATAGACGTGAATAAGAATAGGCTATATCCTATCTTTCATATTTGAGGAGATTTTCATTATTTTAAGACTTTTTAGCATCACAAAGAGTTTTTCTGTTGGTTCCAATGTGAATTTCATTGTTCTGAGGCCGAGGAGAAGGGCTGATGGGGGACAAAGGTAGCTTTAAGCTAAATGTCAGCACTCTCTTACTTCTGCACCAGAGGAATCCTTTCCAAGACTGTTTTATGTAGTGGTACATTACTAAAGTGACATAATTATGGGTGTGGAATAAGAGTTATGATATCCTTAATTATTTATTTATTTAAGTGTTTAGGGATTGCTCTTAATGTGACAGATGTACACTCTTGTCAAGGCACCAGCTGAAGTGTCTTTTTCTATTTTAATAAGGTTATTTACTTCTGGAGAAAAACCCCAGACATAGACTGTTGTCAATTTTTTTCAGTTTAAATGTCATTCAGACTCATAAGAGAGTTTTTCTAATTTTCTTATCTTCATTATATTTTGATGACAACTTCATTATTTTAGAAAAAATTAATGATTACTCCACTTCCCTGTGTTAAACATGAGATGAGCATTATGCACTAATTATAAGGAATGAACTACAACTGACGTCAACAGAATTTGTGTGACTGCACATATTATAAATTAAATCAGAATATTATACAACAGCTGGAAGACAGCCTAAGAAATAACTTTTTGAATGCCATGTTAAAGGACATGCTGACTCACACATCCATTTAATTCAAGAATCTCTACACAAATAATGTTCTTGTCTACTGACTTTTGCATAGCCTGGAAAATGTAAATGAAATTATTTCCATGCTAGTTCTGGCCAAATGTAGTGATTCCCATTCAAATGCATCAGTTGTACTCTGATTAGGAATTGGCCTAAACTGCAGTGAAGTCTGGCTTAGGCAGAGCCTGAAGAACTTGGGGTAGCAGTGACCTATGGTCAATGTGTGTGTGCAGCCAGTGAAAAGCTGGGAAGGGAACTCATCACCAGCTCCAGGATTTGGAGAAACAGATGAAGTTCAGCATCCTTCTTGTTGTGCTCAAGAGCTCCTTTTAATGATCCATGATCAAAAAGGAACGCCCCAGCTTTTGATCTTCAGCCACATTGATCCCACTCCTTTCTGGGTATAGGGGATTTTCTATTTTTGCAGCATTACATGAGCTGGGCCAAGCTGTGCCTCACCAGAGATACTGCAGACAAGAATGGCAGGCCTGGAAACAGTGTTTTCTGAAGTGAACAGTGGACTCATTTCTAGGATAAGGAATTTCTTAGAGAGGGTAAGAATGAAACAAAATTTCTCCATTCACACATCTGATCTCATAAGCAATCTCATAAGCACAGATTAAGTAGTGTTCGCTGCACACTCCAGTCCTGGTACAGATGTTAATGTGGGCAGACATTTGAGATCAGACCTCTCCAAAACCCCCACCTGTAAGCTAAAACAAGAATCACCACAACATGTGTTCAAAGTAACTAGAAATATAACCAGTCTTCCTTGTGCAAAGTCTTCATTATCCCTAGCACACTGACATTCAGGATCCTGTGGAATAATTGGGAAGAGAGGCAGAACCAAGTGAGTGTCTGCTGAGGATCAGCTCCTGCTAGACTCATTCCAGAAAATGGAACATAAATTGTCCATTAGCCAAACACCATTTGTACAAATCATTAGCCTCATTGACAAGATTATATTGGAAGCTTATTTTAGGCAGGTCATTCATTATATTTAAGGTAACATCAAGGACCTTTATTTTCTCAGGTTTTTTAGGGGGAAAGTTTTCTCTTTTTTGCTGTTGCTGTATATTTTTCATTTGTGCCTGAAGAGAATTTTCTTTGGTAGACTGTAAGCTGCTTATGGATTTGATATGGCAATTCAGTCTATAAAATTTGATCCTTTATTCCAAAACAACTTGGGTTTTACATGTGGTATGTATATTTTTCTTTTTATTAAATGGTCAGTGAAGACTATATTAATATTCTGCAAGACTGTTGAATATTAGATACTAGAAATTGCTGGTTCATTCCTGCTGCTGGTGCAATGATTCTTGGCTGCAGGGGTGCAGACTGAGTTGTGTAACTGAGAGTCCAGAGCTGTATGCTTAATGCTGGATTTTCATGTCATAGCTCAGGGTGAGGGTAAAAAGAACCCATCTCACTGACACAGAGCCAGCCTTCAGTCACACAGTCCCACTTCAGCCCCCCAGCATGGGCAACTCCTAGGAAACAGAAGATGTGAATGGAAAAATTCTAATCTTTCTTGGAGAGTAGCAATCCTCTTGAGCACATGTCTTGAGAGAGTAGAGTGTCAAAACAGTGCTTTTGGGGTTTTTTTCCTGAGTTTATAGGTTATTCCCATTCTCTGCATTTACCTATGAATAGTACACAGCAAATGCTGGGACAATAGTCTTCTTTTAATATGTCCTCTGATCCTTTGATAAGCTTCAAGCCCAGAATGGAAAGGGAGGGAAAATAGTATTTATCTTTGTTTTTCTCTGTGAAAATAAATAAGTTTCCTGGTAAGGAAAGAGATTAAATCACTTGGTACAAGGACTTCTAATTCACACTGGACAAATTTAGGACAGTGTTATATATATATCAACATGTAATGATGAAGGAATTTCCTTATTATCTGACAGTATTTTCCCAGATTACTAGTAAAAAAAATACTTGTTAAAGATTAATTGAATGGAATGCAAAGTTTGCCAGGACTCCAGAATGGTAACCTAACAGAAGTTTAGGTGCTGATATAAACATATTTTACCTATGTAATTTGATATCTTGCGTATCTATATCTGATCAACCTTTATCTTGTAATACATACACACTCCTGGCAGGTAAGGCAGGATCACACACATTACCCCTGTGGTTAAAGAGCTATTTCTGTAAAATTTGTTGCTCAAATTACTTTTCATCAAAACGCTTTTATCTGAGTGTATACAAGATATCAAGGACAAGGTTTGGGAGCAGAAGTAGGTGTCTTTTATGACAAAAGTTAATCTCGGTGGGAAAACACAAATTTGGGGAAAATGTTTCTTGCTAACCAAAAGAGCAAGACAATACAAAGTTACTAAACTGTAGCAAAACAAGTGAAATTTAAGTGTGCTTAATCTTACTGCAACTACTCTTGCTTTTTTTCCTGTCTTGGTAACTTTGATGAAGCCACCTGGAACACCAAAGTTTGTCATTTTCCCCAGGTATATAATTTGAGAAAATGGAAGTACATAGTAGTTTCTAATTACCTGCTTTCTGTTTCTTGGAGCAAATTCAGCTGCAGCAGCTTGCACCACTCCTCCAGGCAGCTCACAGCTTTGCAGGGAGGACATTTCCCTGAAAGATGGGTGCAGAACTGCTGAGATGAAAACATGCTTGGATTTCTTTGACTCTTTTAGGGCTGTGTGTCCTGTAGCACCAAGCTGTAAAAAAGCATAAGGTGTAAAAATAGGGAAGGGTCCTACATTTTGAGAAGCAAAGCATTTTACTCAGGAAAAAAAAAGAAAGGAAGAGTGACCTACACACGTTTCTTCAAAGAATGGTTATACTACAGAACTTGAGTGTAAAAAGTGCACAACCCTGGGAAAAGTGCTGCAAAGTGACTTGTGTTTCATAGGTAACTTCAGAGCTTAGTTTTGGTCTGCTCCAGGGATCTCCACGGTGAGCATGACAAGAGCTGGGTGTTCATCCTCTAGTGCAGCATGCAGGATTTCTGAATATTTTCTTATCCCAAAAGATGTGAAGAAATAGGTGCAGCCAACAGTCTGGGTTGTCTAAGGGTTATGTGAGACTGAGGCAAGAATCAAATTGCTTTTAAGGTTGATGTGTAGTGAAAATGAACTTTATCCAAGAACATGCCTGAATTCCTAGGGTCTGATGGGCTCTAGCTTCTGTCCACTACTGAAACCTCCCCAGTGTGCTAACCTTATCACTCCTATCCCATTTTTATTATATTTGATTCTTAAATATTTTCCTCTACAATGTTTCATTTTCTCAAATGTGAATAGCAACTTACAAGTATTTTGTTGTGAAAAAGATTACCATCCATCCAGTCCCTATTTATCCTTCCAACAACATGCAATCTTTAAAAATTCCCATAGCTACCTGATATTTATAGGCACATTTATTATCCAAACCATAATTTTACTTGTGGGAAGGCACACAAATACTCTACATTGCAGAATTCTGGGTTTGTTGAGGTTTTTTTCCACTTCAGTATTTCTCTGAATTTATTAATCTTAAATGGGATTCAGTTCACCTGAGAGGAAAATATTTGTGTGAAACCTTTTGGGTCACCTTTTCCCAGCAATATATAGAAACAGACAGCAGGGAAAAAGGAGCTCATCCCAACAGTCTGGGATATCTGTTTCTTTTCAGGAGGTGCCTTTGACCCACCACTGAGATGTGGGCTTATTAGATGTCCTGCCCACCTTTTAAATGGTGCTTATTAAATGAGGTGAACTCTAACTGCTAATTTATAAAAATACTTCATACATTCTAGGTAATATTCTGACCAATATCAAAATTATATTTAGGTTCCAATTAAAAGGGTTTAACCTTTTTATTTTTGTTTAAATATGAAATCTTGGCTTTCAATTTTTGTAAAAAAAAAAGTATTTTAATATAAGGAAAAAAGAGTTAATGGTGACTTTAATTTAATTGCACAAACTTACAAAAAAGAATATCAAGTGTATTCTCTTTTTATCTGTATTTTGGTTCTGGCTTTAGTTGTGCCCAATTTCCATTCACAGTCCTGTCACAGTAGTGTCGTCTATCCCTCTATTTTTAAATGTGAAAATGCCTATGCCAATATTGAAGTATTTTGGATAACGAAGGGATTTTTGACAATATGGGAATATTACCCCAAATATGGGATAGAGCAAGGGCCAATCATGCAACTGAATGAGGCAGAATTTCTTCCAGACAATGGAAAATGAAAAGAAACAAAAATCCTGTCAAGCATATCTGGCCCTCTATTTGATCAAAACTTGTTAAGAAAAAGCGAGATTTCCTAGGAATGACAAGAGGACTGGACTCTATCCAGACACAGACCTCAGCACTGACATTCTGGGACCACACTTGGTGTTGGAGGAGAGAGGATGTTTTAATTTTCCCTTTCTGATGCATACAGGGGAGCAAACTTCCTATCTGCAAAAGGCAAAGAAGTAGATGAATTCCAGTCACAATGTACAACAATGGCATTACTACCAATTGTTCTGTTCCCCAGGCACTAAATCACAGCTCTATAGTTGCTTATTCCCTGTGTAAGGAAAGAAGAAAGAACCCGAATCCCTTGACATTCTGGTGACATGGGAAGGCTTGCTGAATTAAAACTGTGACAAATTCCTCCTTTTTTAAAAAAAAAAATTATTTTTAAATTTTATTTTCATTAAAACTTTTGCCTCTATTTTGTGAGCACAAAGATAGTGGACATCTTGTGTGGCTACATTTCACTTGGGTTATATTTTTCAGTATACAGTGCTGTGTGCCCTGGAACTCACAAAATCTTTGATGAGACAAGCAGTGATATAACTCAGATCCTTGCTTTAGATGAGTACTACTACAGTAGGTTTTTATTATTTTTCAAAGTGTTGCTGGCAATCACTACTGGAGAAGCAGCGTACCCAGTTCTCACTTTGCTTTTACAAATCCACCAGTGCTTCATAGTAAATCTATCCATGTTTGAATCCCTGAACACTACCAACCTTCCATAGAAAACAGATGAAGCAACATCTTCTGTTACTGAGACTGTAGTAACTAAACATACTATGAGGAACCTTTCTAAAAAGCAGGGGAAATAAGCAAAATAAATTCTTAAAACACTGGCTGAGTTTGGCTCTGAACTACCCTGATGTAAACCAAAGGGCTTTCTTACACTTAGAGTGGATAAGCTTCATTTGGGTGCTATGTTTTGAGATACATAACCAAAAGTTTTTTCAAGGAGATTTCTAAGAAAATCAAGATTTTTTCATATTGATGCAAAGGCAGAAAGTTGGAGTTCTGGGACACACAGCAGAAAGAAAATGCTCCTAAAGATCTTGACTACTGGCAGCTGTCCACACTGTCAACAGAATTGTGGGCAATATGAGATGTATGAATATATTTCTTTTAACATTCTTCTTAACTCTCTTTGAGGGGAACACAAACACAGAACAAAGTTTCTGCTGTCTTTCATCTTTCCACTCCTCATAAACTGGACAAGTTTTCAGCCTGCAGTTGCCTATTACAAACTTTAACTTGTTTAGTTGCTTTCTTGCACCCATTTAAACAATTCATCATGTCAAATGCTCCATGCTGACTCCAGAGTTGGAACATCTGAAGATATTTACTTCCCCTATATTTTTAGCTGTTGTTTTGTCTCATCTATTATTTTCAAAATCATAATACACAGGAGACGGTCCAGTCTTCCCATCAAAATATGATTGATGTGAAAATATTCTTAAAACATACCTAGTAATTTAGGAAACAGATAACTGTTATGCTGATGTTTTTCCTGAACATTTGTTTTTTGCTTGGATATGAGAACTACCCTGAACTGCATAATTTACTTATTAAGGCTGAGTTCCTTCAGAGAGCTAAACAAGACCCTACACCAACTCATGAGACCCAACCATCACGGTTTGCTTTCTTGCCTAGGATCTTTTGATTTCCTAGGCTAATTTGCTCAGAATATCTTCAAGATTCCTTTGTCCTGTGCATTAAAATCCATATATCAAAATATGTACCATGTACAATACATACATTGTATGCATACTTTCTTTTGTTTGGAGTTCATTTTTTTTTATTTATTTATTTATTTAAGAATAAAAAAGGATTTTGCTTTCAGAAAGCCTAGAATGTTGGTTATATGACAAAAATCCTTTTGCAGTTTTTTGCTAAAAAAGGAAGCTCCAAAAGATGCACATTAGAAGCAGCCGAGAATTATGTGATGATATTGCAAAGAAACACAATTTGTTTCTGTGAACCTTCAGTTTTGGATCTTGTAGGAAAATTTTGGTTGAGTTATCATAGTACTGATAGATTGATTGATTGATCCCTTTTTTGGTTGGTTTTTTTTTTTTTTAAGAGCTTATTTTAATTTCCTCATGTGGATCTAGAATACCAGCTCTAACATATTAAAAAAATTTGCTTTTTGCCTGTAACTGTAATTTAGATAAGCCTTTAGTGGTAACTTATCTGAATCAAGTTCCCCCCTTCCTCCATCTTCTAATGTGTAATATCTGAATTTATACACGAACAAGCAGAAGGAAGAGGTTGCAGCTGAGGGAAAAAGATTGACTTGCTTATCTCTAAGAACCATACCTGAGCCAGGGCATATCTGCCAAGGTCTCAATCTTCAGACAGGCTGATCAAGAAATTATGAACAGATTACAATAAAAATTATGATAGACAGTCATAGTAGCTCAACAAAATTTTGAAATTTTCCTCTACTGACTAAACTGACATTTCTTCTTTTGAACTCCTTCTCCATCACTTCACTTAAAAAAAAAAAAAAAGAAAAAAAACCACTTAATGGAAAAGACAATAGAAATTACAGAATCCACTGAACTAAAAGTAATTTTTTTCACAGAGAAAAAAAATAAAAAAGCTATCAGGAAGAAAGAAAAACTTTTCAAAAATGCCCTTTATGGTAACCTTAATCATAAAATAAACCATATATCAAGCGTGAGAGAATGAATTTTCATTCACTCAAATACATAAATAAATGCACATCCAGAAATGTCTTTCCAGACTGGAAAAAGGCAGACTGAAAAAGTAATCCTTTCACATTCGACTCATATAGCAGAAAGTCAGAAAAAGGATTCATCCTGACATATTTATGGTTTAAAAGCACTGAGAACTTCTACATATTTCAAGGATAATCACGTTCAGAAGGGACTTAGCCTTGGAGCAGGGTATATATATTTATAGTTATTCCATAATTCTTCCAGTACTAAGAAGTGAAACACTAGACTACTTTTTTTTTTTTTTTTTTTTTTTTTTTTTTTTTTTTTTTTTTTTTAAAAAAAAAATTTTTTGATTCACTTAGGAATAGCTGCAGTAATATAGAGACACAAAGCCCCAAAGACAGTGGAAACAAGGTCTCTGGGTTTCTTGGCATCATGCTCAAGTGATTCCATCCCAGCTCTGGGCACAGGGCTGGGCAGGTGGGACACTGGAGTGGCTCCAGGAGAGGCTGTGGTACCACCTCAGACTCACTCCAGCACAGCTAACAGAGGGATTGTGCTCTTCCACTTTGCTCTGTGAGAAAAGGTTTCATTGATACATTGGTTTAATGGAATCACAGAAATCCTAGAAACACTTGGATTGGAAGGGGCCTTCCAGATCACCCAGTTCCAGACCGCCTTCCCCAGACAGAAGTGGCACCCACTTCTCCAGGCTGCTCAGGGCTCCATCCAGCCTGGCCTTCAGCTCTTCCAGAGACGGGGCATCCTCAGCTTCTCTGGGCAAAGGGAGAAGCTGTAACTCACCTCACAGCAGATTGTGGGAATGGGTGGAGGTGATTTTTGCGTGTGCTTCTCTTGCTGCTCTGAGCTGGCTGGGCATAAAGCTCAGTCCAGGCTGGGCTCACGTGAGCAGGGCTTGCTCCAGCAGATCGTGTACGTGGCTGGCCCATGCTGGCCCGAGCCTGGCCAAGCCTCGTGGCCATTCACAGACAATTTCAGCTCACAGCTCCAGCTCAGGGCCTCTCAGCAGGGCAAACACCATTTCAGTTTAATTTTCCTGTTCCAGGTCTGAGGAACAAGTGATAGCACAGGGATAAAATGTTTCTAAAATCATGGAATATTCGGAGGAGTTAGAAAGGAAGGATAGGCCTGGTAGGCCCTGGGAAAATGTTAAGGTAGGACCTGGGAAAATGTTAGGCTGCACCTGTATAATCATTTCATGACCATGATAAATGATATGATTGTTAGATGCGATGATTGTTTGGTAATTGGATAAAATTATTGTTTAATCTTAGCAAGAATCATGAGATTCTTGAATCGTGAGGTTCGGGGATTTGATGGAAATTACAAAAATCCATGCTTGGATGAAATCAATGTATACAATAGAACAATATAAGTTTAATAATTAATATGTAGTTATATAGTGATAAATATATAAAAACATGTTAATCCCAAATCCATGTCAGAGTCAGATTTGGGTCTGTACCCCTGACACCCAGAGCTCTTCAATAAAAGCACCTGCATATAATCATTCCGTGATTATGTTTCTGAATGCTAACACAAAGACTCAGACTTGTTGATTCCTGCTGAAAAGTGAGGGAAGGAAGAATGATAAAGTCAAAGCCAGAGGTCAGGGGCAAACTAAAGAACAGCCACAAAGAGTTGCCTGCCAGGAAGAGAAGGTGGGAGCATTGGGTCCTGGAGGAAGAAGGGCTTACCAGGACTCCTGCTCCTGACTTGTACCCAGCACTGTCCTGTCAAGGCAGCAGTGGCTCCAACTTCTCAGGACTCAAAAGACAAACCAGACAGGTTTTGGTCCCACAGTGGCTTTAGAGAACCATGGCTCCAGCTGTGCCATTCTGCAATGAACTGGTCTGGGTGTCCTGATGGATCTCATCCACCAGCTGAGTGTCCCTCCCCTGGTCAACCTCTCTCCCTTCACCAGCAAAAACAACTCTTCTGGGCTGTATGTGGGGAGAGGGGAGGGAGGTTTTGTTTGTCATGTTCAAAAATAGTTCTCCTGAAAGATAAGCTAACCCTAATGACTTTCAAAAATTAATACTGCATATCACCAATAGAAAAAATGAAGAACTTTCTATAGGCTTTCCAAAGTGCCACTTACAACTATAATTCAACTAGCAATTCAATTTTCCAAGGTCTAAATTCAGGATATGATGTGTGAAAACGGCCCAATTCAAAAGACATATGAATTAAATGGAAATGCAAGCCTGTGTGATTCATTCTGTCAGCATCATCAGCTTCACAAATGCAGGTTCAAAATACCCAAGGTCAATATTTCTCAGTTATTAAAGTGAAAGGAAACTGCATTAATGAAAATCAGCAGTAACTTCAGAGCTGTAATGAGGGATCTTGTGAGAAGTAGCAGCTTCTTTCTTTCCTCAGAGCATGAAAGTTAACTATAACAGCAAAGGCCTGACTGTGAAAATAGTCAATGGCTTGGCTTTTGTCTGATTCTCCCATGCAATCAGAAAAGAGCTAGGAAAAAAAGAAGAAAAAAGTTTTTTATTCTCCTTCCTTTATCCCATTTATGTTCTCGAAATTCCTCCAAATCTTCCTGCATGGGAAGTTACTTTCTCTGACCCTTTTCCATATTTTCCTGTCAGGCAGTCATATTCCCTGTAGCTTCATTCCAGGATGTGCTGGAATTAGGGAATTTTAGGATAAACCTATACATTTGTTATAAATTAATCTCTGCTCAATATTTACTATTTCTCCATAGGACTTGCTTTTAAAATTATGGAGACATCCAGATGTGAATTTGGAAACTATTTTTGAAACAAGGTTTAGTTTGGTCTTGAGTTACTAAATTTGCATTGACCACATTTCTTTGGTTCAATGAATGATGCAACTCCAGTTCATAACAGCTTTTCCATCTGATCATTTCTCATATCTACATGAAAGCAAATTGTCTTAATACTAATTGCTGTTAAGTACATTGTCAAAATTAGAAAATATTTGGTTTTTACGACTGTATTGTTTTTATGACTACTTATTAAGCCACTTTTTCTTACAGTGCTGTTTCACTTTTCTCTTAGCTGATTGACATTAGTAAAACATAAGTGGTGTTCTGTTGTTGGATCACTCTGTTCTCACTTTGTCTGACTTCATCTTAAAAACTTGTATTTTCAGTGCCAAATGCCACACTGAGAGAACCTCTCTGACATCAGTGCTACTGTTGTCGACATCGAGTACACTTCATCTCTGCAAGATATGTCCTGGTATAAAACCATTTAATATTCTTCCTGCTTATATAGTATTCCAAGAAGAAGGCTATCAAATATTTTCTTAAAGCATTTTTTGCTGTTTGATATATCTCTGACATAGTCTTTTATGGCTGAAAATGTGCTTGAAGACTGGTGAAGACCAGCCTGGCTGTTGCTAAGCTTTTTTTCATTCTTTTTAAGATGATTTTGTAAGTAGCCTATTTGTCTTATCAATTCTGTTGTTGAACATTTCCTAGATTGAGTTTTATAATTTATTTAGCTGTTATAACTTAATACTGTAGAAGTATGTGAGCCTTGTGATTTACTTCCACATCTTTTAACATTTATATAAATTTTCTTACTATTCATGTAAATCCTCTTGGATTTTTCTGTGTTGATTTTGCTTCAGAGTAAAGAATTGGGAGTTTGTTGGAATTTTTTAACATTTTTTTGAAAAGTGTATTTTGGCTGATTTCCTTTGGTTAGTAGTGCTCTATATCTATCCATGCTGAAGGATTGCCTCTATGGAAACTATTATTTTTCCTGGATTTATGATACTGTCATAGAGAAAAGGCTTCAGTGTTGATGGTCTATGATGAATAAAGCTTTCTGCATGTGAAATCTTTAATTCAGTTCGAAAATATGATGTAAATAGCTACCCTTAGTCTTCCGTGGTCAAATTACTCTTTTCCAGTTTTGGGTTTTTTCCTTATGTTTCATCTGCTTTCTTATCACATATATTTTGTTATATTTGGTTCTGAGGATTAGGATTGTGGCAAAGCCAGATATTCATGTAAGTTTTTTCCAATACGTACATGGAACCTGGTTGCTCTGTTGGGAGAATTCCAAATTCATGTACTTCTTCATGAGGAAATGTAATTCATGAGCTTCTGTGCCAGAAACAACTCAGATTTCTGTGCATCATTCTAGTTTGGAAACTCATTCTATATTTGTACATTTATTCTGAGTTGTTTTCCCAGCCACTGGGTCTGAAGTTTCTCATTAGCCTTGCTGGAGATTTATTTAAGTAAACTGGGGTTGGAGTTTATGTGAAAACAGGAAAAGTTTTGCTTAGATTCTTTGCTTAATTCAAATTTGTTTTACCTTTCTTTTATTTGTTTGTAAATTATTTCTTTCCTAATCTAAAAATGAAAGCTCCCTACAGTTCGGTTCAGATACAATTACAGGAATGGAATGAGACACAGTCAGTCAGTAAATATTTATTTAAATTATTTTCCTGCAATGTCTTTGACACTACATTTTTTTAAAATATAACTTGAAAAAACATACAATGTTAGTAATCAGGAGGTTCTCAAATCACCAGACTGTGCTAGTAAGAGGCAGCATGTCCAGATGGTGGACCAGCTAGGTGGATTTTTCCAGTAGAACCTCACTCCATATTCCCACTCTACTGAGTTATGCTTAAATCTCAAAAATGAACTTACATCTATACTTAGCCAAAGCAACCAATGCTGCCAATTCTTTAACTAAAATGTAATTTTGATTAGAATTTAGAGGTAAATCTCACTTTCCTTCCAGTCAGTGACCTCTAGGGGATGCAGCCCTAGAGTTATAATCAGCAGTAGACAGGAGGGGTGCCATTACCATAACCATGTTAGTTTCAAATATTTCACAAATTTTTTTTTAGTACAATATTGTTGATATGCACTAGGAGTTAGTAGCACATGTTTTTATTTCTCTTACCTCCAGTGACCAATTTATATTTCATCTCCTGCTGTACATGACAAGAATATACTGCCATGTATTCAACAGAGAGTTAAAGCAGAGCAAGTCAAATTGGAAGGAGGCCTTTGGAATACAGTTGCATTCACCATATGGTATGAGTTATTATTAAGCAATTTTCATAGGTATTGGTATAAATTAAAACATTTAGAAGGGCCTTCTTAAAATCCTAGATGTTATTAAACAATTCATCCGAATCCCTAATCCCTGAAAGGGCTTTTGGACAATTAATCAAGCCATGCTGGCTTTTGCCCTGCACATTTTTCTTCAGACTAATCCACAGAAACAAGCAAATAAATTACACATTAAAATTTATGAGTACAAATTTTTCCTTCCCTCTAACTAACGTGTATGATTTTCCCAGGAGAAATTTCCTCCTGCATAAGAAATTAAAGCTTTTAAGCAAAGAATAGTTCCATTGTCATGAAGAAAAACGGAACCATTGCTATAGCCATGATATTTTCAAATATTTAATAATAGTGAATACTATATTGCTGATGGGAATGAGGGTTTATCAGCATATATAACCATAGTGATATATATAACCGTAGTTAGCTCCTGAATGTTGCAGCACTGTCATACAGTAGGAAAAAAAATTCATTCATTATTTTTTTTTTTTCTGACAGAAAGGAGATGTTGTAACAGTTTGTTCTTTAAAGAAGCCTCAAAAGGGAAAAAAAAAACCCTCAAAGCAGCAAACCTTTTGGCTCTTTTGATCTCCTGGCAGCTGAAATCAACAACTGCAGAGCCTAGGGATGCTTTGGTTTCCAGCCTAGATGATGGACTGCATTTGCAGGAGGTTATTATCTGTTTGTTGGAAACAGACAGACAAACCAGATGCCTGAATTGAGAAGGCTGTCTCAGTTCAGATTAAAATTTTCCTCAGTTTCTGAAGACTCAGCAAAACTTCAGCATAGGTTGTTATTTTAGTCAAGAGTAACACTTTGAGGTCAAAATGTACCTTTTTAAAATCATAAAATTGTGGACTTAGGCATTTTAAATTCCTACTTAATAAATTACCACAGTATTGCCTCTGGAGGTTACTTCAACATATTTATTAACATCATTTTTACATCTGAATGCCTTTGAAAACCAGATTATTTGTGCAGAAAAGTAAGGGCTTTATCTTGGTTTCCAAGAATATACCCAGTGCTGTTATCTGCTACACTATAAATACACATTGTGCAAGAGGGAAAGCATAATTATCTAATGCCATTGGAGCTGATGGTTAGAAGACAGTTCTTTTCTTGGATCACGTCAAGATGGAGCCTTGATTAGTTCTATATTAAGCAAAATTATTGCATCAAACACTTGAGTCAAGCAGGCCTTGTTTTTAGCATAATGTATGTAAGAATTTTATCAATATATTGCTAATGTAACTTTCCAGTTGTAGAATGGAAGGACCTGCAAAAGAATAACCAGTCAATAGTTGCTGAATTTTCACGTGGTACTTGGCCAGCATTTGATACATGTAAATTTGTATGTGGAATGTAAATTTTGTTGTGGGCTTCCAGCAGTAAAAGGCCTTGTTAAGCAGAGAGCAGTGGGCTGAGAGTCTCTTTGCAGTCAACATATTCAATGTAATTTCACCTTCCTGTTGCTCTGATAGGTTCGTTCCTCTGAAAGGCAGAACAAGGGGGGGCCTTCATTTTATTTGAATTACCTGGAAAACATATTTACTGAGCTCAGCTGAGTATTATACAAAAAAATAATTAAAAAAATAATTTTAGAATTCTAATTTCAGTCAGACCTGCAATAAGCTGGCAAGTGGTTTTATTCTATACAGCGCAAAACCAGAAAGATTTATTTTTTTTGAGTTATACAAGGATGAAAATAAAATATTAGAAGTTATTAGAAAGTTTATAATTCCTCATTTTATCTTCAAGACAGTTTGCTTAGGGGACTTGATTTTTTTCAAACTAGGGGGAATTCTAAGGCTGGATTATTAGACAAATCACATAGATGTTTACTAAGTAGCCAGACACCAAAGTAGAATTTGGAAGGGAAACACAATCCATTTTTAAGATAACACTCCAGTAAGTCTTTAAACTACAGAATTCATCAAGCAACACCCTGTTTGATCCTGACTGCTCCACTCCAGCTTTTCAATTTCAATTTCAATGTAAAATTGACTTTTCTGTACAAGGCAGAGGTTTACCATGTTCCACAGTGCTCAGAGGAGAGCCTGCTGTGCTCCAGAAATGAGTGCTGCCACTTTCACTGGGACCATCAAGCTGTATTTTTTGTCTGGACATGCTGAAAGAATGAGGACAAGAAAGTCTGTCATGACTTATTCCTGAGCTTTCATCCAGAAAGAGATTTAGTGGACCCAAGAGATAACACAACTTCATACTTTTTGGGAGAAAATAGTTCTCAGGAAAGAGGAACATTTGTTTTTAAAATAACTCAGTGGCATTTTGGGGCAGCCTGGGAATGAGAAGGTCTTTCACATAAAGAAAAAAAAGATAATGAATAGCCAGAGTTAGATAAATGTTTATGACCTAGCCACATTCTCAATTTGATTAGAAAGAGACAGAGTTACAGAAAAAAATAAAAACATGAATACAATAATCTTATTTTAGTCTTTCCAGATCTGCTTTAAAGATTTAAGAAGCTCAGTGAAGTCACTGAGACTTTGCATGCTTAGTCTAAGACAAAACCAACAGCCAAAATTTTGATACCTAACTCATTACAAGTACTGGAAACAAACATTATCTTTGACCTAAACTGGTACTACTTGTTCTCCTAATTTAGAGGAGGAATTGAGGGGGTTGCTATTTATTTTGTTTGTTTGTTTGAAAACATATATGAAAATTGCCAATGGCTGTGGGAATGGGCACTCATAATAGCAGCTTTTCATGTTCCTCTTGATAAGCTTAATCAAAGTATCTGATTATAACACTTCCCTTAGCACTTCGTGTATTGTTTCCTTGGGAGCACAATAGATGTAATTTCACTCTTTCAGACTAAATGATTTTCATGGTAATTTCATTGCCATTATCCATCCCACACGTGGTGGTTTTGTATATAAATGTGTCTGACCCATGGCTTCTCACTTGTGGTCTGGAAAAAGTAGCTTCCAAACATAAAAAAGGTACAAGCTAATAACAGCAAGTACAGAAAAAAAGACATAACTTGGATACAACAAATTTGCTAAATAGAAGCTGAGTAAGAGGAGCATTATGAAACCATACCTGATTACACTTCAGTGGAAATAATTCTTATAAATCTATCATATAAGTTAGCTCTTGCTAGATTATTCTACACCTCAAATATTTCATTTTCATAAAAGGCTGATGGATCTAAGGACTCTCTGTGGAAGATAAGATATTTAATGTGATTCACCTTTGGTTTCATTTTTCGAGTATTACAGCTAAATCTTACAGCTCGCTCTTGTGAGGACTCTGATTACAGGGAAATTCAAAATTCAGGATTCCCTTTACAATGCACAGACAAAGCTCTCCTGTTTGGCTATGCTGTTCTCCAACAGTGTGAAGGATCACAGCTATTTTGGGGTTCACAGCCAGCACCTTTTCCTGCAGTTAACCAAGTTAACCACCTGTATCTGTTCAGTTCTTTCTCATAACACAGACCCCACCTGAGGATGAGGCTGGCACCGCAGCATAGATAAATGGGAGACCTGAGTTGGCTGTCTCCCTTCAGGTGGCTGAAAACAATTGAAACAGTGTCTTCCATCTTGCAGGTGTGTACCATAAAAACTGATATATTTGGTTTTGTCACGCTGAAATGCAAGACACATAAGTGATGGCCAGAGAGGACTTGAGAATGTGCTGAATTTCAAGAGAGCACTTGAAAACCCTACAGGTTTCTAGCACACCCTATATGTGCTAGAAAACAAGGGGCTTTTGCTTCACTTTAAAAAAATGCATTAAATAAAGAGTGACCTCACTACTTTTTCCCTCCCAGAATGTTTTCCCCCTCTAGTTTACAATGCACTGCTCCTTAATGTTTAAGAGACTGTACTGGGCTCAAACTTTTTTTGCTGTTATAATTTGTCTTTTCATCAGTCAAGGAAGCCATCATGTCTACTAACCTCACAGAGTTGGCTTTCCTGTGCACAAGATGGCATATGACTGTGAAATACTGAGATTAGGTCAACATTGCACCCAAAATTCCTCTGAAGACTTCAACAACTTGAAAAGAAACCACTAAAATATAATGGTCCATGCTCATATGACTAGAGCTAGGCATTAAGGGCCTGTGCTCAAGAGAAAAGCTTCTTTCTCTAATACATGGTAAGAAATATCCCTTCATTCTTCCTGGGGAGAAGCAGCAGGAGTTGTGCAAGCTGTTTTAAAAGCATCTTATATTTTATTTATTTTTTGTTGTTATTCTTATTTTGAATTTCACTTCAGTACATGTGTTTGACACAGAATGCTGTTGACAGGGCAGGTAAAAGGAAAATTTGAAGTTGTTTCAAGGAAGAAAAAAAGCAGCTGTTGCAGAAGAGCTAGTTCATTATATTTAATCCATTAACACAGTTTTAACATGCTTCAATACCTCTTATATTTATTGAATATGAGTTATACAGTGTTTGGTTCTTTTTGTAAAGGAAAGAGAACTTTCTTTGTCAGAAAGAGAGAGATTTGAAACTCAGAAAATATACTAGGATGCAGTGTTAAATTACTTTGCACTAATCTGATAAACACACTCTCCCTTACTGTGGAGTGACAACCTGCCATATTTGAGCAATCGTGATAGAAAATATATCATAAAAGTATTCATTATTTTTTCCAAATGCATAATATGTCATGAAGAAACCCGTGCTTTACTTCAGCCAAACCTGAATTCCTTGAAAGACCAAGCTGAAATCATCCAGTCTCATCATGCATCCTGGCTCTGTGGTAAGGTTTTAGCTCATCTTGGGGCAAACCCCAAATGGGGAGAGCGCCTTGGATGGCAGCAGGTCTAACACAACCTCCTCTCCAAGGGCTGTGTCCTGTTCCCAGTGGATCCCTTAGGTCCTGACTGCCGCAATGTGTCTCTGGTATGCCCAGTCCTCTCTCGCTGCCTTGCCCATGTTTGGAGAGAATGTCCCTTTGTGCCTGTTCCAGCAGAACCATTCACCATCCATTTGGGCTCGGTGGCTGCAGCTTGGGCTGTGGCCAACGATGCTTTTTGTTGATTCTTGGCGCTTGTCTTCCAGAAGACTTTAAGAGCAGTCCTTGGGCCCACTCCCATGGCCTGGGTGCACATCCAAGTGAGGCTGGGCAATGCCAATGCCATGAGATGTCCCAGAGCCCCCTAGTCCCAGTGTGACAGGTGATGGGACTGTTGTCATGGAAACAAAACTGTATCGAAATACTAAAAATAAAGCTGGCCAGACAAACTTGATAGTTTTTAGGCAGAAAACTGGAGTTAGAGACTGTCATGGACATACTTGGAATTTAGACAGGCATTTACTAAGGAAGCATATGATAGTCTAGAGAGAAAATTAAATCAGTTTGGCTTGGACAACAAGAGAATTGGTTCAATCAAAAGCAGGCTTGTGAGCTACTGACAATGAAAAATTATAAATAATCTAAGAAGAGAGAAATTGGCTGGTGATATCCCACAAGAATCAGTATTGAGCTATCTGTTTAAAGTTTGGACAAAGAGATCTACAAAATTCTATAAAGAATAGTCAGTTATTCAAGATACACATAGAAGAGAGAACAATTTGGAATTATTCACTAAAGTAGGGAATAACTAATTTGTATCCCAGTACTAACTGCTGTGAAATGAGTATGTATGTGGGTGATTATTAAAATACATGACCAAACTCTCCAGCCTTCCCAACCCAAACACTTTGGGCTTTTGTCTGTCAGTGGAAGCTTTCTGTAGATACGCCTGATTTTACATGTCTCCTGCCAGCAGAATAAGGATAAAGGTCTGAGAACTGGGCCTCTCCTTGGCGGGAGAATCCAAAAATCCTTCAGTCACAATTTTCTCACATTTAAACCTACATTTTCCAGTATTTCCTGTAATAGCAACCACACCAAGTAGGAGCATAGCAGACAACCCAGAACTGTGGGTCCCTGGGCTGATATCCAGCAAGGCATTAAGGAGCACACAAGATCCTTCTCCATGGTCAGGTAGCTCAGTATATAGTGGCAACTTTATTCAGCTGTCTTAGCATGTGTGATTAAATTAGAGGCCTGCTAGTAATGTCTGTGACAGAAAAAGCTCTTTTACCTTCTTTATGATGATAATATTTTTACTATCTGGTCTCAGATAGTGCTGACACCTCAGCTGTGGAAAGCATGGTGCTAATAAGGTAAATGGACTTTGCAGAAACATTTGGGATGGCTGTACTGTTTCATCCTTGACTTTACTATTAATCATTTAAGTCATCCAACTGTTACGGACATCAACTTTAAATAACACCAGCAGCTAAACTTATAAATACATCAGTAGTCAAGGCTTGTTCCCATTTGGAAAAGTGGTGAAATAGCCAGAATAACTGCTCCATTATAAATCCTCAAATGCTCACTGTTTACTGAGACAGCCATTTCACTTAATTTCTGAAGATAGAGAACCTTTGAGTCATCAAAACTATCTTCATTGTCACTGAACAGGGATTTTCAGATAACTGAAAATTTATTTTATATCTCTTCCTCAGTCTTCTGACCTATCTATTATTCAAGTAACAACATTTTCCTCAGCTCTTGAATTATTTAAACTGTTGTGCATGCAGAAAAACACACTTCCCCAGCTCTGCAAGAAGATTCTATTATAAGCATATACTTGTGTCAAATCACATGCATTAGTAAACTTGAACACTGAACACGTCCAACATTGTGATATTTCTTGGATGGAAACCCCTATCAATAATATTTTAACAAATACTTAGGGCTTTCACTTTAGATTTTCTATACTAATTTTTTTTTTTTGGAAGGGAGCCAATCTCGCTGTGCTAAGCACATATTCTCCCAAAAGTTAATGCATGGAATCTCAGGCTGAAGGCAATTTATATTCGTGATTTAAAACTACCATCTTAATCAGAGTATTATTGTTATTATCAGAATACTCATTAATGTGTTCCTCATAGATAATTCAAGTATGAATCAATGCCCAAAAACAACTAATTCCTCTGAGATCAAATAAATTAAGGAACTGAAAGATGTAAATAAAATCTATTTATTTCAAATTAAAGCAACATCACCATGTCTAAAGTTTAATCTGACTATTATGCAATGGTAATGCAGGGAGAAGTAGCTTAGGAAAGCTCACCAGGAAGTTGAAGTACGTAATGCATTCTTGAGAGATTCAGTTTTGCCATGTAGAAGAGAGAGCATTCTAACTGCAAAATGTATGAGAGTGGTTGGGACTACATTGTAAAACCTCTGTGGTGAGAGAGAGGGAGGCACCTGGGGGAGTCAAGGTGATTATGTTCAAAATTATAAAGCAGAATGCCCATTACAGATACTAAAAACACCACAGTGGGGTTAAACTCCGAAAGACAGGCTTCAGACACTGTGAAACTCTTTAAATGACTGGAGATCCTCCACCTCTCTCTTTGCCTCGAGGAGAGGAGAATGCTCAGGATAATACCATTCAAATAATAAGGATTTTTTTTTTTTGGTACAGTATTTGCGATACTATTTTTAATGGTATAGATGTGTTCACTAATACAGAGTCTTCATCCTTTCCCTTGAAACCATTGATGAGACACAATATAGAGGCCCTTTCAAAGCCCCAAAAATCCCATTTGTGCTGTTCTGAAATTAGTTTGAGGAGGTTTCCATGTGCTTTCAATGGACCGTGGCATTAAATACACTGTTCATGTGGAGACCCCAATTTCAACCTGTTTTGTACATTCCATACATCTTCATGTTAGAGGTATTTTGGCATGTAATGTTTTAAGAAAGTATCAACAGTGATACACATTTGGCTACTGAGAATAAAAAGAAGTTTAGTTTCCTTAGAGGAAAGGATTTATGTGTTTCACTTAGAAACTAGTGTTCCATAAAAGAAAGAAAAAAATCAAATCTTAAAGACTTCTAGTAACACAGATAATTTCAGAAGCATTTGTTTGGCAAAGGTTTTCCAGTTATAAACATTACAAATGCAGGTAAAAATGAGCGACTGCTACAGCGTTTGAACAAAGTAGCACAGGATGCTTATGAAGTCTGTGATACTATAAATGTGTAGCCATAGGATTGTACAAAACCTTCTACATTCTGCTATATATTTTCTGCTCTTAAGTTATTTAGTTTGTGATAAAATATTGTTGTCTCCTAATCACTGGAAAGGCTTTCTGAGCCAGAGATAAAACACTGATGCTTCTTCCAACTCAAAAACCTTCAGTAAACATTGTCTGAAGTTACAGTTGAGTGTAGTGACCTCAACTGACATTTTAAAGATTCAAAACTTTGTATAAAATATCACTTGGAGACCTCAGATTTTATGGCATGGTTTTTTAAAAACTGATCAAGATTAAGCTTTCTATGGCTTTTGCTACATTTATTGTACTGGAACATTGTTCCAGACGACACTGCTTTGATGGGCAAAACTAATCCTGACTTCCAGCGCACCTGTATTCCTAGACAGTCTGGACTCATTATTTATCTTGTTATTTATATTAAGTAATACTAAGAGCACTTTTTTTTTGCTCTGTTTTGATATATTTCCAAACCCATGATGTTCCCTCTCAGCATTTGCTTCATGTAGTTAAAGAAGATGAATCTCTTGCAGTCTTTTTTTTCCTCTAGGTTGCCTGCATTTTTTTCATGGACACTTGAATACAGGTGATTAAATTTGCATGTAATAATCCACCAGGGTCCAGCCTTGCCTTCCATCAAGTCATTAAAACTACTTTTCCTCTAAAGAAAGGACTCAGCCTACAGCAATACTGCCTTTCATTTCTGATGGTTGCACATAACAATGGACCAAGATCATTCTGTGACCTAAGTTAGCCAGATTTCTTTTTATTTCAGTGCAAAGAGTAAGTAAGCAGCTACAGCCAGTGAACCAGTTTATATTATCCCTATAATCTATGTACAGCATGCATTGCATCAGCTCCCAGATTTGCTACTTCAGCCTGAAAAATACCCACTTAAATCCTGAGGATCACAAGGGTGACTACAGCCAAGTGACATAGAACTCCAAAGCAGACTAACAGGGAAAACTGAGCTGAAGAGGGTAAAACATGGAATGTTATTGTAGAAAAAGTCACAACATGCACCCTATTATGGTGTTTTACCCTCACACATTATTGTACATGTAATAACATAATGTATTCATAATTGCACAGAGACATCTTAATGTAAATAAATCACAAGATAGAAAAAAATTACTGTGATAACTCTTAATACTGGAAATCCACAGAACCGGATTCAAATGTGTTCAAACATTTTCCTTAGAAACACAAGTCATTTGGTGTTATATAATAGTGTGCAGAAAAATTTGGAGGAAAGTGGTATTGTAATGCAGCAAAATAATCTGTTCCTTTATAATTAGAAAAGCATTTGAAATTAGCTTCATTTATAACATGAGCAGTCATGAGTACAAAAATAGATGCATTTTGGCTTTTTAAGCAAATTATGCCCTCATTTTAGAGCACAAAGTGACGTAAATCAGTTAGTTCTCATGCACTTGTGTGATACTCTGAGGTATGCATATCCAGCATGGCAGAAACAGGTTTAATTTAAAAAAAATATTATTGTTTTCATTCACATTTTCAAAAACCTTGGAAGTTTTCCTATCCTGATTAGTCCATTTTAGGGGAAAATCTAAAGCTCTGGGTCTTACATTGACTGAAAACTCTCCTATCATTGTCCATGTTACATGCAGTAATCTAACTAGAGAGGTCACTGGTGAACTAAAGAAGAAAAACGAGTATTTCTATTTTAAGAGACACATGAACCTTGTTGGAATTAAAATACACTGGAAATGTAACCCCTGAAGTGGCAGAAGTCTTTTAAATGGTTTTCTGAATTTTCAGTGAAGCTGCACATACAAGTAAATTACTGTTACTGGAATTCCATCAAGCCCCTTTCTCCTAAAATCCAAATTCCATGTATGTTTTTTTGCCAAAAGGTTAGCAGGTGACACTCAATACCTGAAGCAGAGTTTCAAACCTGAAAACCCCCACAAGTGCCCTGCCAAGTAGGCTTACAGCCAGCTACAGAGTATTTTTAGAAGACAAGAACCAACACAAGCCTTGAGTTTTCCCCAAGCTGAGAAGTAGTAATTTTCCTCTGGATTCTTCATTCTTGCTGCAGTACAAAAGACCAGTTTGCCTGGATCAAACTGAAACAAAACTATTTAATCACCTTGCAGTGCTGAAGATGCCAGTGTTAGGAAATATTAGTGATGTCTGTTAAAAATCAAAGGAAACCACCAAGCCCTACCACTCCAGAAAACTCAGAGACTAGTGGATATTGCTTTGAATCAACAACTGCCATTGCTGCAAAACTTAATCTCAAATTATTAATTATTATACTGAAAATAGAGAATCCTGATTTGTAATCTGTGCTGCCTGTTTTAAGCTGAGTTTAATTTTTCCTACTGGAAAATCCTTCCTCATTGCTTGTGACATCCACGTTCCAGAGCTGCAACATACGGGCAAAGTTTGCCCTAAGCAGTTTTATTCCTGGTGTATCTGTAATACCATCCAACTCACCCTTTGCACGATTTTTTAACTGCATCCAATCATATCTTGTAACATTTCTTTCTAGGCTGTTTTCCATTTTCCCTAAAGACAGAAATGGGAGACATGTGGGACAGGAAAAGGTGGAAAAGAAACAAAGGGAGGAATTTCACAGAAACACCATTGCTCATGTGAACTGTGGCATAAAGTGAATGAACCAGATTTTTTTTTTGCCATATTTTACTTCATGGAGGAGCAGGACACTCTAGCAAGTGTGGCCTCGGAGGAAAGAGAGTACCTGGATTCACTGCAAGACAGTACCTGGGGCAGTGCAATGAGAAGCAAAAAGAATTAGAAAGTTCTGCTAAGGACCCAGAGTGGCTCTGGCTCCTGCTGTTGTTCACCTCCAGGAACAGCACCTGCATGCTCTGCTTGATGATTCAAGATGCAGTATTTGCTATGGTCCATTTCACAGGTGGGTTTTGGAAGAGTTGTAGGGAAAGAAAATTGAGTTTAGGAGGTTATGTTTTGGGGAAAAAAAAGAATTTATCAACAAATAGACACATTCCTGAAAATGTTCCTTATGCCTGCCCCTGCTTCTCACTTCCCCAAAAATCTTGATTTATTTATTCTAAGACAAAACTGAAAAATTCTGGTGTGTTTTTCTATGTGTACTCAACTTACCATCCTTAGCCCTCTTTCCTGTGCTTCTCCACAGTCTCTAGTTACTGACCTAAAGTAAATAAATACTCCTATCTCTCTAACCATTCTTTTTGTATGTTCTTCGGTGTGTACTTGTCTTTTTCTATCCCCCTTTGCAGATCGCCTACAGCTCTGTCTTTTCTGTGTGTCTTTTTAAAGTAAATGTCATCTACAAACAACAATTCTCCCTTGTGTGTACCCCGTATTCTGTGCCCACAACTTGGATTCAGATATTCACTAATCTGAATGAAGGTATTTATTTATGAAGAACCCATTGTAGAGTATATGTGTAAAAAGCAAGCCAGTAATATTTAAAGAACTGTACATTCAATTAATCCAAGTGCTAAAGAACAATATCTCTGGCAGCTGAATGATGATCTAACTGTGCACCTTTCACTATGAAGGGTAATATCTACATTGCAGCTATTGAAAGTTAAATAGGATAAATACTATACTTTTGTCTAAACTAGAATTCTAGACCCTCTCTAACACCTCTTTGTAGACATTTAAGCTCAACATAGCCAATATAAAAGTAATATTTTTCATCATATTTTTTCTCATTTCTTGTGGACAGAACTATTAAGCCACTGATCACACAGGACCAAAACCTGAAGCCTTTATTGCCTTCTGACATCTCTAAAATACACAGTTTCTGATTCATTCACTCAGACTATTATCCAGGCTCTGCTGTCCTGCATGTGGCACACTTTCTTGGGACTGAGTGAATCCCATGCCACCCCTCTACACCCAGAAGACCTTTGCAAGGATAATTTTCTCTCTGAGGTTGCTGCTCTCTTTCATATGAAAGAAGCGCTTCTTAGAATTTTCCCAGCCAGCAACAGCATTTTTCTTTGATTTGTCCCTGAAGCCAGCTTTGGGCTTTTTTCAGATCATGTGGCTTGCTTGTACCTGGCTAGATTTTCAAAAAGCAGCTTTATTAGTTCTTTCCAGCTACTGCTAATGTTCAAGAACAAACTCTTAAAGTATGTGCAAAATTTCCCAGTATGTCTTCAAACTCTTTCTCTAAACATTTTTTTCCATAATATTTCAACAGCCCCTTTGCTTGTTTGACAGTTTCCTGCAGCCACTGTCCCCTGTCTTGTTAACAAGGACTTGTGAGATTTTATTGATCTGCTGCTTCTTCTTCTACATTAAATCCAACTTGCCAGGGTTTTGACTATGTTTTTCTTCTGTTTTCTGTGCAGCTCCTGAACGCCAAGGTCCCAGGACATGTGTTCAAGTAGAATATATCTCCTCTAGCTCAGCAAATATACCAGATTTCAGAAAATTGTCATACTGGAAAGATCTAGCAGTTCTGAGGGTTTTTACCAATATGTTCATGAAGTATCTACTCTATTCCAGAATTGATTTTTTTTAGTAGTTATTTCTTTTCTCAGCAGAAAAGAAGTTTCACTTACAGAGCAGAAGAGATTGTCAATTTAGAGCACACTTATAAAAGTGTACATGACTTGTCCCAAGGCAAAATGCATTAAAGGAAGTTCAAGTGTTATTGTAACTGTCAGTCAGAGAGGAAGGAAAGAAAACCCCACAAGTTTATTTAATTATTTATATTTGGATTTATTTTGCATTCTTGATTAACTAAATCCAGTAACAAAAAGCTGCTGTGAATATTCTCCAGCTGGCTTGGAGATACAGGGATAATACTGCATGTGGATTTTCTAATTTCCCTTGTGGAAATAAAGCTTTTAGTGCATAGTGCACTAAAGCAAAACAACGACAGCAACAGATGCTCTCAAAGTGTTTCTTAAGTGGACAAATGGCCTTTATAACACAATAGAGACTCAGAGTGTTATTTATCAGAAGATCTGTAAAAGCTGACATTCAACTTTATCTTGCGGAACTGCAGTCCCAGGTTTCTGTTGTAAGACAGCACTTTGTTCTGAAACGTGCAAAGTCCTTCTACAAGATCATTAAAGTGCTACATTAAAGAGTAACAATCCAGTAGAATGGGCTAATTAAAGATGAACCAAACAATGTAAAAAATTCAACTATCACTTACTTAGCTAGCTTCAACTAGTCAAAACACTGGTTCAAACAATTAAAAAAAATAGTAGGAGACTAAAAGGAAGTCATATTAGCACAAGGAAAACACTGTCCTTCATTCCCTCCTCAATCCACTTCAAAAGCACTACACCTTGTTAACTGGTGTATTTCTCCTCCTGTGCTGCTTGGATGGACCTAATGACCCAGTACACCAAGTATTTGTTAATGATTTCTCTTTCCTTTGGTTCTACACAGGTATAGTGATGCTTTCAACCTCATTATTTTCACTTTATTCAGTTTATTACAAGAGATTTTCACTTTATTCACTTTATTACAAGAGATTCAGAACAAGATAAATTCAAAAGAAAGGTATCCTGCTCTCCTCTACAAAGGAAAAACAGAAGATAAACTGAAGTGATTATAAGATGAAGGCTGCTATATAAAACATTATATAAATAATGTTCCTTGAAAAAGGAATCAGAACATATTGAAACAGCAAACATAAGGCAAAAAAAATGTAGAACTAAAAGAGCCATATGTGTATCTCGGAGGGAAATCACAAAGAGGAAATATCCACTCTTTTAAAAAGGCTTGAGCTAATGTAGAATTAAGAATAATAATATGCTTTAGTCATGAGAATGGAGTCACTGCATGTTGTCACAGTGGTATAGGTTTATAGTTGCCCTAGTACAATGAATACTGTTTTCTGATTTCATTTTTTTTGGATTTTTTCTCACAGTAATTCTTAGTTTTCTGAGCTTTTTTTAAGACTGGTTGAAGAGTTCTATATGTTTTTGTCACACATAAATGGTCAATTGTTCTCAAATTCAATGCCACTTAAAGTGTAGTTCGAATATGAGTAATAATGTGAGCATCAGTGCTTTAAGAGTAGTACAAGAGTAAGTTCAAAGAGAACTGAATGGGAAGATGAAATTTGCTCTGATATGAAGAAGTCCTGGTTAACTGAGGAGGTCCCAGACAGCTGGAGGCCAGCCAGGCTGGCACCCATGCATCAGCAGGGCTGGAAGGAGAATCCAGGGCACTGCAGGCCTGTCAGACCTCAGTGCTGGGGAAAATCATGGAACAGATCACCTTGAGTGCCACTGTGTCCAGCTGTGGGCCACTCACTTCAAGAAAGACATCGAAGTGCTGGAGTGTGTCTGGCAAAGGGCAACAAGGCTTGTGAAAGGTCTACAGAATATGTCTTATGAGGAGCATCTGACAGAGCTGGGCTTCTTCAGCCTGGAGGAAAGGAGCTCGGTGGAGACCTTGCTCTCCACAGCTGCCTGAAAGGAGGGTGCAGCCAGGCTGCACCTGGGGAAGTTCATGTGAGATACTAGGAAAAATTTCTTCACTGAAAGAATGGTTGAGCATTGGAAGAGGTTTCCCAGGCAGGCAGCGGAGTCGCCATTCCTGGAAGTGTTCAAAAAATGAGTGGACATGGTACACTGGGATATGGTTTAGTGGGAATAGTGGTGTTCAGTCTAAGGGTGGGCTTGGTGATCTTGTCTTGGAGGTCTTCTCTGACCTTAATGATTCTATGATTCTATGATTCTTTGAATAGAAGATAATAATTTTTAAAGAGGGAAATCAGTTTCAGCTGTTTGAGATTAAAGGCCATCTTCTGAATGTAGTAGCTCAGCCTGAGATTTAATTCAGTTTTTGTAAAGTGAAATAATTGCTACCTTACATATTTTCGTAGTACCCTTTTTGTTGTTCATGTTGTGCAAGTACTCAAATCTAATGAAATTCCCTGGATGTT